>NW_019154099.1:47599977-47871983 GCF_002288905.1 Enhydra lutris kenyoni
GAGGAGGAGGAGGAGGAGGAGGAGGAGGAGGAGGAGGAGAAGGAGAAGAAGAAGAAGAAGGAGAAGAAGAAGAAGAATTGTGCCGAGCTATGCCTTGCTTATTCAGGGGGACCGTAGAGGAGACCCTGCATTACTTTGGCCTTACTTATGTGACATCTAGCGCCCAAGGTGGCGCCAGTATTCGGGGAGGCATGCAACAAGCCCATCCTTGTTTCAGGCCAACAGGGAGGAATTTAGGTCTATTGAATGAATCTTTGAGCAAGTGAAGGAAATAGTAAATTGTCATTACCAGGTTTATAGTTTCCTCATTCCTCCCAGGCACATTATTTCCGTTATAACTCCTAACCATCCTATGAAACATATAGGACCACTCTCATTTTTACAGCTGAGGAAGCAGAGCCACTGTTCACCTAAAGAAACCAGCTTGCCCTCGTTCACTTAAAGAAAAAAATGGCAGGTTAAAATCTAGGTCCTCTTTGCTGTAGGAACCATATTTTTTCCCCCATCAGGCATCATGGCAAGCGGTGGGTTTGGTGCCCTCACGCATTTCACGAGAATGGCTTCCTACATACTCTTCCTGTAAATGCTATTGTCTGCATCTGTTGAGATAAGGAAACGGACAGGAGTCAAGGAAGCTTCCCAAAGCACATTTAATTATTCAGCAAGTAACTTTCGTGCACCTGCTGCATGCCAGGGACCACTAAAGGCAATGGGGATACAGAAGTGAACGGTATACACCACACAAAGTCTCTACCCTCCACAAGCGTCCACTCTCACAGGGGACACAGAAAAACAAGCAAGTTAATACAACAATTGCAAATGGTGATAAGTCCTTTCACACAGCTAGAAATTGATGGAGACCAAACTGGGACCCAGGTCTGAGACACAGGGTTTGTGAAACAGGAAGGAACCAAGCAGTAAGAGGTGGGACTAGAGCAAGCTCAGAAGTTTTCAAGCAGGAATGGCAAACCTTTTCTGTCAAAAACCAGATATGCAATAGGTTCAGCTTTGAATGCAGAATGAGACAATGCAGAAGCGGGGGCGGGGGTGGCCGTGTCCAGTATATGTCTCCCATGGACACTGATGTGTCAATTTCGCACACACTCTACTCATACCTCACAAAATACAATTTCTCGTTCGATTTTTTTTTTAGCACTTGAAAATGTAAAAACTATTCTTGGGTTATGGCCCCAGAAAATACAACCAGCTGGCCACAGTCGCCAACCCCGGTGGTCAGAGGGAGAAGTCGGTGGAGACAGAGCTCGTCCTCACTCTTAGAGGAGAACAAAGGTGGAATCAAGGAGCCACAAAGTCATAATAATATGTGCTTTTCACAACTACACACTCCTGTGGCTCAGACTGCCTACTTAGCCGTGTTCTTTGCTTTAAACCTCATTTCAAAATCCTTGAGCAAAGCATGCTATCTGCTGATGACAATGGCCCCAGGGTACCAAAAGAGCAATGGACGGAGTGTCTTAAAGCAACTTAAACATTAGCCAGAATAAATACCTCTCGAATGCCAACATGGTAGGGATGGACCCTCATTGGGTCCAGGATGCATAGCCCTGTGTCTCAGATATTTATTCTGGTCAGCTCTGCCCACCTATCACAAACCTGCCCGCTGACATCAGACCCACTGGGGTGAGGGTTGGGAGGGCGGTGGGATGTCCCCTTCCACCGCCAGACCCAAATCTGGTGGGCGCCCCCACTCCATCCTAGTCCTGGTCTAACTCTCTTTCTCAATGCACCTCCACCAGGCGATGAATCCAGCGGCTCGGGCAGTGGCAGTGGGTGCATGGATGACGTATGTCCCACGGAGTTTGAGTTCGTCACGACAGAGGCCCCTGCGGTGGACCCCGACCGGAGAGAGGTGGACTCTTCGGCAGCCCAGCTCGGCCCTTCCCTGCTCTCAGGATCTCTGGTCTGCGTCGTCCTGGCACTGCAGAGACTGTGCAGATAATCCTGGGTTTTTGGTCAGAAGAAACTGCATTTTAGCTATCCGAATGGCCAACTCACTTCTTTTCTTACACTCTCGGACAATGGACCATGCCACAAAAACTTAATGTTTTCTATGAGAAGAGACAGGACTGCACTCTGCCTCCCTTTCTGTTTGCCCAAAGAGTACTGGGTGCCAGACTGAACTGCTTCCTCTTTCCTTCCGCTCTCTGTGGGGACCTTGTTTATTCTAGAGAATTCATACTCAAATCTTTCGTACCAGGAGATTTTCTTACCTTCATTTGCTTTTATGCTGCAGAAGTAAGTAAAGGAATCTCACATTGTGAGTTTTTTTTTTTTCTTTTTCCCATTTAAAAGAAAAGAAAAAGGCAGGAAGAAAATAATTTTCCTTGTAAATCAGGCCAAACCCCCCAAGACAACCGCATTTTCAACAAAGGAGCCAACAAGAGAGAAAAACAAAAGAGCTTTAACACTGTTAAGTTCAGCATCGCCCACCGACTCCCAGTGTAAGATTTTCTGTGATAAATCGGGTTTCCGAAATGCTTTGAGGGAGAAAGTTTGAGATTTTTTTTTGTTTGTTTAATGTGGTGAAAATACAGTGTTGTCTTGGAGGTACCATCTTGAACTCTAGCCACACAATGCAAAACTGATTCGTGGGTACCGATACTAAATTTAGAACTCCATCGTTAATAGGAGAGTAAAATTGCCACAACCCAGCACCTCTCTCTCACCTTACCCAATGTCAATCACAATGATGGCACCATTTTCCTTAATTCTCTTAGTGTCTGTCCCCTGTATCCAATTGGCACAGTTTTTCTTTTCATCTCCAAGGACCTAGTGGATGTTTCCATCCATTCATCTTCCTTAAGGATCTGAATTGGAAATAATCTTCAGTGATACAATGGCTTTGCTTTAGCCACAGGTTGGACATTGATTTGACGTTTCTGCCCCTGTGCTCATTACTGTCTCAGAATAAGAGCTCTTTTGATGAACTTATAAGCAATTAGATCCATAAGTGAGTTTTCATATTTAACGGTTTGCTTTGTGTCAGTTGGTTTCTGCATCACAAGGGCATTCTCTTACAAAATAACTCACAACAAAAACTATCAAGACAAAAAAATATATATATATATATATAGTATTGACATGGAGATTTCTTTCACTTTTTTAGTCTTAGTATGATCATCTATTTTTATATCTCTATATATATAAATCGCAGATTTTAACTTCTTAATTCCAAGCTCAGGGTTGACACACCTTTGTAACGAAAATGTTTTGTCAACCACCTCTTCTTGTTTTGTGCTGCTCAGAGAAGGGATTCCTCAACGATCTGTGAGCACCAAGAATCAAGAAAGAGAACTTTTTACGTATCTAACTGTCCGTTTCTTAAAAGTTTGCCAGGGCACACCCTTTTTTGCATGAGCGTGCTTTGTCCTGGGTGCTCCGGATGGTACCAGGCTCGCGGGGGCAGCCATGGGCATGCAGGACTGTCCTGGTAATGGAAACCATAGAATGTGGTGTACGTGCAAAACCGTTGCTTCCACGGACGCCTTCAGCCTAGGATTCCCGCTTGGCACTTGGACATGGGACCTAACTCAAGAGGTGACTTTAGAGCCACAAGCCTAACTGACCCTCCAAGTGTACCAAAGCCAGGCCCTATGCTCCCCGTGGTAGAGAGAAACAAAATAAACCAAACTGGGGCTTTATTCACACGGTTGGCTCTCCATGTGTTTCTTGGTTTTGATGATGATCTGGGGTTGAGAAAAGTAATGTTTCGAGACACCACCATATGCCAGTCACATTTTATTTAACCCATTGGCAGAAATACGTAAATGGTATTTTTTTTCGATCTTTGCTCTCATCAAAATTATAATTAGTTATTGATTTAGTCGTCACATTTAAGTAGAACACATGTGGCACAATAGTATTAAGTACATTTGAGCACTTTTGCAAAACTTCAAAGTATTCAGAAGCATCTACGGCTATTTGATGCCTAAAGAAATATAAGAAGTAGGATTCTGAGAGACTTTGTGGCATCTTTTCATTTAAATCTTCATGAAATTAACACCTAATCTGATTCAGCATTACATCCTTCTAGAAAACCATCCATTTCACTGCCAGACTTCAGCTTCCTATCACCAATCACTCAGAAAAGATCTCTATGGAGGACCAATCATTTACATTGCCCTTTTCGTTGTTCAGAAATCAGTATTGTCTTTTCTCCAATAATTAAGGTGCAATACAAATTAAATCAATCTTGATTTTCCAGATTATTTGAGTAATAACTTATTTTTATGGCTTTAAACTCCAAGTCTTTCCTTTTTTCAATAGTTCTGCATTGTCTTCTGTGAAATCGATCAGAATGCCTTGTTTCCTCTCTGCTCTCACCCCAAAAGGCTTTGTGCAAGTGTATAAATACACATTATATTAATGAATGTGAACCCATGCTCCATATACACTAAACACACAGATAACATATACACGCCTGCTTCATTTGTCTCAACACCTTCATGATCGATATTACTCCTATTGGTGAGATACAGTGATCTGTACGAGCCAGGCAGAGAGCTAAAATGACTCTCAGTTAATGATGCCACAATATTCGTCCTCTGCATGAATGTGGTCAAAGTATTATTCAAATTGCACTTCCTAGTTTTTATCATCATCCAACTATGTTGTAGGATTTTCAGACCAATGTAACGTGAGACTTGTTTTCTGTCCTAAAGGATTTAGTCTAATCTAGTTAATCTAGTTATCCCATTTTGGTAAGTATTCCAACATTCCTCCTCTCCCCCGCCCCCTGCCATGTTAATTTCTCTCGTCTCAACATAGCGATTGGGGATGAAACGATGCTCCGTTATGTCTCCCAATCTGCCCTCATTTACTTTGATGTTCCCTAAAT
Organism: Enhydra lutris kenyoni; assembly: GCF_002288905.1. Lineage (NCBI taxonomy): Eukaryota > Metazoa > Chordata > Mammalia > Carnivora > Mustelidae > Enhydra > Enhydra lutris. Next base: position 47,604,836 of record NW_019154099.1, read on the forward strand.
TCTCTAATCACATCACAACCTCTGTTAGGAGTAGGGAGGAATGGGCTCACTGAAATCAGACACTAGAAATTGTTGGGTGACGCTTATGACCGCAAACACTTAGCTTTATTGAAGTGCCTCTCTTTACATGTTCTTTAGTTATAATATGTATTTTTCTAACAGAAATACACGTCTGTAACTGGTGTATATTATACTTTGTATATGTTATAGCAAAAGCTAAACAGAGGCTAAAGTCTTTAGCAGAGAAGAATGAGTTGCAAATTCATGAGTTAGAGCTCTGCTTACGGTTCTATTTCAAAGGGTAGCCATGACAGACTTGTCACCTTAATGACGGTCGAGGGGGTACTGTGACGACCATCATCATAGAACAACGTTAGCTCTAGCAATCAGACTCTCTTACGGTGATTGACCCAGAGAAGTAACTGGTATTACCTGCTTTCATTGTAAGGGATAAGAAATACAACTTTGTCTACACTGAAAAACACTATTAAGTAGTAATTGTAAAAGTAACATTCTATAAATCAAATGCATTGAAAATATTATTGGACACAGAACCCTGATATTTAATTTATATTACCTGCTGCAGACATTAGCCTACTTTAATGCTTTAGCCATTACATACATGTTTTGGCTACACACTGAACACCAACTAAGGTCCCCAAGGAGGAATAGAAACTTAGCAAATTCCTGAGTTGTGATTCTTTTATTGCTTCTCTTTGCAAGGCTAATTATCAGGTGGTTTGATTAAAGGTGGAAGTATTAGCAAATGTAAGTTCTGACTTCTCCAAAACTTGCAGAAATACAAACTCATTTTTATTTACTTACAGTCACTAATAGATCTGACTTTTAACTTAAAAGAGGGTGTGTGGGGGAGTGGGGGGAACCATTTAGCTTTGCCAAGAGAAGAGTAAAGGAGACCATGACTTAAACATTTGCAACGTGTTCTCCTTGGTGGAGACATTAGCCAGTGTTTAGTTTCAGGCCAAGTTATACAAACAGAGTATTGATTTGTATGCATTCTGGAACCTTGCTGCATCACGGTTTGCCATGGTGTGGGATTCAGCCTAGCCTGGGGCAATTTGAACCTCATTCAAAGTTGAATAGTTACTGGAATCTTTGACATTGCCTTGTAATGAGGTACTTCCATGAGAAGACACCTGAAGATGGATAACAGTGAGGTCTCTGTGTGCATATGCATAATATATATGCAGGAAAAAAATGTGTGCACCAATCAAACCTAAAATTTTATGTGACTGTCAAATGGATATTACTTGGGTTAAGATTTTTCATTTCTGATTTGGATAGAAAATTGCTATTAATCTTGTATTAAAATAGTTTTTAAAAATCTACCAGTGCCCTTTCTGCATTTTCTTAATTATTGTCATAGCCTACATTTCAGAGTTTTTTAATTTCTCCTTGTTTGAGAGCTTTTTAGAAACTGCAATATTAAAAGAAAGAAAAAGAACCATAGATTAAATCAGCACCACTCTCCTAAATATCCTTGGCTTTTGAAATCATGAACTTTTAGAACTTTGGAACATTTAAGAGCTTCCCAAATGTCTTTCTCCTTTTGTATTGGTTTCTTCTCAGAGATAAAATTTAGTGGCTTGAGAACTGATGTCAATACTTTAGCAATGAGGTGAGAAAAATAAGATAATATGTGAAAAGACTAACCATTTCCAAATTCAGCAAATTGCATTGATTTTTTTTTATTTCTGAAAGTTTCCATGCTATCAGGAATGCTAAATATTGTATGACATGCTAAAGATTCATTTAACAGATATTTATTAAACTCCTATTCTGTGCTTAACCTGCTCAAGGTGCTGATCACTGGTTATCAAAACCACCAGTTGGAAATGATTCATTCTCTACAACAATTAACCATGGTTACTACAAATACATCACTTATTTCAAGAATGCTCTTTTAAATAAAGGAAACCGTATAAATAAATTTATCAAGACTTACAACCTTTAACCATAAGCATAACCATAAGCAATATTTTAATTTAGTTCACATTATTACTATTTTGGTTTCTAATGAGAAAAGCGATTTCTACAAAAGAATTAAGAAACTTTAGAATAATTCCATATAAAACCAGAATATAACAAATTTTATTTGGAATTCGACTGAACCCAATTTCACGGAAAGAAAAACATCGAAATGGTCTTGGGGGGAAAAAAATAATAATAATAAAACCACCACTGAGATTTTTATCAGGTAACAGCAATATTTATTTTAATTTGCTCTTTCAATAAATGGACTGAGGTATAGTCAAAATACACTCACAAATATGAAAGATGGCTTTAATTTTTGTAAAATACCCATTTGTTAAGTAGTGACAATTAGACATGGATTATTGTTTCCGGCTCGAGAGCTAGAAAGATGTACCCACAAGTTTGTCCACTCAGGCAGACGTTCACAATTCATTTAGTGTGGATGCCTTTCCATTCCATAGACATACTTATTTGTTTACATAAACATGTGACCAAACATATTTGGTTGGCTCATAAATGGGGCGCACAGCGAAGCCAGGAGGAATTAGCTGCCTACCTTCATAGCTCGATTTAGGAGTTCATTCTCTTGTTTACCTCGAAACGTAAAGTAGAGCAAGAAAATAGAAATTTTACCCTGTGAGGGCTCATGTTCGGAGAGAAGCAGAAAGAGGAACAAACCAATTCAAGGCAAGCGTTCGAGTGTTTACCCTAGACAAAGCCATCTGCTCTTCAGCGGGAAAGAGCGTCTGTGGATTTAAAAAAAAGGGAAAATTGACTTAGGCAATAATAGTCATCCATCCTTTCAAAAGATGTGTAATGAGCAATAATTCTGGGTGTCAAAACAAGACACCAAGATTTCTGCTCTCAGACAACTTCCATCCTGGTAGGGGAGAGACAGACAACACACAAGTAAATAATAAACAAGATGACATCAGAAAGGAGCCGTGCCATGAGGGAACTAATACAGGAAATGGGATAGGGACTAAGGGGAGAGTCTGCGGGAGAGGATCTCCAGGGGGTACTCGAGCTGTGAGCTCATGACAGGACGGAGACAGCCATGTGCAGACCTGGGTGCAGAGAGTTCCAGGCAGAGAAGAAGCAAACATTCTGTGCAGGAATGGTTTTGGGGTTTTTGTGTGTGGCTGTGGACTAATAAGTGAGCTGTCAGTGGTGGGAGAAGGGTGAAGAGCTGAATGGCAGCCATATGAAGCTGAACGGCCAAAGTCATGATCCTTTACCACCTGGCAAAGCCAGAGCCCTAAAAGGCTTCATCCCTAAAGCAGCAGCCCTGTGGGTGGCACTTAGGAATATTTTAAGGCACCTTTTATCTAGGAACTAGGCTAAGATCTTTATCTTCTTGATCTTTATAGGATTTCTATGATGTAGGAATAATAATGCCCACTTTATACTGAATAAAATGAATCTCAGTGAGCTTAATTAACTTGCCTAGTCACCTAGGTGAGGCCAAAAGAACCGAGATCTGTAATAACTAGGCAGAAAAGTGGCAGTATGTAAGGATAATTTGGGTGTTTTATTATAAGTACAAGAAAATTATCCAAGGGTGTTCTGAGACTTGGCAACAAGTGTGGGAAAAGGAATCCATTTATGTATACCTGCACTGAGGTTATATATTAAAAGTTTATTCTGAGATGAAGCGCCATTTGGTGACATTCAGTTTTGTTTTGTTTCTAAATTAAAATCCAAAGTAAATAAATTAGTGATTCCAGTTTCCTGCATAGTTTTGAACTTAAGGCCAGTGCAAACCAAAGTTCGGTGCCTAAGGAGGAACATAGGTAGCAAATCTGCTTTCCCTTTGTTTGTCGATTTGGCTTACGCATCATCTTCCCAGAAAGCAAGTCCTCCACATCCAATTCTCAGGGGTTCCTCCCATACATTAGCCTTCTCTATCACTTATTTATCTGTTCAGGTGGTCAAATAGACCTTAAACATAAACCAAAACAATCCAGCAAGTAGTCAGTTCAAACAGACCACTAGTTGCGCTGCTTTGTTGACCACACGGACGGCTGCAAGGTCTTGTGAAGTCTATGACATTGAAGATACAACCTAATCAAAGTCCTGGTGATCATGTTCACAGTTAAGACCAAAGCGCAGGGCACCCTTGTGCCTTTCTTCCTCATGGAAGGAGGAAGAAAGGAGGAAGAAAAACTCCTTTTGTTGTTGGATCCCACCTCGTGCCACTGCCCCACTTCCCTGAGAGAACTGGGGTTATTGATGACAGATTTTCATCCCTCTTAAAAAGATACTCTTTAGACATTTCATAAAGCTAGGCGAATGTCAAATCAGAGAAAAGTTTGTCTACAAAACTCTATTTCTCTTTCAAGATATTTACATATCTTTACATAAAGCATTTCTCCCCAAAGGGCACTTTTAACTCATTTTCTTTCATAATCTTTTCCATATCTCCATGAAGTAGGCAGGAATTACTACCCTTATTTTACAGATCAGAGAAGCTATTGTGGTCTTCTCAGTATGTCTACTCACCCTTTTCTCTTTTACTTTGTCTCACACCGAATCCACCCAAATCTTAAATGATCTGATGGAAATCATTTGGCCTTTTATCCGCCTCTTGCTAATTTACACAACCAGCCCAGTAGCTCAGCCACAGGAACCCACGTCTGGTAGGATGATACCCTAACAATCTTCCAATTCATCTCTTATCCTGAATCACAAATTGTAAATTAGCACAGACTGAGTTCCTGCACGTGAAAAATTAGATGTCCCCAAATTATATTAAGCCAAAGAAATGTCACCGGAACGGCTTTATTAAAAGCTTGTTAGTGACATGGTACTGATTTTATTGCTTTTTATTTGAACCATTTCTTGTGAATGAGCACATTAAGGCAAATTTTCTATGCCAAAGATAAGCCCAGGTTCTATGCATTTGTTTGTTTTTGAGCTTAAGGATATCTCTTTTCTTTTTTAATGTAAAAGAGAAAATTTTATATTGAATATTATGTCCATAGACAGCATGAGCCATGAGGAAAGTGCAAGCAAAATGATTTCTTTAGAAAAGAAGTAAAAAAGACTTTCTTTCATTTAAAATTTCTTCCTTTGAAGCAATCCTATATTTCCCCTCCTTGTACCTCATGAGCAGGGAGGCCAATATACCTTGAACGGAGGAGGTAAAATGAAGAAAAGAGAAAAGAATAGAAATCCACTGCCATTTAAAATACATGATGCTCCCTACATTTATCTGACCATTCCTGAGCCTTCACTGTGTGTGTCCTTAAAAAAAAAAATTCCAGAGAAAGTCCAACAAGCTATGAAAACATGCTCAACATCATTAATCAACAGGGAAATGAAAATCAAAACCACAATGAGCTACTACCTCATACCCAGTAGGATGGCCACTATCCAAAAAAATAAAAAAATAAAAATGGACGATAACAACAACATTGGTGAGGATGCAGGAATTTGGAACCCTTGTGCACTGTTGGTGGTAATGGAAAATGGTAGACCCACCATGGAAAACACTATGGAAGAAGAGTGTGATTTTTTCCTTAAAATAACTAAACATAGAATTAACGTATGACTTAGCAATACCAACCAGAATTGAGAACAGGATCTTGAAGAGATATTAACACTCCCATGTTCACTGCAGCATTATTCACAATAACCAAGAGGTAGATGACACCTAGGTGTCCCTCAATGGATGAATGAATAATTTAAAAAACTGAATGGGAAGAAATCAGAGAGGGAGACAAACCATGAGAGACTCCTGACTCTAGGAAACAAATTGAAGGCTGCGGAGGTGGTTGGGGGGATGGAGTAACAGGGTGATGGGCATTACGGAAGGCACATGATGTGATGAGCACTGGGTGTTATACACAACTAATGAATCATTGAACACTACATCTGAAACAATATGTTGGCTAACTGAATTTAAATTTAAAAGAAAGAAAGAAAGAAAGAAAAAGAAGGAAGTCCTGTCATATGCTACAACACAGATGAATCTTGAAGACATTATGCCAAGTGAAATGGGTCAGTCACAAAAAGATGAAAAAGTAGCATGATTCTACTTTTACGTGGCATTTAACTCTGTCAGGCTCTTAGAAACAGGAAATAGAATGCTGGTTGCCAGGGCTGGGGGAAGGCAAAGGAGAGTGTTGCTCAACGAACATAGAGTTTGAGTTTTGCAAACGTTCTAAAGTTCTGTTGCGCAACAGTGCACATAGAGTTACCACTACTGTACTGTACACTTAAAAATTATTAAGATGGTAAACTTTATGCTATGTATTTTTTTTCCATAATAAAGATAAATAAGTAAATAAACCAGAATATTTACACCGTGTTCCCAAGAAGTGCAGGGTCTCGTATAAAGGGGGGAATACCAAACAAATTCATAGCGGCTGACTGTAAAATCACTATAATGAGCGTGGTGATAAGGGCTCCCAGTGAGCACTGTGGGAGTGAAGAGACAGGCAAAGGGGTGCTGTGGAAAGAGAACTGGTTAACAAAAGATAAAAGAAATGGGGGAAAAGAAAAAGAAATCACAGAGGAACTATGGTACGTTGAATGAATAAATATGAATACATACTCTTCTCCCCTCACGAGGTATAAATAAGAAGTCTGTAAGTCCCAAATTGTCTGACACAGTCCAGTTATACCCACTGTCTCAATACAACAATTAACAGTACCCCTTTCATTCTCCAGAGATTTCCTGGTTTGAATGATAAATTATATGGTTGCTCCATGTCTGAATAATGGCTATCCACAAGATCAATGTACACATAAACGTGTATGACACCTTATAATTTTTCAAAATACCCACCCCACTGAGGAAGTACTGGGTGAGGTTATACACTAAACTTCTGACTTAAATCCACTCTGCCTACTTGTATCGAAAAACATCTGGAATCAGAATCGAAACTCCAAAGACGACTCTGATGTTGTCAAGGGCGCTGTATAATCCCAACTTGCAAATGTCCAGCCCTGAATACTAGGCAGCTTTCCTCTCAAAGCGGACCATACTTGTAACAGGTGACTCCTCCTGCTTTTCAGCAATTTTGCTGGGTAGGCCAATTGGCGCTGGCCCAGAAGTTGTATTTTGGTCCCATTGGAGGCTGCGGGAAAGCCATGAGTTGAGGCATGTTTTTCTTCATTTGCCAATCTTAGCAGCTCCGTAACAGCTATGTTTTCTTCCATGTTTTTAGTCACAAGCACAGTCAAAGTCTTGATGTCTGTTGCTGACTGGGCCATCCAGATCCAGATCAGCTTTCTCAACCTTCCTTCTGCCCCAGCGTGCAGGATGCATGATAATCACACCAAGTGGTACCAATAATTTCCTATGCATTAAATGCAACCCCACCGCTCAAATGAACATACCAGAGGGCAAGGAAGCTATCATAGAGCTACTGAGGAGCTCGCTCCAACTTACAGCCATTCATAAATTTTACTCATTCAATTCTTATTTCTAACAAACTCCTTGGAGCAATTTCCAATTGATTCCTACTTCAGATTTATGAAACCATGCACTGTTCTGCTTAACATCTGGACGCCATGTTCCAAAGAGAAAAAAGTGTAACAGAAAGAGTGCCACCATAAACAATGAATCTTGGAACACTGAAAAAATAAAATAGATAGATAGATAGATAGATAAAATAAATAAAGAGTGCCACCTGCTGATACCCAACATATAAAAAGATACCTCTTAGATCGAAGGCCACTGGCAGCAAGGAGCTTACTCTTTGATTAAGTCACTTAGCCTTTCGAAAGGTACTGCAAGCTCCGTTATTGCAGAAGCACTTATTCTTAAAGACATTCTTTAAAGAATGGCTGGGCATAGTTGTGTAGATTTGCACTGTCTACAAAACAGAGATGAAAGTTTCTATTAGAATTAAAAACACTATGCAAAAAAAAATATTATACAAGACTTACAAAATTGGGGCGCCTGGGTGGCTCAGTTGGTTAAGTGACTGCTTTTGGCTCATTGCATGATCCTGGATCCTGGATCAAGTCCCACATTGGGCTCCCTGCTCAGCAGGGAGTCTGCTTCTCCCTCTGACCCTCAGCCCTCTCGTGCTCTCTCTCTCACTCTCACTCTCTCTCTCTCTCTCTCAAGTAAATAAATAAAGTCTTAAAAAAAAAAAAAAGACTTGCAAAATCTAGCCAGCCATTTAAATTCAGTTCATATATTTATACTATGACATATATTTGGGAAGACATATAATCGATCAAGACATATCACCCTTCCTCCTAAGAGGAAATAATAGCATGTACTAAAAAATAGTGACAAAAGCAACACCAATAGTAACAATGCCTAGGAACTGTTCTAAGCCTTGCCTATATATTCATTCATTTTATTCTACAAATAAAATATTCTTTTAAAAAGTAGGTACTATTATTGTCCTAATGAAAACAGATGAGGAAACCAAGGCACAGTTTAGCTAAATGACTCCCCAAGATCCCATGTAGCTAGAAATTAGAAGATACTTTTTAAAAATCCTGAAATCATTATTGACAACTGACAAGATATGGAACTGTCCACCAACAGATGAATGGATAAAGGAGGCATGAACTATCATTCAGCTGGGAGAAAAGAAGAAATCCTGTGATCTGTGATCATGTGGATGGACTTTGAGGGCATTATGCTAAGTGAAGTAAGTCAGACAGAGAAAGACAAGTATGGTACAAGATCACATATGGGTAATCTAAAAAAGTGGAACTGATAGAGAGTAGAATGGTGGTTACCAGGGGCTGGGACTGGGGCAAATGGGAAGGTGGTGGTCAAAGATCTAAGATAATCCAGTTATAAGATAAATTCTGGGGATGTAATGGAAAGCATGGTGATTACACTTAACACGGTATCCTATATTTGAAAGTGCTAAGACAGTAGATCTTAAATGTTGTCACCACGAAAGAAGGAATGTGGTAAGATAGAGTTGTAGGCTAAGGCTGTATAAAATGGCCATTGTCTTGCAATATAGAATTGTACCAAATCAACATGTTGTACATCTTAGACCTACACAATGTTGTATGTCAATTATACCTCAATAAAGTCAGGAAAAAAAAACAAAAACAAAAAAGAAAGGCAAAAGAAAAAGACTGAAATCACCAGAGCTGGAAACTGTGTGGTTCCTTGTAGAGGTTCACAGCTTGGAATGAGTGGAGGCCAAGTTCTGCCTGCCGTGCAGGAGCAGAAAGGAAGGAGGAAGGCTACCTTCTGGAAATAATGATCTCGTGGGGGCTCCACTGCCTGCAAAGTATGTGAAAAATCGTCAACAATCATCTCATTTCCATATATGCTTTTACTCTGCCAGGATTTTAAAAATCGTGTTTCCTGCACGTACCCTGGGGTCTGGGGAAAAATGCATACATAGCTCTAGGAGGATATGCTTAAAGCCATATGTACATGCATATAAATATATATGGGTTAGAATAATTGATCATATGGAGATCTGGGTTTTCTCCCCCAATTCCCTCGACTCCACAGAAACAAACAAGGCAAAATATTGACTCACAAAGTTCTCATTCAGTCTTAAAATCTGGGTGACATCAAGAAAACCTCAGTGGCTTCACGCTGTTCATGAGATCATCTAACCTCTTGACTGAATTACAGCTTTATAATCCTACCCTTTTCTATTTATTACCTTATGTACAGCACTCCATTATCTAGAGTGCTGTCAGGAAAAAAAAAAAAAAAAAAAAAAAAAAAACCTTCCCAGCTGCCATATTACCCTAATCACAATTCTTTTCTTACAGTGACAACTAGAAGAAGGTGCTGGACATTTCTTCCCTGCTCTTAGTCAGCATGATGGGCCCCGTTCACTCTCCACCTCTCCCGAGGCTGTATTAACCCAGCGTGGAATATGGCAATTTCCTAAGCCATGGTCATTAAAGTAAATACTGTTTCTCCCCCATAAGGCTCCCTTTAGCTGCTGTGTTCCTTGTGCTTGTTTATTTCATGATACCTCACGCCAGATATTTTAGAGACAGTGCTCCAGTGCAAATGGCCAAGCAGCTAGACTGTGAAATGTGGGCTCTCCCATCCATCAGGGGAAGGAGTCCGCCGCGCGGGGGAGGTTGTGTTTTGTATTTGTTTTACATTCATTATGTGTTTCTTGCTGAGCCTGCCTTTCCCACAAACATTGACGGCTGAGCTAATGACTCTCTATTAACACCAATTCGTGGGGGCGATGGTGCATCTTTGGAAAGTACTTACAAACACTATTAAAAGATTTGGCTTTACGGTGATGGCAAATCCCTCCAGATGTGCTATTGTGTTGTTAGACAAAGGCAGTCTCGAAAAGGTTTCAAGGTATTGTTTAAAAAGTCATCTTTTATTAGGCTGCCTAGCAAGATGCCCCGTTAAGTACTGAGAACCCATAAGAGGTTTGAGTTCTGATAAAGAACGTGTTACCAGATGGCAGCAGTAATTACCCTGTCCCCAAACTCAAATTGTATTTACCCTGCCTTTTGCCTACAAAGTTGCCAATGCGGTACCCAGCTTTTCCACTGGAGCACACCGGGTCGTATTTCCTGCTGGCACAGATATTAATGAGTGGGTGCTTTTATTAACGGTGTAAGACAAGAATATTTCAATCTTGTTGTTACACCTGCTGCCTGATATAGATCATAAAGGACAAGGATACAATTTAATTTGCAATAACTCTTTGGAGCCAGAGTAATGCTTGCCCAGGAGTTCCTTGTCAGAGCATTGTGGCTTTTCATTAAGTTTCCAGCCACTAAATTCTTTTCAACTCTGGTAGAAGCAGCCAGAAAACACTTTGGGAGCTCTATAAAAGGCATTCTCCTAATCTTCAAGCCATTGGAAAGACTCTTTAGCATCTGTTAAAATATTTTTCCATTCTAATCTGCCTGAAACTAATAAGGAGAAAATTCTGAGATGTTTCTTAATTAAGCAGTAAGAGATGGTGGAGGGTGGTCTGTGCTGAGTTAATCACAGTTGTAAAGCATGAAAAAAAGGAAAAGAGTTAAGTACCCCTAAATCCTTGGGCATCTCATTTCCCTCTCAATGTGCCTTATTGCTGTTATTAAGAAGTTTTTTTGTATTTCAGGAGAGGAAGATCCAAATGCGGGAAAGCTCAAGTGTAAGGGGCAGTGAGTCAGGCAGAAAAAAACCAGCAAAATCCCCTGCTTTGGCCTCGGGCTGGGGGGTGGGGGGTCCAGGGGGCAGTGAGGTGCTTCACTTTGCTATCTTTTAGCCCCCTGGCTACTGGGAGTGGTCTGCAGAACTGCCTCCTGGCCAGGAAGGAAATGCTACCTGGAGAACTGCGGGGTGTCAGGCACCAGGGAAGTCCCCAGCTTCGCTAAGGGGCCCGGAGCCAGCTTCACCTGACCCCATTCTTTGCGGGATTCCAAGGTCATAGTCATCAACACACAGCTGGTGAAGCAGACCGTGTGAGAGCCTAGATCTCCCTCCCCAAAACCAGTGTGCAAACTTCTCTTTAAAATCCCTGAAAAGGTGAGCACCTAAACCTTTAAACTTACCTCCTAGTCCCTAGGATTCCAAATCCCCACAAACTCCCTTCCCGGCAAATCCAGAGCTTACCCGAGAAGAAGGGCAACTCAAACTTGCTTTCTCTTCAGGCCATTAAGCCGGGAGTCCTTCCTCCTCTTTGTTCAACCCCGAGACCAACCCTAGGAACTAACTCCGGAACAGTCTTTCCCATTGTTGCAAGCGCTTCTCTCCTCCGTGAAAAATGTGCCCGTCCCGAGTTAGACCGACTGTGATGGAGCGGCTTGTGAGCGACCGCGAGGACAGCGAGGACAACAACCTTTGTCTGCTCTGCCGTCGTCACCGTGAACATCATCCTCAGGAGAATTGGATGGAATGAGGGCGCCCCCCCCCCCCGCCCTCCCGCTGCCTGCTGTTTATCTTTCCATTTTCATTGACATTTTATTCCGTGAAGACATCAAAATCTGTCGCCTTGAAATCCGATATTAAATACCAGAATTAAGTACATAAAGGGTGTTTTTGCTCTTCTCCTCCGCACAGTTGACCCTCTCGATTTGCAGATGGCATTGTTTGCAAATTTACCGACTTGCTAAAATTTACTGTAACCCCCGAATTTGCACTAAAGTGTTTCCATGGTCGTTCACAGACGTGCACATGTACCAATCAGTGAAAACACTGAGACACGGACATATGCATCCCAGGTGAGGAAGGACAAGGTGACGCTCTGCTTTTTCATATCAGTTCTCCTATTAAAAACGAGTGTCATTTTCACAGTCTATTTAGTGCTGTGTTTTCACATTTTTGCGCTCTTTGTTGGTGATTTTGCTGTTTAAATGGCTCTGATGCATGGTGCTGAAGTGCTATGTGACATTTTTTTTTAAGATTTTATTTATTTATTTGACAGACACAGATCACAATTAGGCAGAGAGGCAGGCAGAGAGAGAAGAAGGGAAGCAGGCTCCCTGCTGAGCAAAGAGCCCGATGCAAGGCTCGATCCCAGAACCCTGGGATCATGACCTGAACCAAAGGCGGAGGCTTTAACTCACTGAGCCACCCAGGTGCCCCAACTACGTGGCATTCTTAGACTCAAGAAGTCTTTGATGTGTCTTCCGGAGAAAATAACATGTGTTAGGTAAGCTTCGTTCAGGCATGTTGCAGTGTTCTTGACTGTGAGTTTGATGTTAATGAATCAACAGTTTATATTGAATAAGATGTCTCAACGCAGAAACACACATAAAACAAAATTGCATATTGATCCGTTGATGAAAATGTTGTGGCCAGGGGCTTGTAGGAATCTAACCTTGTATTCCCCCAGAGGCAATAATTCAGTTTTCCCTAATTCAGGGTTTGCTGCAACTTTGTAGAACATAACGACCATGAATAATAACTGACTATATATAATGAGAATTGTTTACTTCAGTTCAAAACCAGTTGGCCTCCCTGGTGAATTTTTGTTAAATACTTAAAGAAAAATTAATACCAATCCATCTCAAACTTCCAAAAAATCAAAAAGGAGGGAACACTCCCAAACTCATTTTATGAGGTATCATTATCCTGATACCAAAACCAGGAAAAAAACACAGTTAGAAAGGAAAACTATAGGCCCAGATCCCCGATGAATGCAGATGCAAAAATTCTCAACCAAATACTAACACACCAAACTCAGCAGCACATTAAAAGGACCATTCACTATGATCAAATGAAATCTATCCCTGGGAAGCAAGGATGGTTCAACGTATGCAAACCAACCAATGTGATATATTGCATTAATAGAATGAAAGAAAGGAATCACAGGTCATCTCAAAAGAGGGGAAGAAAAAAAAAGATTAATATCTAAAACATATAAAGAACGCATACAACTCAAAAGCAAAAACAAACAAACAAACAAACCCCGCATAGCCCCCCTCAAAAAACCAAATAATTCAATTTAAAAATAGCAAAAGGCCTGTTTCTCCAAAGAAGAGCTACAAAAAGCCAATAGATCCTTGAAAAGATATATAAAATATAAGATGGTCAACATCACTCGTCATTAGGGAAATGTAAATTAAAAGCACAACGAGACATCACCTTCTATCCGCCAGAATGACTATCATCAAAAAGACAAAAGATAACAGAAGCCCGTGTGGAAGTAGAGAGAAGAGAGCCCCTGTGCACTTCAGAGGTGACTATAAATTGGTAAGGTCCCTACGAAAACAGTACAAAATGGCCTCAAAGAAAAAGAAAAAGAAAATTATCATATAATCCAGCAATTCCACTTCTGCGAATATATCCAAAGGCAACAGACACACGAACTCAAAGAGGTATCGACTCCCACATGTAATAACATGGTTATTTACAATAGCCAAGACGTGGAAACACCCTAGTTTCCATCAGTGGATAAATACTGTGTTTTGTCTGTACCAGAGCATATCCTTCAGCTGAAAAAAAAAACAAAAACAAACAAAAAAACACAACAAAACTAGGAAAACCTACCGTTGGCGACAACACAGGTGGATTTCAATTGCATGATGCTAAGTGAAATACATCAGACAGAGAAAGACAAATACTGTGTGAGCTCCCTTACTCTAAAAACAAAACGAAACTCACAGAAACAGCTCAGACTTGTGGTTAGCAGAGATGGAGGGTGGGAAGGAGAAGTGGAAGAAAGTGGTCAAAAGGTTGAAACCTCCCATTCTAAGATAAATAAGTACTAAGTATAGAATGTCCAACTTGCATGGCTACATGTACAAAGCAAAGCTGTGAAGAGAGGAAATCCTAAGAGTTCTGAGCACAAGGAGAAAAAACTATTTCCTTTCTTTTTTTCTTTTTATTATGTCTACATGACAAGATGGCGGTCAGCCGTACCTGTTGTGGTTGGTCACTTCAAGGTATGTGTCATCGAACCAAAAAAAGAATTGCTTACTTTGCACTCTCCCCTCTCAGCGGGCTCGAACCGAAGCTGGTAACAAGGTAGTGGTTCTGAGGTGAAGTCCCACCCATTTTAGGGAAGGGGTATCCTTCTAGCCTGCTCGCTGACATCTGAGATGACATAGATTTTTTAAAAAGTCTTTTGATCTGGCCAACAACCAGGCCTCTCTAAGGCAACTTTCCGTCCATAACGTGTGGCGTTCTGATGTCGGTACCTGAGACCACTTGAGTGCAGGGGGCCCCTGCCTGAAGCTTTTGACAAGCTTTGGCCAGACCCACAGCCCTGAGGGCTGAGAAAATCAATACCTTGGCTTGCCTCTATCCCTGCTCTAAGGCATATGAGAGACAGAAGTGAACCATCATAAGGAATATTCGAACATGTTCTTCTAGGGTCCTGCTGGCCTGCAGACTCCACTGATGCCCTGCGTGCCTTTGAAGAACACAGAATCTGTCTCCGACCTCAGCCAGCTCCCCCCGCAGGTGCAGCTGCGGAATGTGCCGGATCCACCGCACAGAGAAAACGTGGGATGCTTCATGCATGGAAAAGGTACAGCTCTCAGCGCTCAAATAGAAACCGTTTTCCTTTCTTCCATGATCTCTGCCCCAACTCATCATGGTGTTTTGCTTTGTTTTTTATTTTGCTATTGAATGCTGTTCCTAGTTTTAAAAGAATAAAAATATAGCATGAGTTTTATTGGTCATCTTTATACTTACTGTACACTGACAGTTTGAAATGAAAATATAAGCACATTTCACTCTAAAACCATCGAAATTAGATAATCTGTACTTCTTAGCTGGTTTATTTGTAATCTGTTCTCACCGGGACTGAGAAAACACTGCACCAAACCAACTCAACTGTTTCCATCTCAATTCTCTCTCTCTCTTTCTCTCTCTCTTTTTTTTTTTTTGGTAAGATTTTATTTATTTATTTGACAGGGTGGGGGCTGTGGAGCATGAGCCAGTGGGGAGGCAGAGGAAGAAGGAGAAGCAGACTCCCCACTGAGTCGGGAGCTGGACGTAGGACACAATCCAGGAACCCTGTGATCATGACCTGAGCCGAAGGCAGCCGCCTAATGATTGAGCCACCTCAACTCCCCTCCATTTCACTTCTTGATACTCACACCTTCCATCAACATCCTCTACCTTCGGCTTCCTGGCAAGAAGGAAAGCCAGGAGGAAAAGGAGCTATGGGCAGCTCTGCTCTTCCCTTTCCTTCCAGGTCCTCCCATGAGGGTGAGTGCTTGCCGAATAGCGAAGTAACACAAGTAAGAAACGCTATGAAGAGGTTCGCTGGCCATTTGTGTTACTTAGAACACCATCACCCCCTTTCTGCATTCCAAGGGAGTTCTCACTCAAGTGAAGGTGTGGCCCTTGGAGCCAGCAGGGCTCCGATTCACCAGTCCCAGTGTGTCTCATGCTTGCGGGTCCCCACCTTGGGTCTTGCTGGGTTCTGAGTGGGGACACTTGGCATCCCCAAGGCGATATGAGAAATCAGGGACAAGGCACAGCAGACACACATAGCATGCCTCGATTCTCTCCTGTGCGTGTTGTGCCCTCCCATCAGACTTCACATACAAACCTCAAGTTCAAAGATCAAATTTTTAGGAATTTCAAGATGGTGACAACAGAGCATTGACAAGGCAGTGGTTCATTTCCAGGGCCCAGAACAGTGCCTAGAACAGAGAAGTCACTTAGCAAACATTGGTTAAATACTCGAATGACTAGGTAATTACAGTTTGACTCTTTTGAGCACGGGCCCTTCAGAGCACAGGACCCTGTGGGGTACAGGTCACACACCCACGATGCTGGTCTGGGCACCCAGACTGGGCTGGGCCAAGTGCAGCTTCTAGAGTTATGTATGGAAGACATTCACTACCCAGGCAGGGAAGTCTTGAAAATAAGGACCCATTTCCTGGAAAATAAGGAACCCTTAGAATAATGAATGTGGTCATCCAGTCTGGTTGGGTTTAACAAAAAGGAAGCTCTGGGCCTTAACTGAGGGCACGTTGAGCGAATTTCAGGAAGTCCCTTGAGAAGGCACTGAGATGATCTCTTTTACAAAAAAAAAAAAAAAAAGAAAGAAAGAAAGAAAGAAAGAAATCTGAGAAAAAAATCCGAGGTCTGGGTATGAGTGAGGAGAAACACAGATGAGCTCAGCGCTGGAAATACTTTAGAGAGGAGCATAAGCAAGGTTTTCAAGACCCACGGGGCCTACAGGCAGTGGTTTGAGGAAAAGAGGATCTCCAGTGTGCACAGCAGAAAACAGCTCAAACGCCTGACCGAAGTGGGAGCAAGCTGGTAAAGAGGACAAGAGAAGGAAGAAAGGAGGGAAAATCCTGTTTTGGAAGCAGCCACGGGAGTACCTTTGAGAAGGGAAGATAGATTATCTGTAAGGTACTGTTGTTTGAACTCTGAAGGCAGGAATCTGAGTCCAAACTTTAGAAAATAAGTGGAAGTCGACTGCCAGGAACAGTGAACGCGGGGAGTGAGGGAGAGGATAGGGGAGCATGTTGGCAGGGGACTCTGAAGCCTGTGTGCAAGGGAGCCACCAATGGTTACTAAATGGTGGTTCGGGTTTGCAGATTTCGAGTGTCATTCCAAGATCATTTGTGTTTCTATTTGAAACTGACTGCCAGGCACCACGACGGTCATCCCCAGGATACCCAGGTCCTGGCTTCATGCTGCTGCGTCTTCCCTTTCCATTGGGTGTATGTGGCACCTGTGATGTGTTTCTAACCACTAGAAAACAACAAAAGTGAGAGGAAGTGTATGGCTGCATATGTGAGTTACATTACATAGGACCGAAATGTCTGTCCTGTGGAAGGTCTCTCTCCCATGCTGGCTTTGGGAAACAGCAGCATGTTGTTAATGGGTGAGGGGTGGTGAGGAACTGAGGACAAGAGAGTGGAGCCAGCCTTTCCCCAGTCCAGCATCAACATAAACTCTATGACCTGTAAAAGCAAAGGTGAACTTTCTGAAGTTCCGAACCCATGTACTGGTCATCCACTGCTATGTAACAAATGAACACCCACACAGAAAATAGCACACAGTCATCACTGCATTGTTTCTGTGGGTGTGGCTCAGACCTCAATGGCAGTCTTATGAGTGCCAGAGCAGAAGCCCCAGCCATGCTGTGTTGCTCTCCAGACCCCCAGGAACTAGGGAGTAAGTGTGTCCTCTCTGGTGGTTTCATCCTTCCCATCATCCTGACCTCTGGACCATGTTGCAGGTTCCGTCACATTTGCATCAGTGGCTTGGTGGTCACCTCCTGCAGATGAGTTCCCAAACCAGCAGTTCCAGTTCTGAACTTCCTCCCGAGTGCCAACTTCCATCTTTAATTTCCTGAAGTCACTAATTCGAAGAGTCAAACTGTAATTACCTAGTCATTCGAGTATTTAACCAATGTTTGCTAAGTGACTTCTCTGTTCCAGGCACTGTTCTGGGCCCTAGAAATGAACAAACATCTCTACCTTTATGCCACTTATTTTCTAGTGTGGGAGGAGACAGACACTGAATGTATGTTGGATAACATTAAGAGCTACACAGAAAAAAATAAATGATAGAGAGGGATATAAAGTGCCAACGTGGGGAGCTGAAATTTTATACATGGCAGACAGTGAGGTCTCACTAAGAAGGTAACTTTGGCGTAAAATCATGCAAGTAAGAGGGCAAACCAGGCATGTGTCAAGGAAGAAAGAGAGGGAACAGTAAGTGCAAAGGCCCCGAGGCAGAGGGTGCTATTTTAGGAACAGCTAGGAAACCCATGTGGCTAATATAGAATAATCAAGACAGGGAGAGTGATAGGAGATAAAGTCAAAGAGGGAAGGAAAGGGACAGATTTTGTGGGTCTCATATGTCATTGTAAGGTTTTGACTCACAGTGAGATGGGTGTGAATGGAAGATTTCGAATGGGGCTTGCTATAATGATAGACAGTATGGGGATAGACTGGAAGGGGATGAAAGTGAAAGTAGGACTTGCTTATTCACTTCTAGAACAACATCAGACAAACTTATTGGTCAAAAAATAAATGCTTAACACTTGAAAGTTATCAAATCTATTGATCTTGTACAATTTTTTTAATTAATGCTAAGTCTTAAAAATACTTTCTAAATTTGGTGGGGTAATTAGAAATGGTCTTCCCTACCATTACATTCTAAAGATAATTAGCTTACATTTTCTTCTATCACTCTCACAATCCCATTTCTTAAATTTGACTTTTCATCTATCTGCAATCTATTTTGGCGAAAGGAATACAATTAGGAAACCAGTTTTACAATTTTCCAAATGGCTAGTCATCCGTCCAAGCTCTGCTTATTATATAATCGAACTTTCTCCTACTGAAAATCTGATGAGATTTCATTCTTATTCTGACATAAATATGAGCTATTGATAAGAACCATTCCTTATGCCTACTTGGTCATCATAGCTATAGCCCCAAACTGAGGCATCTATGTCCCGTATAAGGTGGTTGATTCATGATCACTACCTAAACTACCTGCTAACACAGTGACTAACAGTTCTATCTCCTACTTTTCATCACCAACAATTACTCCCTGTGATTACAAATTTAGGAGAATGAAATAGGGAAAGACGGAAACAGCACGAGTCACAAACTTTCCCCCAGACTACATGGGAACAGACTTGAATGTTTAATATCCCTCTGCCTCTACTCCACAGGATGAGAAAGCAAACAAGAAGTTAGGTACAAGGAAAACTTTTTTCTTTCCCTCCATCTTCCAATGCTGTGAAGTATTCTCATTTTAACTGAAAATGGGAGATGGGAAAAATTACGTAAAGAACTCACCAGGAAAGAAAGCCTATTGTCATAGTAGAAAAGGAATTTTGTTAGAAATTCAGTAACCACCATTTACAAAGTGGGGATGACTGACAATCTTGGGAGAGTCCGGACCAGACATCTGGGTTGAGTTACCTAACCAGATGTCCCACCAGAGGTTCAAACTGTCGTCTTCTGTTTGGTTGATTTCGTGTTCTCTGCTTCTAAGAAAGGGATGCCTGAATGTCACCTGTGCGTCCTAGGGAAGGTGAGTCACTGAATGTGGGCCTCCGTGGCAGTGGATGTGGGGCCCCATGAAAGCCAAGTTCAGCTTCTTTTAGAAATAAGAGCCGGTGGTGCCACTGTCCCAGGAAAGACTGTGATCGGACACCTGGAGCTCTAAGGCTTGTAAAGGGGAAACACTCTCCTTCCCCTGCAGGGAAAGGGACAGGGAGTTCAGAAACAAGACTGGTCTGATGTCCAGCCCTACATTTCTGGGGCAGCTGGTCCTCGGGGAGAGGCATGCATGCGTCACCAAAGGACTAGCACCCAACTTCAGTTCATGCAAAGGAAAAGGGAGGGAGCCCTCTAAAAGACAACAGTGGACAAGGGTACACAGATCCTTTCAGTAAAGAGTGGGCCAGGATGTGGTCAGAGGGTCCAAGCTCCCCGTTATAAGTAAGTGGCAGGATTGTAACATACAACATGATCCCCGTAGATAACAATGCCTTATGGTTTATCTCAAAGTTTCTAAGAGAGCAAACCCTGAAAGTTCTCATTACAAGGAAAGAAAACATTTTTTTTTCTTTCTTTTTTTTTTTTTAGATCTCTATATGAGAAAATGGGTCCTAAGAAAACTCATAATTATTTCATAATACGTCTAAGTCAAGTTATTGTACTGTACACCTTATACTTGCATGGTGCTGTATGCCAATAATATCTCAATAAACTGAAAGGTGGGGGGTGGGACATGGAGCCTGAGAAAAGGGGGAAAAAATGTCAAGTAGTTGCAACAGGAACTGTCTGGCCAACTATACCTGAAATAACCATCCATCTCTTGACAAAAGTTTCCAGACCCCTTCCTCAAAACAACAAATATGGTTTTATTACCACAGAATTGAAAAATATGTGTAAAACTGTGGTTTTTATCTAATGGAAAGTAAATAAAATATTAAAGACAACTAAATTCAATTATAATTTCAAATGATTGGTCTTGCGGCCAGCAAGATTTGGATGAGTAAAAAATTTATAAAGATGTAATAAATTTATAAATTTATTTCATAAATCATCCATTGATATGTTCCATAAAATTGTTTTCTTTTGAGTTTAGGAAAGTCAATGTTTTATCATTTCGATTTCACATAATTTATGTTCTGTTGATAGTAAAGATTGGAAGGTTAAAAAATACAATATAATCATACTTAAAATATTCAATATTTTCCTAAATTTTCATAAAACTGCAAAGTAAACATAAATTTTAAATTATTTTTCCTATTTTGTTTCAAAAACTTTTTGTTCTACCATACTCAAAATGTGTCAGATTTTAAAAAATAAGTATGTTATTAATTAAACTCAAATTTAAGTCAAAGCTACATAAAAGTCAAATTTGTATTTACTTTTAAACATTTAATAAAACTTTTAAAAATATTTTTGTAACGTTAAAAAAAAGTGGACCAGCGTGATTGGCTGAACTGTTTGCAACCAGTTTTTTAAAATCCACACGTGGAATCCTGAGAAGCCACAGGAAAAACAATTAACAAATTGCCAGTGCTTTCTCCCTCAGGGATGAAGTCAAACTGAAGGCTATGTAAGTCCTGGCTGTTTTGAGCAATTCAAGAAGGGGAGAAGCCCGAGATGGAAATCCTGAATTTCTTACTAGTGAGTCGTATCATATAACTGGAAAAAAAAAGAAGCATGATCCTTGCTGGACCCTGAGGTTACAACTTCAGTCATGCCTACTATTTTTGGAAAGAGGCTTTTTAATAAAGTTAGGAATATAATTTCTATCTGTTAATTGAATTGGTAACAGTGATGAGTTATAAAGGAGTCAGGTTGTATTTGTTTTGTTTCTTTAGTTTCTGTTCAGTAAGTATATAATGGGTGGCGATGAAGTTTATTTTCTTACATTTAACAGTTTAAATACATGGACATTACTTTGATAGACTGAAGAACCTAATGAAACAGAATAGTCTGGGGCTAGGATTGCAGGTTAAATTCAGCCTTGGCCAGGGGCACCTGGGTGGTTTGGTCAGTTAAGTGGAGGATTCTTGATTTCTGCTCAGGTCCTGGTCTCTGGCGGTTGTGAGATTGAGACCAACACTGGGCTTCACATTCAACAGGGAGTCTGCTTGGGATTCTCTCTCTCCCTCTCCTTCTGCCCCTACCTCCTCGCTCTCTCTCTCACCTAAATAAATAAATCTTTATAAATAAATAGCTAGCTAGCTAGCCTTGGCCAAATACTGTTCACCTGATAGCAGCCAAATCTAATTCTAATGATGATAAATGTCCAAAGAGGTTAAAGTTGAAAGCCCAGCAGGAAAGATACATTCCTAGGGAGTGAAACGATATTCTAAAAATTTTAAGTAACACCTCGCCATTTCCACATAATGTCTGATGATATATTTTCAGGATTTTTATTATTCTTTCTATCTTTTTCTTTTGCAACTAAACCCACAGTTAACCAGCTTATGTCCTGCTGGGGTTAAATCTACCTATCCCCACTTGATTTCCATCTTTCACCCAGATGTATTACACTTGTGAAACTTACCACTGGTGTTCATTTCTTTTTTTGTTTGTTTGCTGTTGTTTGCCACTCGCTTTGCTAAAATATTAAGGAGTAAACATGAAATTAAATATTCAAATCACTACACAAATAGTGCAGGGAGAAGAACCTAAAAAGTCTGCGGAAACTGAGCTGGTGCCTGGCAGCCCCCGCCCCACCTCCCCTGCCATGTGATGTGGCACACAATTTCCTTTGGTTCAATGACCATATAGGCAAATCCCATGGAAGGCAGTCTAAGGGTATCGATGCATGATTTGGGAAAGAATGTTCTACAGCAGTCAGGTATGTGAAAGACACACAAACAAAATATGGAAAAACAAAAAATGACCTCTGGAAATTTGAAATGATACACTGAAACTTTCAAATATCCCGGCTTGTGCAAGTAGGAGGGGCAGGTGGCTCAGCAGGGGGTGTGGTCTGCAAGGTCTCAGGCTCCAGATGGAGAGAGGTGGGATGTAGTCAACCCTTTCCCTCCCCACTGTTCAGTCCCCTTCTGTTTCTCTCCCACCTCAAAGCAAACCAAAGGAGCCAACTAAGGAAAGGGCAGGTCTGAGGATCCCAGCTCTGTCTGCGGTGAATCCAACTTGAGTCTGCCAGTAAAGTTCAGGTCTCAGAAAAGAGCAGGAAACTGGAAACATTTGCTCTGGATTCAGAAAGGGAAATACGAAATTGGTAATGAAGCAGAAGCACCATGTCAGTTGCTTAAAGTTCACTCACATTTAACATTTCACACACCATTTACATTCCTGCTCTCTCTCCACCAAGTGAAAAAGGCAGTGCTGCCCTTTGGGGCTTAGTGGGACGATTGGCCTCCTTGAAGCACCCTTCTCTGTCGCTTTCTCCCTTCCGCTCTTTCCTGACTCAGTGGTGAGAGGTCTTCATGCCAGTTGAAACCATCTGTGGCTCAGTGACACCCGGTCCCCAACGGAGCACCAAGAACTCGCACAGACCCTTCCAGTGGGAAAGAGCAAGGATCCCCCAGCAGAGGCCTGCTTAGTTTTAACTTCGCAGACCCCGCAGAGCCGGCTTTTGCGTTTTGGTGCTGTGATCGCCTGGCTGGATCCGTGGGATTTCACCTGCAGCACTGGTGTCACACACCAGGCATTCCAAAGAGACCTGACAAGTGACTTCGACCTTGATGGAGCGACTTCTCTGTTCCAGGCTGTTATAGGCTGAATTATGCCCCGCCCCCGTTTATATGTTGAAATCCCAGCCCAAGGTCCCTCAGAATAGAACCATATGTGGAGATAGGGCGTTTAAAGGGGATGATTAAGTTACAATGAGACAATTAGGGGTCCTAATCCCATGGGACTGGCATCCTTAGAGGAAGAGGAAATGTAGACACCAAAGGGAGACACCAGACCGCGTGTAGAAGTGGCAGGAGAGCAGTTGTCTTCAAGCCAAGGAGAGAGTCGTCGCATGAAACCAACTCTCCCAGCACCTTGGTCTTCTACCTCGTGTCCAGAACTGGGAGGAAATAAATTCCTCCTGTTTAGACCACCCAGTGTAACACACAGGCAGGGGTGTGAAGAACTTACATATATGAACTCAATTCACACACCCGTGTGGTGTAGGGAGAGGGAGAAACACTATTAATATCCTTTTGCAGGCAAGGAAATGAAAGCCCAGAATAGGTAAAAATTAAAATTTAGAAATAAAGATTAGGCAGCAAATAAGGGATTGAGTTAGGATTTTAATGCCTGTACTCTGTATGCAGAGGCCATATACTGAATGCACCCCTACACTGTAGGACCCCCTACCTTAAGAGGAGCCCTTCCTTCCCCACCAATATCTTTCTTGCAATCTTCAAGGAACAAAGAAAAATATTTTACCCAATAAAGGTATAATTATGGTGTCTGAAAATAAAGAAACCGGCTCCTCTGTTTTCTCACTTTTTTTTTCTAAATATTTTTATTTTTATTTTTATTTATTTGAGAGAGAGAGAGCCAGAGAGAGGGAGAACAAGTGGGGGGGGGCAGGAGCAGAGGGGGGAGGGAGAAGCAGACTCCTCACTGAGCAAGGAGCCCGACGCAGGGCTCTATCCCAGGACCCCAGGATCCGACCTGGGAGCTGACTCGGAAGGCAGATGCTTAACTGACTGAGCCACCCATGTGCTCCTCTCACTTTATTTTTGAATTCCCTGAAAATGGGGAGCTGCTTGGCTCACTCAGTTAAGCATCTGACTCTTGGTTTCAGGTCACGTGATGATTTCCCGGTTGTGGATCGAGTCCCTGCAGCGGGCTCTGCAGTCAGTGCAGAATCTGCTTTAGATTATCTCTCCCTCTCCCTCCCACTCTCAAATAAATAAATAAATAAATGAAATCTTTCTTAAAAATTCCCTGATGATGAGTTTATCTACATATTGTAAGAGAAACTCCAGCTTAAACTGGCCTAAATTTAAAAAAAAAAAAAAAAAAAGTGTCCTCTCACCTTCAAACTTTCCCTCAGGGAGACAAAATGGCTGCTGTGATTCCGGACTTCATGTCTTCACACCATAACACGCTGGTGTAAGACCCTGTCTTTGGGCTTTACTTCCCAGAAACCTCAGCAAAGATTCCTTTCCAATGTTAAGGCTTTCGGTTCTACATTCGTGGCTGGAACACTGCAGCCAGAGGTATGGGATAGAGTCATTGACTTAAGACAATAAGTTTCCCACCCAAAACGCAGAGCTGAGGGTCTCAGAATGGAGATGGGAGAGACTCCTGGATAACTTGTTAAATAAAGGTTTCCAGGGCTGGGGGTAGGGGGGAATGAGGGATTATTGTTTAGCGGGCACAGAGTTTCTGTTTGGGATGGCCACAAAGCTCGGGAAACAGTGGATGGTGACAGTGTACGACACTGTGGATGTACTTAATGCAGCTGAACTAGACATTTAAACGTGGTTAAAACAGCAAACTGTATGTTATCTATATTTCACTGCAAAAAAATTAATCTAGAAAATAAAATTTAAAACTTTCTTAACGCATTTCCCTTGCATGTCAGCTGAAGCCAGTTGGTATTTCATCCCTAAAGTGCCCCTCTGCCATTGAAAATAGCCCTTGGGGGGCACCTGGGTGGCTCAGTGGGTTAAGCCTCTGCCTTCAGCTCAGGACATGATCTCAGGGTCCTGGGATCGAGCCCTGCATCGATCTCTCTGCTCAGCAGGGAGCCTGCTTCCTCCCTCTCTCTGCCTGCCTCTCTGCCTACTTGTGATCTCTCTCTCTCTGTCAAATAAATAAATAAAATCTTAAAAAAAGAAGAAGAAGAAATCTCCACACTGTTTTCCGAAGTGGCTGCACCAACTTGCATTGCCACCAACAGTATAAGAGGGTTCCCCTTTCTCCACAACCTCTCTAGCACTTGTTTACTGTCTTGTTGATTTGGGCCATTCTAACTGGTATACGGTGGTATCTCAATGTGGTTTTGATTTGAATCTCCCTGATGGCTAATGATGATGAACCTTTTTTATGTCTCTGTTAGCCATTTGTATGTCTTCTTTGGAGAAGTGTCTGTTCATGTCTTCTGCCCATTTTTTGATGTGATTATCTGTTTCATGTGTGTTGAGTTTGAAGAATTATGCCTCCATCAGAAAGGATGAATACCCAACTTTTGTATCAACATGGACGGGACTAGAGGAGATTATGCTGAGTGAAATAAGTCAAGCAGAGAGAGTCAATTATCCTATGGTTTCACTTACTTGTGGAGCATAAGGAATAACACGGAGGACATTGGGGGTTGGAGAGGAGAGGAAAAGCGAGTTGGGGGAAATCTGAGGGGGAGATGAACCATGAGAGACTGTGGACACTGAGAGACAAACTGAGGGTTTTGGAGGGGAGTGGGGAGGGGGGTTGGGTGAGCCTGGTGGTGGGTGTTAAGGAGGGCATGTATTGCATGGAGCTCTGGATGTGGTGCATAAACAACGAATCTTGGAACACTGAAAAAAAAATTAAATTAAATTTTTTTTAAAAAAATGAAGGAAGGATGGAAGGAAGTAGGGAAAAGAAAATAGCCCTTGGGAACCTTACCTAGCCACTGACTTAGGGCCAGGGCCAACGGGCATTAAAGGAAACCTGCCAAATGTCATCACGGAGAATTATGCTCAGATTGTATTGAACACTGGCCTGTGACAGGGCTCAGGAAATACCGTGCTATTCATGGGAGCAGAGAACCCTTATCTTAGACTGCCAGATATTTCACACAGGGAGATAATTAAGGTCAAGTCTCATACAGGTGGTTTGAATGGGAAAAAATAGCGGGCTTTTTTTTTTTTTTTTAAAGATTTTATTTACTTATTTGACAGAGAGAGATCACAAGTAGGCAGAGAGGCAGGCAGAGAGAGAGGAAGGGAAGCAGGCTTCCTGCCGAGCAGAGAGCCTGATGCGGGGCTCGATCCCAGGACCCTGAGATCATGACCCAAGCCGAAGGCAGCAGCTTAACCCACTGAGCCACCCAGGCGCCCCAATAGCGGGCTTTTAACAGATATTTTCCAGTGGCACTTTTTAGCATAGGGAGGAAGGGAACAAGCTCCAGCTGTAAATGGAAAATGAGTTGCAGCATCTGTTTCGCCCTGTGTCTAAGTATAGTGAGGTTCACACGCAAACGTCTCAGCCAAGCCTTCCAGAGAGTGGAGCTCTTGCCTTCTGACAGCTACAACAAAGGTGAGCAGATTGCTCTGGGATAAAACCCACGCCCGGTGCATCCTGTCACCGGCAAGTGGAAAACCAGGTCCGAGGCAGCCATCTAGCTGCAAGGTGAGTTCACTGTCATCTGACGTTCTGAGTAGCTGTTGTTCAAAAACAATGAATTTACATCCGCGACGGCCTGTGTCAATTTCAGAATGATTTTATCGCGCCCGCTCTTGTCGCTGCTAAGCTGGAAAACGCAGACTGTGACATACTGAAGCAAAAAAGGGACAAATTTTTACTGGGCTGGAAGAGCGCTTTGATTGTTGGAGATGCCTGATGATGCTGTCAAGCGCCAGGAGACAGGGCACCGGGGACGCACCCAGATCTCCGCTCCCAGAGGCTGACAGCAAACGATTTAGAGTCTGCACAAGATCGAAGAGTTGGGTCTATCTCAAGTAAAAGTGTTAGAAACACAAAGAAGCCGGCATCTTGATAAGAGGATATCAAGAGGCGAGAAGTGCACAGAGAGAAAGAAAACGACCTTGAGTCTGTAATATGTTACAAGCCTCGGAATCGCAAAACGCCTGAAATGAAAAGAAAACGTGCAGCTCAAATGAGAATTGTGGAGCCGAAAAGGTTGGAAGTTGTATGCTTGTCACAAAGAAAGGACAGGGGAACAATAGAGTTCCACGGGTTTATGACTGAGATTACATGTCTGTGTTCAAGGCTGATCACTTGCTTGCAAAAGTAGGTTTGCGACTTGGAGCTCCGACACACATATGTTTTAGCTGAGTGTGCCTCCTTGGTGTCAAGCACAAGACTTTTTGAAACACAAATATTCTTTTAAGAAGAGAACTGATCCCTGGCAATAGTCAAGTCAAACCTTGCTATTTAAAGAAGCAAATAAAAATACTGATAATGAGACCTTCTGTAGAAACATTAATAAGAAATTAACTGCTTTGGGAATTAGGTTATCTGCAAAGTGTGTCATATAATAATACGTCTTTCGGTGGGGAATATATTAATGATTCCCTTCGAGAGAGGGCTTCATCTTCTGATAGCATTCTAAGTGTTTCACATCTGACTCCCCAATTTTTGTTTGTTTGTTTTTTTTCCTTTTTCCTACTTTCCATACAAACAACTACCATCACCACTTCTGGAATGAACATTGGAATGAACCACCAGAGAAAGAGTAACAGGTAGATCCAGCTGGGAAATTTGGAGCATCCATTTTTCTCACGTAAAGACAACATCTCAGAGGCGTGCCTGTGTGACTCAGTGGGTTAAGCCTCTGCCTTAGGCTCAGGTCATGATCTCAGGGTCCTGGGATTGAGCCACGCGCACCCATCGGGCTCTCTGCTCGGCAGGGAGCCTGCTTCCCCCTGTCTCTCTGCCTACTTGTGATCTCTGTCTGTTGAATAAATAAATAAAATCTTTAAAAAAAGAAAAGACAACATCTCAGAATAAGCAAAACAAAACAAAACAAAAGGGCTGGGGCGGGGGGGGGGGTGCGCCTGAGTGGCTCAATCAGTTAAACATCGGACTCTTGATTTCAGCTCAGGTTATGATCTCAGGGTCATGAAATGGGAGTCCCATATCCGGCTCCTCCCTGAGCTTGAAGCCTGGTTAAGATTCTCTCTCTCCCTCTCCCCTGCCCTCTGCTCATTCTCTCTCTCTCTCTCTTTTGTTAGGAAGGAAGGAAAATAGGAAGGAAGAGAGGAGGAGAGGGAGGGAAGGAGGGAGGAAGGAAGGAGAAAAAAAAAAGAAAAGAAGAAAAAGAAAACCCTTGCCTGTATTCCTCCCTTTAATCTTTACCTGGATAAATATACTAGAAGGAGAAACGTTAGACAACATGCTTTCTTTACTTTTTGAGTCCCTTTTTCAATCACCTAGTATCAAATAAACCACCTTGGGCACCCAAATAAATATTTGCTTTTGGTACCATCCTGCCAATAGTCTAGTCTTAAAAAGTGAATTTTCCACAGTGAAGGACATTTCCTAACACTCCTCAGCCCCTGAGCTGAACCCAGACACTTAGACCTGGCTTCAATTCACTGATCCAGTATATTTTTTCAGAAGACTTTCAAAAACTTTTTCAAAATTTACCAGCTTCTTGATAACAGTTTTTAATTGAAAAAGAAATTTCCCCAACCTCCAGCTATGGTATGAGCATCTAAATAATATGGTGTGATAAATTATCCCCTGTGCATATTTGAAAAGCATAAAAGAGTTTCACCCGGCAGCTGAAATGGTTCCCCAAATTCTTAATGGTTTGCTGTTGAACATTCAACATTTCCAAAATATATTAAAAGGGAAATTCTAAGAGCCTTCATCATGACTACCTTGCCTGCACAGGAAATCATTTCCTCCTAAACACCTCCTAAACTAAACAAATCAGAATTCTGATTTCTGAATTCATGGCAAATCTTTCAGTATTTGTTTGTTTCCCCAACCCAGGCGATTAACCAGGATAGAGGTAAACAGCTCTAAGAACTTCACCACGTGGTGTAATTTTCTAATAAAACACAAGAGGGCAGGGTTTGCTTTATTGTAAGCCTAATTCCACTCTGCTCCTCCTCAGGATGGTCCAGAAACGCTTAATAACGTAGGAAGTGAATGAGTCATCAGACTCTGTGTTCTGGCAGCGAAAGCTCTGCTATTTTAATGAAGGACAAGCGTAAGCCTTTCTATGAGGCATTATTTACGACACAGAACACAATCGCACCTGGGAGACACTGTGATAGTTTTAGCAGAGAATGGTTTGAAGAAGAGAGCACCAAATTCAGTCATATTACATGCATGAAGTCTGACTTGAGTCCATGGGGAAAATAACACAAGTGGGTTAAGGGTTTTTGCCAAAGAGACACAGTCTTGATGAGACTGTATGAAGCACACACGCTTTGAATAGGAACCTTGAGCTGTGTTTTATTTTCTTTTAGGAAACTTCAATTTATCCTATTGTTCACAATTTTCTCACGTGTTGTTTTCAAGATTTCATTAAACTACTTGCCAAAGTGTAATCACATTCACAGTGATTATTTTCAGCTTGAATGACCCTTGTAGCTAAAGCCAAATGATCATGTCACCGGTGGACAGTTTCTGAAGAAACATTTTGGGTCCCTCTCCATAAGAAAGGCATTGGTTTGCCTGCCTTCATAATTCGGCCGCCAACTCTTTCCACTGAAACCAGGCTTTTAAGACTTCAGATAGTGGTCAAATAAATAAAATATTAAAAAAAAAAAAGACTTCAGATAGTGGAGGACCCTAAAATGATGTCATGACGTCTTCCCTTTCTATCCTAGTCCCTATACATGGTAGAATGAAGGTCTAACGCTGGTAGGAAGAAGAAGATAACTGGACGTGTACCCTTGCAGGAGTTGGCATGGAGTAAATGTCCACATAGCGTCCGGACAACTCAGAACTGAAAGAGAGGTTGTTACTAATATCGTGGCAGGGATCGAAGACCCCACTCTCTTACGTTTTATCTTGCTAATGCTAAAACAGATGCCAGAGGCCCTGAATGAAAAGTTTTCCTTTGAGATCAGTTCGTTCCTTAAAGAATATTTGTAAAATAGTCAGGATGAGTAAGGTTCTGCAGAAATAGGAAGAGTTCCACGTTGGGTTTGGCCATTGCGTTGGGGAGAATAATTATGTCTCCACTGGGGAGCGAACTGGTTCTTTTATGTCACTGTATCAATTAACCACCACCATTTTCTGGGTACTTAAAGTGCTTTGATAAAATGGCATTGGAGCTGTACAGAGAGGTGTCCAACCTGACCTCTAGAAGCTTCCGTTCTTAATGCGGAAGCGAACTCCACATAACTTACATTACTTCATTGTTTTCTTCCGGGGTCTCCAACGAAATGATTGAACTGGAGAGCTTCCAGGAGCATCAGCAAGTTAGCTGCTGTGGGACCTTGCCTCCCTGGTCAGTGACTTGAAGTAGCCACCCCACCCCATCCTGCAACCCAAGATCAGCCTCTAGACTGTGGGGACATCAAAAGGAGCTCAGTGCCTGGGAGGAGATGGGTGTCTTGTTTTTCTGCCTGTAAAACTGAGAGTGAGGAAGTAGCAATTGCCAAGAAACTCAAAAGAAAATAGAAGCCTCCGTTTATCTAAGACCTTATTTTCAAAACTGAAGTTGTAATTATGTATTTCATATATATATTTGTATATACATATATGGTTATATGTGTACATTTGTATTTATGTATTATATATATACATATATTCTAATGTATGCATACTGAGTGCCAAAAAGATGGGAATTGATGTTCACAAATTAAAAAACAATAGCCTAGGGGTGCCTGGGTGGCTCAGTGGGTTAAAGCCTCTGCCTTCAGCTCAGGTCATGATCCCAAGGTCCTGGGATCGAGCCCCGCATCAGGCTCTCTGCTTGGCAGGGAGCCTGCTTCCTCCTCTCTCTCTGCCTGCCTCTCTGCCTACTTGTGATCTGTCTGTCAAATAAATAAATAAAATCTTAAAAAAAAAAAAACAATAGCCTCCAACAGATGAATAATAATCTGCAAAACATTTATTTTTATTTTCCTCTTTAATACATTTTTTATTTCTTGTTAACATGAGATTAAAATTATTCATTAGGATTATTATAATTAACAATGTTAAATCCTAAGCAAGACACAAATTACTATCAAAGAATTTTAAAATTAGAAGAGAATTTAAGTCACAAAGGAAACAGGCTATCAGATTTCAGTCACTTCTGAATGTTAGCTTTATAACAGCATTTCTTTTGAAACTAATTCATAGACATACAGTTTTTCTAATTCTGAGGCTAGAAGCATGTAAAGTAATCTATTCGTTTTCTTCAAGGTTGAAGTTTTCCCCCTATCATTGAGAAATACCACCAACTCTACAATGCTTCGTGGTATTTTCTGAGTTTATTTCCATGAGATTCAGTGTAAATAGAAACTAACTTGTTTATCCTAACAGGTTTGTTCTACCTTTAAATTTCTTAAAAGGCATTCATCGTTAACTGACTGTAATGTCAGGAAATGTTAGAAAATTTTATTCCTCTTCTATGAAAATTAGGAAATCGTTTCTGTTAGGAAGACATTATAAAACAGTATCTTTTAAGAAGTTGCATCTGCTATAGAAAAAAGTAGCCAAGTATAAATGATTACTCTCTATTTCTACCTCAGATAGATCTGGCTTTAAATAAATTGCTTGGGAATACGATGAATGAAAATTCTGATGTACCAGAGAGACAAGAGAGAGGTGGTTATTTGCTTTTTGGAATTATTCATATAGTTCATCTATAAAAAGTCATTTTCCCTGTTACTTTTATTTTTATTTTTTTAATTTATTTTATTTATTTGAGAGAGCAGGAGAGCAAGAGAGAGCATGAGTGGGAGGGGCAGAAAGAAAGGGAAAATCTCAAGCAGACTCGCAGTGGAGGGCAGAGCCAGACTCAGGGCTCCATCTCATGACCCTGAGATCATGACCTGAGCCGGAACCAGGAGTCAGGCACTCAACTGACTGAGCCATCCCGGGACCCCTCCCCTGCTGCTTTTAACATGCAATTAATTTAAACGTAACTTTTCAGAAACACACCTACCACGCACAACTATATCTTCATTTCATTATATCTCTTTTGGCTTAAAAATAGGGTTTAAAACTGTGTTCCCCAACAATCCTGAGTGTGGAGCATAAACCTTCTGGAGTGGAGTACGTTCATCAAACTTTGCCAAATTTTCCATAGATACTGTTAAAGGCAGGAATTGAGATCTACGTGTGGCAGGGGCTAGAGACCCAAGCAGGGCTTCGGCCCATGAAGGACCCTGGGCTATCTTGACTCTCACCAGCTGAGCCCACACTCAGATGTGTCCGTAGCTTTCTGAGGCTCGCTCAGACTCCAATTCGGTTCTGATTGGGATTTGTCCCTTTCTCCGGCTTTTGCTGTCTTATTTTGGAGGGATAACACTGTTTTGATGAATCTCGCCCCCTCCCCCATACGTAGAAAGCAGCTGGCTCCAAGAATCCCCTTCCCACCCAACCTTCGCACACATCTATTCCAGTAGAGAGCAGCTGAAATGCGTGGACAGACAGGCTACCTTTTAGAACTTTGGACTCAGCCCTGAAGCACAGGTAGCAGATATGAGCAGATGAAATTTACCTTCAATCTCAGTAACCGCTAACTTCTCAGAAGGAGGGATCATCTTGGTAAGTCTGAGCATCTTAGTAAATAAAGATGGCTTCATTCTTTCCTCTCATGCTATGATGATTACTTAGTGGAACATAACCATTTAATTCTGAAATGTTATATTTTGTATGGATGGTTTGCTCTTTAATGATAAGGCTTAATTGATTAGCATTCCTAAGTAACTGTCAGAACACCGCAGCATGAGTAAAATTGGAAGTCAACTCCTAAAAATACACGAGGATAATTTTTCATCTGAGGCTACCTGGTAAAGAAATTGGTTCAGGATCAGCCAAATGAGACCTCAAAGCAATGAAATTCTACTCAGATTGTCAGGGTTCTAGCCCCACAGCCTTTTCCAGCCAGCCTTTCCTGGGAGAAGTGGTTCTATACATGTTAGGAGACTTAAAACGGTATATTAATTAACTAGAAAACTCATTTAATCATTTAATCTCTCATCTATTTTTCACTATAGAATCAATGTTTATCTAGCTATTGAATCTCTGTTAAGAACTACAGATTCTGATAAATTCTGGAAAGTCTAATTTACAAAAGAGAACCAAACTGATCATTCATTCCTTCATTTACTCTCCATCCTCTTCGGAAAATAAGGCCTGTTTTCATCTTTAAGGCTGTTTTAAAGGCTGGAAAAGAAAAGACACAGAGAGAAGAAAAGTAAGTCACTGGAAGATGATCAGGAAGGCACCTAGAAGCACCTAGAAGCACGGATGTTTGTAGCTAAGCTCACGGAGACTCAGGAAGCATCTTCCACTCCCGCCCCACTTGCCCCTTTACAAAGGAACACACTTGGGTTAAGAAAAAATGAACCATGATCTTGCCCAGGCCTCAAATTACAGTGACCTCCAAATTCAAATGAATCCCCTTTATCAGTCGCGTGCCTGTGGGTGTGTCTGTGTATGTCTTCTCAGAACAGGAGGAGGCTTAATCAATATGGGGACTTACTATCAGATACCACAAATCGTCAGCTCTGCCTTTGTCTGATGGTCAAGATAGCCTCATACATTCCCGTTTGTGTTTGTTAAACAATAAGTAAACCAGCTACTACAGCTACACATCCCCTGTCTTGAGAATGAGCACCACAGTAGGAGCAACCGTGTCAAACGTCTTCTGCTAAAGGAAGAACACTGACTAATAGCGTGTTCATCGGCAGGGTCAGACCTGAGGCTGGTGCCTCCTCTCCAGGGGAAGGCGCGAACTCTCTAGGCTTCTTCTGTGTACTTCTTGTTGCTTAAATGTGTCTCTGCTAGGGGTGTGTAGCCTTTTCGGAGTCTTCTGTACTGAAGGAAAAACAGCACCACAAAAACACCAGCCAAAGCCACCAGCGTTCCCATGACCACCAAGAGGGTTGGGGTCCAACCTGGAGTTTCTTCTGGAATTAAAGCAGAAGAGAACGGTCAACAGTTGGGATTTTCATCAGCTGAAGACTCTCAGAGAAGAGAAGAATGAACCCATTTGCTTTTCACGTGCATTTTTGTTGATAGAGCAGAACGATATTGGCTAGGATAAAATTTATCTTCTACCCCCACCAACAGTTCGTCATACCCACAACTGGTTTTCTTGAGGAAATGGCATTCCATTACCTAAATACAGCTGATTGCATGCTTTAAATTTCTTGCAATACACACTTACACAGAATAAACCCTCCAAGGAACCAAAGATGATTGTTCTTTTCTTTGTGGTAAAATACACGTGAAACATGTGTTTCATCATCATAATCCTTTTTAAGTGCTCAGGTGTGGGGCCTAGTGCTTCACACGCTTGAGCAACCATCACCACCACCTACCAGCCAGTCTTTTTTTCATCTTGCAAATCTGAAATAAGATCTCCCCAGTGCCCCAGCTCTCCAGCCTCTGCAACCCCCATTCTACTTTCTGTCTCTATAAACTCGACGACTCTAGACACCTCATATAAGGGGAATCATATGGTTTTTGTTGTTTTGTGACTGGCTTTTTCATTTAGCGTATCTTCAAGACTCGTGCGTGTCGTAGCATATGACAGGATTTCCTTCCTTCTTAAGGCTGTGTAATATTCCATTGTGCGCATATGCCACACTTTGTTTATCCATTCAGCCATCAATGGATGTTGAGTTCTTTCTTGTGTCTATTGTGAATAATACTGCTACAAACAGAGGTTTGCAAATAATCTACGTGGGTACTTGTTTTCAGTTCTTTGCTGGGTCATATGGTAATCTGATGTTCAGTTTTTTGAGGAGCTGCCATATTGTTTTCCACAAAGGCTACCTACCACTCTGCATTCCCACCATCAGGGCACGAGGCCTCCAATTACCCCACAGTCTCATCAGCACTTATTACCTGCTGTTTTGTCAGTAATAGCCATCCTAATGTGTGGAAAGCGGTGTCTCATTGTGGTTTCTGCCAGATGGCTTTTAAGGCCCTCTGTAATGAGGCTCTTCTCACAGATCTGGACTTAATTCAGGTAATATTCTACCCAAGCCTTCCTCTCCAGCCAGGCTTCTTCAGGCAGTCCCCTATACAGACTACACCTTTCACAGCGCTGAAAGCCCTGCCCTCCTTCAATCTAAAATGCTCCCTTCTTTCCACCTCCTCTACAGAAGATCCACCATCTCTTTGAATCAGACTCAAGACCCATCCCTTTCTGGAAGCCTTTCCCAAATGCCCCACTCCGTTCTTCAACCTTCTGCTGTAGTTATGTCTCCCCAGACAAGACTGTCAGTTTCTGTGGCAGACCAACATGTGAAACGTGAATTTGTGTCTCCTGAGGAGTTAACACATTCTGGGCATATTCAGACTCTCAGTCTATACCTGTTAATTGGCTGGTGTCAGAGGAATGGACGTAGGGGCAAATGTTCATCTCAAACCTTGTGATTGTTGCTATGTTTGATTCCAGAGAAAAGAGAATGAAGTTTCAAAAGATATCTCAGCTGTCCAGAGAAAGGAAACTTCAAATCAGTAAGGAAAACAAGCAAAGTTGCAGGACTAGAAGGAAAAGCAAGGGACAGATTCCAGGGCTTGGAAGACTCTGAAGTCAGAGAGAGAGGGAGAGATGTGAGCTCACAGGTCATTACGATTACACCACAGACAGAGATTTAGGGAAGATGGAAGAGACACATGGGGTAAACTCACCAGTAGATGGTCTGTGTGTTTTTCTGAGTTCTGGACAAAATAAGATATTTGTTGATTGTTTTACCTTTTCTTTCTCAACCTGTCCTAAGATTGTTTAAGTGACCCATGGAGCTATATTAGGGCCTGGACAAATAGAAAAATATATGCCCATATATATACTTACCAAAATATCCTCCCACATTTTCAACTAAATGGAAAAAGCTACTAAAAAATCTACAATGTAAAAGCATGATTTAAAGAACTTTAATTAAGGACACATATGCGTGCAGCCCCATGTAGCCCGAATTGTTGGCAGGCTAACGCCAACCTCATAAAGCAACCCAACAGGGCTGGCATGGGCTAACTGGAAATAATTGGTCTCATTACAAAATAACGTAGGGGTGAACAAACAATGATCACAACAGCCTGTCTTTATTTAAAATGTTGATATTGCATTCATCTTTTTTGCATTTATTTTGATTTTTAAAAAAATATTACATTACATTATTAATCTCAATTACTGAGTTTTTTGGTCTCCCCTTGAACTTCATGCTCACAGTAAGTGCTTTATTTTCTTCACAATAAACCAAGTCTTTCCTTCAAGTAACGATTCTCCAAGTCCTGATGAACTCCATCCACATGTGGCTAGTGCATTTTGATTTTGTTGGCTAGACATTTCAAACCATAGCCAGGTTTTTAATAATTCAGATTATTTTCATATATTTATTATATGCTATTATTTATTAATTCAATCATCAAACCAGTCCCTTTTCTGACGTTTAGCTGGTAGTGCAAGGGCTCATTTTGCTTAATATAAATATTTTAGAAAATTGCTAATAAAATTAACTAGACCTGCATACTTGAATTTAAGGTCCTGGTTTGCATTTTTGAAAAGAAAGAAAGGTCCTTCAGCAGATAAATGAATTATCCCCTTAGAAGTTGTATTTGTTACCTGGCAGATTGATAGCATAGCTGTAGCCAAGCTGGTCTGCAGTTAAAAAGAATTCCTCATTAGTCACCGGAGGGAAGAAAGGAACCATGTTATACATCCGATTGTGACCGATCGGTGCCAGCTCCTGAGGCCAGGCATCCACAGAAGGATTGGACCTTTTCATCCACTCATCAAAAATGGCGTCGGTAAAGGAATGAAGCACCTGCAAGAAAATTGAACATGGCATTGGACATTGATCTGTCTGTCTCAATCAGGTCAATCTGATTGAAGCTTTCTCTAGAGTGGATTGGGGTTCTTCTGGACATAAGGACTTCTCCATACCCAACCATATCTTAGTGACATAAGCACTGAAATTTTTAGTTAACATTTTCAAGGCTTCATGCCATCTCTCCAAACAGGATCATCAACCACTTTGTCAAGTGAATAAATGAAATTTCACTTGCAGATTTAACACTGGTTTGAGAACATTAGATCCTTTAATATGTGAGCGTTAATTATTAAGTTGGGGAGAAAGGCAAGTATGATAAGATAGGTATCTTTGGTTTTGTTCTTAACAGAAGAGAAAGAAGAGGCTGTGTTTAACAGTATTGTGTTTAACAGTATTGAAACACAAATGGATAGGGGAGGAAGGAAGGGAAGAAGGAAGGAAGGAAGGAAAGAAATCTCCAAAATGGCTTTTCAAATTTTTCTCAGTAGAATGGCTCTTTTAGGGACTCATTTTATAACACTTTCATTTAAATTTTTGGTCTTATGCCAGCAAAAGAAAGTCTAAAAAAATGCTGTGATGTGCATAATGCTCATTTTTATTTTCTCAATGAAGCTATTAAAGTCCTTCTCAAATACAGCAATTATTATCTTTTAAAATATTAACAGCAAAATTTCCACATTTATAGCCCCAATTTTGCAACACGACATAAATGTGAGAGTTCAGCCCAACTTTTATGCTGGGTTCCTCTTTTATCCCTAGACTTTAAGTTCAAGGACCGAGGGGCACTGTTCCCTTCTCTTCCCCTGGGTCCCAAGTGTTGTCATCCTGGAGCCTGTCACATGGGGGTAGGGAGGTATTTATTCCAATAAAAAATGTTTCTCAAACGAATTCATTCACCCTATCACCACTATTCCTTGTACTCCAATTAGAGCCCTGGTCAAATTATACCATGACTTGTTACTTATTTTTTTTTAGTTTCCTTCTATAATTTGTTACATATTTATCTATTTTCCTTAACAACACCCCTAACTCCTAAAGGTCAGAGATGGGGTCTTTTCACCTTGGAAGCGTCAGCTTAGCATGCAACCTGGGCAGAGTCGATGTCTAATAAGGATTTGTTGCCTGAAGACAGTGCCACACAAAGTAGTTTTATCTTTTATACAATTCAACAAAAGAGGCCCCTTTCTATCTGCTGTTGTTTCCTCAGCTTGCAATTTGATTTCTTGTGTTTTCTGGCATCTATCAAGGACCAATGCAATGGTCCTCGTCCTGAAGCATTTTCCCTAATTTCTCTCAGCCTAAATTCATAGCTCTTTGCACTTCTCAAACCCTTTAAGGGCATTGCCCTTCTGGCTTATGTAGCTGTTGTTTATTTATTAGATAATATCTATTTTCAAATCTTACCCAAGGTTCCTTGTAGTTAGTTACCCCTATCAGGCAACAGCGAGAACTTTCTACCTATATTGTCTCACATGGCTACATATAGGATAGTTAAAGGAACTGAGTGATTTACTCAAGGAATTTCTTCCCAAATGGATTTTTACAGTTCGTGGCAGAGATAATCATCTTAAAACAAAAACATCAAATTTTAAGACCTGGGCTTTTGCAGACATTAAAGATTTTTTTCTTAATTCTAAAATTTTAGCTTTGACTAACAAAATTGAAGTTCCAAAGAAATAGATGTATAATGCTTATTGCCTAAGCAACAACCTTGGAAGATGCATGATAATATAAATGATCAATGTTTCCTATAAGGAGAGCTTAGAAAAAGGGATCCCAGCCCTGGAAAAAGAACTGAGTGTTAGTTGTTGGTGTAAGTCACCGAAAAGGTATCTCATGTCCAGAATCCCGGGAACTCCAGAGAAGGTTAGAAGGCTCCCAGACAACAAAGTTGTGTTTCATCCTCCAGCTAAAGCCTGGGGAGCCTGCCAGTTTCAAACAGAACTTTTGCCACAAGCACGGAGCCCAAGCCATAGAGGCTGAGTGCCTAAGGAGAGTATGCACTATGTGTTGCTTACCAAATTCCACTCTCCTTTCTCTGTAACTTCCTTTGTATTTTGAGTGAAGGAATGTATCAAACTATCCCTGAGATTGAATTAGGAGTCACTGGGTGGGATTCCTAAGAAAGCTCTTTAAAGGTGGTGGTCTCAACTTAAAAGTGGTCCTTTTTCTCTTTCCATTTATCCTAGCTGTTTCCTGGAACATGGGTGTGATGGCTGGAGTTGCAGCAGCCATTTTAATTGCTAACTAACAAAGTTAGGAAAAGAAGGCACTCACCAAGGTTAGTAGAGCAAAAACACAGAAGGGTCTGTGATGACTCTCTGTGGTGACTCTGGACGGCCTGCCACTGGGGATCTTTTACATTAAGAGAAAAATAATCCTCTCTTTTATGAGGGGAAGCTTCTATAACAGGTTTTCTGTACTAAGCAGTGGAACCAAATCTTAAGGGATACACAGAAAACGTATGTAGGGTGTTCCAGAGTGTATTTTCCAAAGAAGGTCACACAGTATCTCCTGAGCATTTAGGGACTGTGTGAGTTCAAGTCAGAGATCAAATTGTGATTAGAAAAAGAGACAAGGCACATTCAGGACACAGAAAGATCCAGATTCAGTGCTGCAAGAGGCAAATAACTTTTGGAAAACATCAGAATTCACCCAGTGCAATGTGTAAATAAGTAAGGAGGGGACAAGACTCTGCAGCAATTCATAATTTGGAGAGATAAAAGAAGAGGGAAAAATAATAAGGAGAGATTATAGGTTTCCAAAGGGCTATAAAACATTATACAATAAATGCTCTAGTAGGAACCATGTACAGAACACCCAATTTATAGAATGTAGTAAAAGAGGCAAGTGTGTGCCAAGAAGATGCAAAGAATGCAATAAACAAAATGCTGCAGGCAATAACGTCTCCACAGCCGTAAAGAGAAGTGGTGCAGCCTTCAGAATAGGTATTTTTGTTAGAGTTGTGAACATTGTTCCGAAACAAGATACCTTGAATTGCTCTTGAAAAACTAACAGTATCTTTGTTTGACATGAGTCAAACATGAGCTCAGTTAATGTCTCTGTAAAGGCTAAATGTAATGGGAGGGTAATAAATAAAAGCACAAGTAAAATAACAGAATACTGTGGTTGCCTTATATCTGCTATAGAGATACATAGTTATATTTGGGCATTAAAAATTGAGTGCTTCAGAAATGAGGTTACAAATTTTGTTTCACAAGCCCATTCTCTCTTGCTCCAACTGCATAAGGAAAGGTACAGGAAGAAAAAAACTTCCACCTTGGAGGCAGTATCGAAGAAGATATGGTTCTATGGGCTTTCAAGGTAAAGTTTCTCTAATGCAACCATTGCAGAAAAAAGCAATCAATCAATGGCTTTCGTGCTTGCAGGCATAAGGAAACTTGAATAAAATACAAGGAAATCATGCATATCTTTTTCAGGATCCCTAGAGAATAAAGTTACTATCAAACTTAACTTTAACTTAGGTGTCTGCACAATCAGATTCCTGCCATAATGACCACAGACACCAGTACATCACCAAAGACCAGTGCACTGTGGTTTTCACCACTTGAATTCATGTGTTCTTACCCAGAAGACATCATTCATGGTCAGAGAGAGTCTTAATATGATAATGTTCTGCCGCTCTGAAAACTCATATGTGACCACTTGGAAATCACATAATACACACCCAGTCACATAGGGAAGGCCCATTTAAAACTAAGGTTAGGGGCACCTGGGTAGGTCAGTTGGTTAAGTGTCTGCCTTCAGCTCAGATCATGATCCCAGGGTCATGGGATTGAGCCTGGGATCAAGACCCACCACAGCAGCGGGTTCCCTGCCTAGCAAGGGACCTGCTTCTCCCTCCCCCTCTACCTCTCCCCACCCTGCTCATGCTGTCTCTCAAATAAATAAAAAAAATATTTTTTAAAAAGAAAATAAAAAAAA
The DNA here is from genome assembly GCF_002288905.1 of Enhydra lutris kenyoni. Classification (NCBI taxonomy): domain Eukaryota; kingdom Metazoa; phylum Chordata; class Mammalia; order Carnivora; family Mustelidae; genus Enhydra; species Enhydra lutris. Next base: position 47,645,704 of record NW_019154099.1, read on the forward strand.
GTAAAAGCACCCTTTCTACATAAATTTATATAAAAGCATTGTATACAAAATATACAAAAGTATACATTAGATATATGCAATACATTGTATGTAAGATATATTAGCATGTATATAAAAAGAAATATCAGTTATGTATGGTGGCAGACAGTAACTAGACTAATTATGATGACTGTTTTTGCAGTATATACAAATATTGAATCATTATGTTATACACCTGAAACTAACTTAATTTTACAGGTCGGTTATATCTCAATCTAAAAAAGAAATATCAGTTGAGTCCATGCAGAAGAAAGCTTATACTTTAAGGATTAAACTTTGAACACCTGAAAACAGAGGAGTACAAGAGATTCTGTCATTAGCATGGCGGGTTTAAAAGAACTCACCGGGTCAGCATATGTCATAAGCAGGTGAGAGAGAGAGAACCAGGGGGATGTCAGAAGAGATTCTAGATAAGAACTGAGATACTGCCAGTCCATTCATGTCTAAGGAATCACCAAAACTCTAGGAGGAAGGAACCCAAATCAATGTGATAGCCACTTTAGATTTGCATATAATTGTGATCTGCCTTTATACTACTTAATTTCATCAGTGACAAAGAGTATGAAGTTCATCTCTTAGCATAGGTTTAGTTCTTCTCAATAGAGCATGGGTCTATCTTCACAAAGCTTAGAGTTGGAAAGAATTTCTTCAGGGGCCATTTAGCCCATGCCAAGTTAAAAAAACAAACTATCCCCTAGACCAAGAGTATAGAAATCTTGCCACCCTGGGACTCTCTGCCCAAGCAGTGGCCACCCACCATCTCCAATAACTCAGCTCTTTTAAAACTCACCGAAGTGTCACACTCCTTAGGAATTATTAACTTCATCTCAGTTGTTTAAAAATAAATAAATAAATGTAGCATTTATTCAACCTTTCAGAGGCAGTTTGGAAGTATCTACAGACATTTCAAATGTATTTATTTCATCTTTGAGCTGATAATTCTCTTCTCTTGATTTACTCTACATGGTCATGCATTTAAGCACTGTCTGCCATGCAAGAGATTAGAAACCACCTACATGCACGTCAAAACTGGTTAAAATTTCAGGATAAAGCCACACTATAGAATACCATATACCCATAAAAAAGGGATGAGAATGGCCTTCATGAACTGATATGGAATGATTTAGAAAAAGTAAAAAATACAAATAAAAATAATGAAGTCACAGACTTCTGTCGTCTAAAGTATGCTGCCATTCAGATAACATATTTGTTTGTATATTTATAAAATGAACCTGGAAGACTAGGGGGAAATGATAATAACTAGCTGGGAGATGGTAGTGATACAGAGACTTCAGTTTATGCCTTTTATATTTGAACTCCTTATTGCATTATCTATTTCTAAATTTTGAAAAAATATTTAGGAAATTATGTAACAACCTAAAAAGTGTGCATTCTAGGTACAACTGTATAAACATAGAATATGAGAGGAAATAAGCAGAAAGTTCAGATGGAATTACAATTAAAATCTTTTTGCCAATATTTCTGTAACTCTAAATCATTAAAAAAATTTTAACTATTAAAATGAAAAATTAACATAAAATAAGGTTAATTTAAATACTCAAGGTATTAGCCTAATTATACTTCTTCTTTTTCTCTTAAAATTTATTTATTTTGGTGGGGTGGGGGATTAGAGGGAGAGAGAAAAATCTCCAGCAGATTCTCCGCTGAGCGAGAAGCCTGATGCAGGGATTGATCTCACAACTCTGAGATCATGACCTCAGCCGAAATCAAGAGTCGGATACTTAACTGACTGATATGCTTTTTCTTTTGTAAGAAAGATAAATAAAATGGATCCATTTTTAAGTGCTTCACTCTTGCGGGGAGAGAAGCAATGTCCTATATTCTTCTTTTGGGATTTTTTAAACTAAACTCATACCAATTCACAAGTATTTTATACTTGTTATTATGACCTATTAATTTTACTAATTTTATTATAGCCTAGAACAGAAGAGTCAGAAGGGAATTAACTTCATGTAGTCCCATTAGTCTTGTTTTTAGAAACTCACTTTTTCTTTTCTTGTTTTTTTCCCCCTAAATTTATGGAGCTATCTTACCCAACTATTAGTCGTTGTTAAGAAATACAAATGATGGTAACACTGTATATACACCTCATTCCATGTAGAATTTCAGTGTATAAGGTGACAAAAACATGAGCTATGCAGTGAGTATTAGTTATACAACCTATGAATCTCCCAGTCACTTAGGAATTGAAAGAATGAGAACTTGCCAAATGTAACTTTCTAAAAGGAAAACATCCAAATACAGCCCTAAGAATAGTTGCTTTGAAATTGGAAGGAAAATATTTATCTCTAACATAATTTCTTTCTCAGCAGTTAACTCAACTGTTTCTCACTTTAGACTGTATTGGTTTCCTTTGTTTTTCCCCTAGATTATGCCTAAATTCAATACTGAAGACAGCACTACTTAGCATTTCTGTGACCTAATCGTATTTTCCGTGATGAATGTGTGCATATCCTTTAATTATCTTATGAATTATTAGAACTTCAGAGATTGGTTTCAGAGTTTTTCCTGTACTTTAACATTATATCTTTTACTCATTATTGTGATTCAGATACAACTTTGTACCTCTCTTGCTTGAAGAGATTTCAGGAAAATAATTTTAATAAATGTTGTATGCAATATATTTGCATAAATTGCCTTGTGAACTTGAAATTCCAGGAGCTATCACTCTTTTAAATGAAATACTGTAAACTGGATCTCAATATGGGCAAAAATTATTTAAACCAGAATTGGCTTCAACGTGAAACTCTGTGTAAATAGCCTTAAGTGTGAGTTCTGGAACTAGTGCCAAAACACTTCGTGCCTTTAAAAAAAAAAAAAGGCTGTGGCTTTTTGTCTATTTATTTGCATATGACAGTTTATACCAAAGAAGAACAAAATTTTAAATATTAAAGGTATTAAAAGTAATGAAGGCAAGGATGATTAAATATCTAGTATTTTGAACTACATGCAAGTCACAGAATTCCTCACCCATAAAGTCATAATGTGAGCTCTCCTAGAGCAGGAAGAGAAACATGACTGATAGAGAAAAAAATACTGCAGAGAAGGGACATTAATTCCTTAGAGCAGGAGTTGGCAAACTAAAGCCTGTGGACCAGAGCTCACCACCTGTTTTTTATTTCTCTCTCTCAGAGAGAGCAAGAGAGTGAGTGTGTGAGAGAGCATGGTGGGGGTGGTGACAGAGGGAGAGGGAGACAATCCCAAGCAGACTCCACACTCAGCTTGGAACCCAGTTCATGGTTCAGTCTCACAACCCTGAGATCATGACCTGAGCCAAAAATCAAGAGTCAGACACTTAACCAACTGAGCCACCCAGGCGGCCCTACCACCTGTTTTTTAAATAAAGTTTCATTAGAACACAACATTCACCCATTCATGTATTGTCTATGGCTGCTTTCATGCCACAGTGGCAAGGTTGAGTTATTGCAACAGAGATCATTTGGCCTCTAAAACAGGCTCTATCTGGTCATTCACAGAAAACTGTTGCCAAGTCCTACACACAAAATGGGCATCTTCCAAAGACAGAGATAAGATGTAACAATCCTTGAAACTTAGGGTGTTGAAAAGCAAGTCACTAGCATCACCCTTATTTCCTATAGTAGGAGAGAAAGGTTGTGTGGAGGCATATAATCCTGATTTTGCCAGAAAATTCTAATGTCCTACTCATAATATTTTGGGGTACTGGTAAAGGAGTACTTAACATTTTTTCTCATGAATATGATCTGTGTGTATAAATTTGACAGTTGAAAATGTATGTTTTACAAAAGCTTATTTAGAGAGATATAGATAAGTAGACATAAAGGTAGATGGCAGAGAAGGGAGACGCAAGTACTGTTTGGCATAAGCTACTGGCTGAGATAATAGCCAGAAAAATGAAGTGAAATGTCAAGTTAGAACCAACAAAGAGGGCAAGCATCCGACAGAAGAACTAAGATGGCTGTGGAGATCTTTCAGGTAAGCAAGCCCCCATCTTGCTGGAGGCTGGGATCGAGAGTCCACATTTCTGATGACTCCATGTTTTGTTACACAAATCTGAGGGAAGAAACACCTTTTAGAAAAAAGGAATAGCTCATCTCCTGCCTTATCTATGGATTCCCCGTAGCTCACCCTGGCCAGGCATTCATCTATCTGGGAATCCAGAAAGCTCCCCAGACCTTCACACCACCAGGCAAGCTCAGAGCATTGTGAGCTATACCTTTACCCTCCCTCTTCATATCTCTTTTTTGTGTACACTGGGTGGAGTAAAAAGTAATAAATCCCCTTTGAAATACCTCAGGATTTCTTGTCAGTAAAATTGCCTTAGGGCACAACTGTCTGTTATGGAGAACAAGATAAGAAAACTTAATTAAGGTTTGGAAATTCAAAGCCAACATATAGTTTTCTGATTCTTTCCCAGCAACTACCATAAAACACGTTGTTGTCTTATGATACCTTTTGTATTGTACTTGGCAGTTTCTAAAGCAGCTTCATATTATTCTAATCTATTTAGTGTTGCATTAATGAGCACACCATTCTCCTCCAACACCCGATCAAGATCTGTGACCTGCACTTTGCAGAGCAGGAAACAGAGGCTTCACACAGTTCAATGAGACCCCCAAGCCTGCACAATTCAGGACTAAATTAAGAAGTTATTTGACAGTGTTCTTTTGACTATGCCATGTGGCCTCCCAAAGAGACCAGAAGAACAAACTGCTATAAACTGATGGTATGGACTGAATTATGGTCCCCTCAAATTCATATGTTGAAACCCTAACCCCCAACATGACAGTATTCAGAGATTTTAGATACCAAAAGAGGTAATTAGGGTTAAATAAGGTCATATGTGTGGGGCCCTGAAATAATAGGACTAGTACTTTTATAAGAAGAAACCCCAAAGAGCTCATTGCCTCTCTCTCCACTATGTAAGGACACGCCACCAAGAAGGCAGTGGTCTGTAGGCCAGGAAAAGAGTTTTCCCCAGGAGCCACTGTCACTCAGCACCTTCATCTTGGACTTCCAGCCTCCAGAACTGTGAGATATAAATTTCTGTTGTTTAACAGTCTATCTTATTTTTGTTATAACAACCTGAGTAGACTAACATACACTACTAAAATAAAGATTCAGGTGAAGAAAATTCTGCAAAAAGAAGAAAAACCATAAAGTGTTTGCTTGCTACAATACAATCTATACTAGATAATAATTTAAATTCAAAATGCTGGCAAAATAAAAAGTGACCAGTGGTGAAATTTCGTTTTTGAATTGCTTTGAAACCATCCACCCAAGACACACGACCCTGAAGACAAACAATGTTAAAATAGTTTGAAACCATCCATCCAAGACACACAACCCTCAAGAGAGACAAAGTTAAAATAGTAGTCGATCAGTTAGGTATCTGTAAAGCAGAGACATTGTAGGGGTTTAGCAGTTGGAATACAAATGTTTAAGATGTCTAAAGGTTCTAAGCCAACTCTGGCGAACTGTACTTAAGGGGGAAAAAAGCAGCCCCAGACATCCTGGAGCTGGCCTGGCACGGTCATCACCATTACCCCGGTGTTCTGCTCCGGGGTAAACAATCACGGAACATCAACATCAAACAAGGTCACTCTATGATCCGAATGGATCAAGACAAAAACAAAACAACTCCATGTTTGTGCCTGAATGTAGACAAAATACGAACATTGTCCAAATCCTACAACACCTAACATGAACAGTAGCTCTTCCCCAGCTAATACAAGCAACTGCCTTTGCTCTACCAATTACTAAAGATTATTGGGGTACAAAGTCATAGAATTGCCCCTGCTTCCTGACAGCATCCAACCCAGAGCAAAGTCCTGCCTCCGTGCACCCTCCCCAAATCAGCTAGCGCAAGCCCAAATCCTTTCATTCTTTTCTACCCCTGAGCCACTCGATGGTTCCCCAGTCTGTCCCAACGACAAGGAATACACACTCCTCAGTCTCGTGGAACCATGTGGAACCGTGTTCCACTCCCAGGGTTCCTTGCGGTCTTTGGCCGGAGGGGGCTGACCAAGGACAGCAGGGATAGCACGGCCCAGGCCTGCACCTCCCCTGTTTGGTTAGTCTCCAGAGAGTGCCTTGGTGAACAGAGCTTGGGACTCCAACATTTACAATCCCATGGTTGAGTTCCTTTCTGGTTTTCCTTCTGTTTTTAAAGTTATCAGGAGAGAGATCAAAAGAGTTAGTTCATCCCACTTTGATTTTTGAAGAGCTGTGAGGTTCCTCCGTACCAACAACAGCTCGCTCCCTCTGTACTGGGTGTATTTCCTCTCAGACATACGAAGCCAGATAATAAATTAAGGCACACCAAATGTGGTTTTTCTATTAATTTAAGACATTTGCCATTTTTTCTGTCCAGCCCTCCTACCCCACTCTCCATCCCTCTTCTGACTAACACAAACTTTCTTCCCTGCAGGGAGTTCCCCAAAATGGTAGATGCGGGGTTCACATGCATGCTGGGACAGCAGGAGAACATGTGACCTTGCTCTGGCCAATCAGAGTACCTCACTTCCTTTGCCACACTGATTGGTTCATAGAAGGCAGGTAATCCAGGCCTGGCCAATCCTGGGACGGCTCTCTGTTACTATGGTAACATGGCTGCTTCTAGCCCAGCCTCACGTGCTAAACTGGTAGTGTGCACATCTGCGGCTGCAAGTGGTTAGCTCGTTTGCCATGAAGACAGAGACAGAGCTGACCTAATTTGAGCCACCCAGATTCAGCAATACCTAAAGGCAGCAGCACTCCTCAGTTTCCCAGTTATCTAAGTCAATAAATTAATTTTTTATCCTAAATTAGTTTGAGTAGAATCTACTCCTTTGCAAACAAAAAAGAAATGTATACCCGCAAGTTTGCAAACCGACCCAAACCAATTTTTCTGTTCTGCACTACCAGGTTCTCTTATACACATGGTGGTCTTCTGCCCTTGGGGGTGGGTATTGGCCGTGGTCCTCACTATCTCCAGTAAACTTGTTACTAGGTGGTACCTAACCATGAAAGCACGTAAGGACCAGATTCTGGTAAACCTACATTGACTAACAACTAGACACAGAAGGAATAAAAGAACCTGCTCTTGTATAACCAGGGAGGTCCACACCGTCTTCTGACAAGTGTCATATGTGGAAGATTCAGTCCAAAGTGGACACAATAATATTAGGACGGCAGGAGCAGCTCCATTTTAGGCAGAACGCTTTGTGAAGTGAGGAGTTCAGTACCAAACACCAACAGAGCTGTGGACTTCGTGTGCTGTTCCAAAGGTGCCAGGTGGCTGGGCTTCATGCGAGGGTCACGTTGGTTCCATCACTCATCTTCAACATCAGGCATTTTATTATTGAAAAATTATTATCATTATGCTAATTTATTATATAAATTATGCTAAATTGTAATGTGATTTATAATATCATTATGCTAACTTATGAATCCACCTCTAGACTATAAACTCCTGTCTGGTGTCATTACAAAACTAACCATTTCTAAAGCATGGGTTTCTGAAAAGGGGACTTTAAATGCCGTCTAACCAACTCTAGGGCATAGAATAAAATGAATTTAACGTCTGAATACATCCCATTGTCCACAAAGAGAATGAAACACACACCAAACCTTAATCTTACCAAAAAACAAATAAATCCAACATCTTGCATAAAAAATTTTTCACCTATTCTGAGCCCTTCAACATACCACAAAAATAGGATCGTTGGCAGCAGAATGTGGCAAAGCGCTTGTCCCATTCAAGAAGGAATGAACCAAGTTATGTAGGCTCATCACATGAGAGTCCAAGATGCCGTTCGCTTTATCAAACCCTTCCAGAGCATTCCTGAGAGAAAATCAGTATGTCAGTGACAACAGTTACAATTGATAAAGATCTCTTTTTATTGTTTCCAGCCTAAATAACAGTCTTCTGACTTAAAGTGGGATAGGGACATGGAAAGCACTGTCATAGCTAATTAACTACAAATTAGTCCCAACTTTCAATGCTCTTCTATAGAGGGAGGGAACTCTTAATCATTGCTACTTCTGCACCTGCTCAGTTGGACTGTACCTCTTTTAGACACTGTGTGACATTCTTTACCTTCATATCTCTCTCCCATGCCAGATTCTGAAGTCCTAGAGGACACAGACTGTGTTTTCTCCAGATTTTTATTGCCAGAGCTTAGTGCCATGCCCATCAGAAATATATTTTGAATTAACACATACTCTCATATTCCCATTTCTCAACTAAATAGACCTCAGCTTGACTATAATATATTCAGCATTCTAAATGTACCCCCAGATTCCTCTTATCCTTATCTTTTTCTCCTCCCCATTTTCCGGAAATTCAAACTGTCCTTCTCCTAACTCAGTGATCCTCAAATTTAAGCATTCATGGGAATCACAGGAGAAATCACATGGGACTCATGCCCTACTTTCAGAGTTTCTGATTCAGAAGGTGTGGGCCGGGTCTTCACAATTTATGTTTTTAAGCAGCTCCCAAGTGGTGCCAATTATGGTGATCTGGGCCCCCCATTTCCATAACCACTCCCTTAACTCAAATCAATAAAGACTTCAGTCCATTTTAGGATTGCCTGGGTGGCTCAGTCGGTTAAGCATCTACCTTTGACTCAGGTCATGATCCCGGGGTCCTGGGATCAAGCCCTGCGTCGGTCTCCCTGCTCCCTCTCCTCATTGCTTATACTCTTCCTCACTATCTCGGTCTTTCTTAAATAAATAATAAATAAAATCTTAAAAAAAAAAAAAAAAAGAAGATTGTGTTCCATTTCAATAGCATTTTTACTACCATGAAGAGCAAATGTATGTTCCTTTTCAAACAATCTTAAATGTCAGCCTTTATATGATCCTTGACACTACTCTGAGAGCTGTGTCCAACCCCCGCACAGACTTTGAATTCTGCTGCACTTGGCACAGCTCTGCATTTTTCAGTTTACCTCCAACCCCGCTCCACCCCAAATAACCCACCAGCTGTATGATTTACACACAGGATAGAGAGAATCTGGTTTGGGGGAAGACCATGAATCTATCCGTCGTGTCTTTCGGGAGCCCCATTCATCTTCGCTTAAAAATCTTATTTACATCCGTACTTATTTCCCACAATTCTGAAAGTTTTTTTAGAGGGAGAGATTTATTCATTGGCCTTTCCATTTCAAGTATTGTGATGTCATTGCTGTGTTGTAGCTTGAGCTGCATTTGGTCTACAATACTTCTCTGGGATCTCGGACTTTGATATTAAGGTCTATGGCTGATACATTTAAGAGAAAAGAAAAAGAAAGAACATGAGCAAATACTTGTTTAAATACTATATTTAATGAAGTACCTGATTCTGAACACTGTACCTATATAGGCCATAGTTAGAAATACCAAAGATGGTTTTGAATAGCTAATTAGAAAATATTAAAATGACACTATTCATTATAGTGGGTGGTTGATGACTTTCCTAACACTGGTTCTTGTTATCCTCACTTGTCAAGCCCTTCTGCATTACTTAGCCTTGTACGTGACTCCCAACATCCAGATTTCCTTCTAGTTCATTACAACCACAGGCATGAAAATCTTAAAGTATTTTAAAATGCCATCTAACAGAGTTCAGAGCACCAACCTGAAGCTGAAGGTCGAGTTCTGGAAGAAAGGGGGGCTGTCAAACTTCTTAAGAGATAGACAATCTTGTATGTCTTTTAAAGTTGGCAATTTTGCACTGTTCAGTCCCACTTGATTTCTTCTTAACAGACCTTCGTAGGTCCCATTACAGAGAGTGACCCGGCGGTTATAGTCATCCAGGCTAAGGGTTGTACGGAGAGTGAAAATGGTATGTTTTAATTTGTGAATAGTGTCATAACTTTGGGCCAAACCAACCAATCAAAATCTCAGTCATGATAAAAATTTTATTACAGTGATCCATCCCACCATGTTGGAGAGCACTATCCAGAAGGCTGTAGGAAAAGCTCAGTGTGTAGAAGAGGGAATCCCTGCTAGATTGGCCTACACCCCCGGAAACACATGAACACCCAGATGAGAGGTGTGTTCAAGGAAGCTTGACAAAGACACAGGGCAGGGGAGCCAGAGCCAGTATGATTGGGAAGAAACAGATAAATAAAGGAACACAGGGGGCACTGGGGTGGCTCAGTAGGTTGAGCATCTGTCTTTGGCTCAAGCCATGATCCCAGGATCCTGGGATGGAGCCCCGCCTCAGCCTCCCTGCTCAGCTGGGAGCCTTCTTCTCCCTCTCCCTTTGCCCCTTCCCTGGTTCATGCTCTCTCTCTCTCTCTCTCACTCTCTCAACTAAATAAATAAAACCTTTAAAAATAAATAGATAGATAGATAATAAAGGAAAGCAGCAGGGACCTTTCTTTGAGATATGTGCCCAAAAAAGAAAAAAAAAAAAGGAAGAAATTTAAGGAGTCACTGAGGACAGGATTTTCCATGGGTTGCAAGGCTGGTCATTTGCTTATATGTTTTTCAGTACTTCTCTGCTTGGGGTGTATACCTCTGCCTCTTAGAGACTTCTCTTGACTCTCTTCTTGGCTTCGCACTTAGACCTGTCATGATTCTTTTCACATTGTATTGGAATTTGTTTACAAGCAATCTGCCTTTGTAAATATAAAACGATATCCAAAAGGGAAGTTCTATTTTATTCATTCTTGTATTATCAGTACGATTACACTGCCTGGAATACAATCAGTACGTAAGAAAGGTTTGGCCGAATGCAGAAACTATTTCTAGTTTTAAAACGGTTGATCTAGAAATGATAACCAAGCCCATTGGATTCACCAGTGTGATTTCCAGGCCTCTGGGTTTTTTTGTTGTTGGTGGTGGTGGTTTGTTTTGTTTTGTTTTGTTTTTTAATAAAAGGGCTTAGAATTTTTTTTAAATCCCACTTCCCTCAGGAAAATCATTTTCAGAAACATGTAAAAAGAACCCAGGATGCACTGGAAAGAGATATGCACAGCCTTTCTCCGTCTCTCAGACGTAGGATAATATGGCCTCTGGATTTTCATTGCAGGTAAACGTGTACCATTACCTATCACAGACAATTTCCCAGTTGGAGAATCTTGAGTTCTGACTAATTAGAGTTGGATCATCTTGTCTTGCTGCCCCAAGCAGTTGGTCCGTACATACATCACAGTCGTTCCTCCCGGTGGCAAAGTTCCAGTAGGGCAAAGCAAAGGACTCATTGCCGATAAGTTGCTAAAAGCAAAGGGCATGCCTAGTTACTTAACATCAAATACAATAAGAAAGCATATAAAACAAAGACTGATATGGGTCTTGGCCAAACACAAAACTAAAAATACCAAATGCAGAGTTTTGACCAACCTGGAGATCCCTTTCCAGCCACAGCAAATGGTACCGGTGCCAGGTAACAAACGCAGGTCCTTGATGTGAGAAGTCTATGGCCTTGTATGGGCGCCCTGGTCCTAAAGCAATTGGGAAACATATTAAAGATCATGGAATAATATTTTTTAAATGTGAAATCTTACCCCAGTGGGATGTGTCTGCGGAACCAGTAAATCCATGCTGTTCTAACTGAAAAAAAAAATTGTTTTTGTCATTTATCGCTCTGAAAACAACAACAGTGACAACAAAACGATTTCAGAAGCAACTAGCACTTCTAGGGTAAATTCTCCATCTTTCGAAAGTTTGATTGTCCTCAGAGGTCCAGACACCTCTAGGTCACTTTCAGCTTTGAGAATCCCTGTCAAATGCTTAATTTTAAAGTAATATTTCATTAAGATGAGATAAGAGTATCCAAAGGATTAGATCATTAAGAGCTCAATGAAATATGTTTTCAAAAAACATTTTCTAACCTACTCCTTCCAGATGCACACATTTATAAGGGAGGGATTAATTAATAATAAGGCAACTTGGGCTGCTCTTAGTCCTCATTCAGGCATTTTTGTCACTGAAAAGAACTTCGATGGATTTTGCCTCCACCATCAGTCAGTTACAATCACCAGCTGACAAGCATGGTCGCCAAGACTAGAACAGAGAAAAGTACACTCAGACCAATTTTGCTGGTCACTGGAACCGCCAATTTTAGTGAAAAGCTTTGGGCAATTTAATGACCCCCTTCCTGCCCGTTCCATCCTTCTTCTGCTTTCATAAAAGCTTTCGATGGTTATGTAGAAACTTTAGCTAACTTTAGTTCTTTTTCAAAGTACCTATAATAACTTCAGACAGCTGAACAGACACGAATATAAATTTAATTCCTAGGTATGACCAGAAACTATAGTCTTCCTTCCCTCCTGAGAGACAACCCTCTCATAAAGCAAAAATTCCTCTGAGTGATGACAGGAAGACTATAAAGGTTTACAGCCAGAAAAGCCTCCTTATCTGTCCATAAAGAAAGACAGATGCTTACCTGAGAGGCAAGATTTTTAAGGACTCGCACTGAGGAAAGACATGCTATCACTTGCTGGTGGCTACGTAGTCCTTTTTAATTCAGAACAAAGATTAATGTTCCCCAAATGAACTAATGAGGCAAAATCAAACAATGGGGAGCCAGTGATAAACACAAGAACAGACAATTCCAATGAGAATCTGACTATTCAAAGGGAGCTTGATGTCTTCATTCACCCTGACTCCAACAAGGGGCCCCAAAGGTGGGGATAAAAGGTATAGCCAAAGAAAGCTTCAGGATTCCAGAGAATACGACCAGGAATGGATCCCCATCCCTCTGGAGTGAGCTGATGTCTGTGTGATCCCTGACTGAGACATATCCGAGGGCATAGCTGGTCCTACAAGATTAATGAAGTTCTTAACAAACAAGGCCCCATTCCAAGTCTTACACAGGCCCTGACTGGGGGATCTAGAAGGGCAGGGCGCCATTTTCTCAGGCATCCACTGCAACGGTTCAAAGGGCTAATTCAGGAGGAATTCTACATTGCCAGAGCAGCTAATGCTCTTCCATGACAATACAACTCCGAAAATACCCAAGGATCCCAACAGCGAGACACCATTTACACGCCCCATGAACGATGACGCAAAAGTTTAAAGACTAACACATGCATGTTTAATGAGATATGCACTTTCCACACAAACTCTCTAATTCTGCACAAAGAAGCTTCATGTGCTTTAGCACATGTTCTGTTAATTCCTCTAATTTGAGGGGAAATGTCAGAGAGGGCTTCCATGGCCAGATTTAGACATGTTTTCTTCTGGAATCAAAAGGAATTTGCCTCCGCTTCACCAGCCTTTGCCTTTGAAGATTAATAGCTTCACAGAGGAGAGTTTAGACTTTGAACCCATCACACCAATTCCAGGGAAAAACATTTTCCCAAATGTCAGCCAACGTACTGGTAGAATGTTCTCCCTCCTTGCTTCAGGCAGCATTGGATAATCATCTGATTTTCGTAAGCCTAACCCTTCTTGGGGTTGTTCTCTTGTTAATTAACTTGCCCGAAATTACTTCCCCACCCATCCCCCCACAGCCCCAAACTATAATAATATACCCTCGGCTGAGGGAAATAACCCACCTAATAGCGTATCTCTAACAGAGTAATAATGGAGCCACACGAAGAAATCGTATATGCTGCAGTTGGCGATCTGCGGCTGGGTCCCGTTGGGCCCCAGCAGGCCGAGCCAGTGCTGGGTGGTGATCACGTAGTCGGGGTGCGTCGTGTTCTTTGCAAGGTCTAAGGCATCCAAGAACTGCTCCCTCTCCTGAGCCGTCAAGGAATGAAGATTTTTCCGAATAACCGGGACTTTCCTCTGACTGCAGTCATGGCCGGTCCAGCCAAACTTGCAGCCCCCACAGTTGTAGCCAGCAAAATGTCCTAGTTTATTTTTAAAAGAAAAAAAAAAAAAAGTGGGGGGGGATGGAAGAGGGAGTCAGTTTATGTAGCTTGGAAGAAATTTCTGAATTTGAAGTCTGGGCTAGAAAGGAGGAGAGGAGGGAGGTGTTTGCAGGAAGGTGAAGGAAGCCATTTTCCTACACTTCCTCTCCTCTTGAAATCTCCAAGGATGGGAGTACTAGAGTTCCTTAGAAATACTGCCAGCAAGAAAACAATATGAAAGGTGTCACAAGCTGTCATGGGTGGACCGTGTCCCTTCAAAATTTGCAGGTTGAAGTTCTAACCCCCAGTCAGATTCAATATGACTATATTTGGAGCTAAGGTCTTTCAAAGAGGAAATGAGGTTAAAAATGAGGTCGTTAAGTGGCCCCCAATCCTGTCCAATGGGTGTCCTTCCAAGAAGAGGCAGTTTGGACACTAGTAGTTACAGAGGGAAGACTATGTGAAGACCGAGGGAGAAGACAGCAGCCAACAAAGCAGGAGAGAGGCCTCAGGAGAATCCCACCTTGCTGACAGCTCGACCTGGGCCTTGAGGTCTTCAGAACCGGGGAGAATGAGTTTCTGTCTCCTTCCCACACCCCGACCTCCGGGCTGCCCAGCAGTCTGGGATGGCAACGCTGCTGAGCCCTGCTCTCTCTGGCCCACACAAAGGGCCCACACAGAGTGAGTGGCTCATTGACTTAGAAGAGGAAGAGAACATTTGCCAAGCTCAAGGTGGAACCAAAATAAATGGGCTGATTTCCAGGGATTGAGGGGAAATCTGACGTACAAAAGCTGGTTTATTTCACAAAGGAGAGAGTTAAGACAAAAATCGATGGAGGCTGGCAGGTCATAAAGGTGAATTAGCTGCCACAGTCTCAGGAAGTGCAAATCACTGCAGGGCTCCCCCCATCCACGGCCCAAATGTCCCTGCTTTCTCAGCCCAGGGAAGAAAAACTAGCCCTATGAACTAATAAGCTCCTTCCTGATTAGCATCTAAAGTGGGAATTATTTCAGCTTGTCCTGGACTTTTCCCTTTTTAGCCTTGATTACTGCTTTTGGTATGACCAGCCCCTCATTCCCTAGGTGGTGATAAGTTAGAGAGTAAACATTTAAATATTTTTAGAGCAAAATGTTGAAGCGAACAGGGTCAGTAATGCTCATCTCCCAGGGGATTAGAGGGGTTACTTAAAGCGTTAAAATGGGAAACCAACTCTGCTTTCCTCCTCCCTCTCCCCCTTCTCCCCTCCCACTCCTCCCTTCCTTTCCTACCTCTCCCTCCTGCTTCACTCCCCTCCTCCCCCTCCCTCTCCTCCCAGATCCTTTTACTAGCTCTCACTTCAGTCCACAGCACTTTTCCCTCATCATCTCCTTAAATTCCTCTTTGCCTGGGTTACCACTCCTGCTCTCAGCCTCACGATGGGTGGTCTACAAGGTCATCCTTGACTCTACATGTCAGGGTCAGATGTTCCTGCCCTGAGCTCCCCCCACCCCGGTACCTTACACAACCCCTCCACTGGATTCATCACACCAGCAGTAATTATCTACTTGTCTCAGGTACGGGCATCCGGAAGGCATTTATCCCACTGTCTAGGCTGGTGCTTGGCCTTGTACAAAATGAATATCTGTTGACTGACTAAAAGAAACATAAAGCCAAGTCACCACGATATGCACTTTAAAAATTATACATTCTTATTCATAGTTGTACCTCAATAGAGCTGAAATTTTTTTGAAAAATTAACTAAAAACAAAAACATATAAAGCATGTGACAGATAATCCAATAGACATAAAAATTCTTCTTCCTCTTTCTCCCTATCCTCGTGGATTAGGAGGAAAACCGGTCCTGTAAATAATTTTGATAAATGGTAAATACCAAAGCAGAGGTAAGGAAAAAATACTATGACCACAGGAGAGAGAGGATTATTTGAATTTCTACAAAGAAAATATTACAATAACATGAAACAAAATGACTAGCATTTGTATCATGTAAAGAAAAATACCCGGGCCTCCTTTTCTATTAAACCAGTGGATTTGGGGATCATTAAAGAAAATGTCATTAAAAATATCATGAGTAAGAATTTTCTTAAGGTAATTTATTTGGGTTCTATGCTCCTCGAAAGACTCAAAATATCCTACCTGTCCTCACATAACTCAGTTAGCTGTAGTCTTCTATGTTTTAACATCATATGAGAATGTAATAAAAAACACTTAAAAGGAAAAAATTCTACTAGTCCCAAGGCTGAAACATGTTTTGGAACAGTTTCAGTTAAACATTTAAATCTACATTGATTATTAGAGGGAAGCTACTAAATAGAAATTATTTATAAATATTTATTGAGCAACCGAGTACCCGAATACCAGTACCCAAGTAACCAATACCAAGTACCCAAATGTCCACCATTTCCCTAGAGCCAGATGAGTGAAGGGGAATACAGAGCCACAGCTTTACAATAAGAGAGTGAGGGTCTCCTTCCAAATGCTAAGAAATTGCACACCCCAATTTTAAAATGATCGATTCAATACATTTCTACATGTAAATGCGTAAAACTTGTCTCCGGATTTTGTCGAAGTTGAGTAATTTGTAACTTATGTCATGAGTTTTAATATTCCTTCACTTCCTTTACCATAATTATTTTTGGTTGCTAGAAACAAAATGATCAATAGCTAATTATCTCCCTCCTTTGTTTATTCAACAGATAATTTATCAGCACCCACAGCCTAAAGGGCCGTCAAAGCTCCGCGTGCCTCTCTCTGTGCTCCCACTTGTTTCGTTCGGAGAAGTTTCCATGCTTGTAGGTTTGGATTTCACTCTTTCAAGCCTGTCAGATTGGGATCAGAGTTCTGCCTCACAGAGTCAACGCGGAAAACAAGCAGCTTAACATATTAAGTGCTTAGAACATTGTCTGGTACATAATAAATTCTATATTGATTGTTGTTATTATTACTAGATACCACTTAGAAGCAGGATTTTTTTTTAAAGATTTTATTTATTTATTTGACAGAGAGAGAGATCACAAGTAGGCAGACAGGCAGACAGAGAGTGAGGGGGAAGTAGGTTCCCCACTGAGCAGAGAGCCCGATGCGGGACTCAATCCCAGGACCCTGAGATCATGACCTGAGCCAAAGGCAGAGGCTTAACCCACTGAACTACCCAGGAACCCCGAAGCAGGATTTTAAATATTTGTTTTCATCTGTCTTCCTCATCTGCTATACTGTGGACACCTTAAAAACCATGTTGTGTTTTTTCCCCTCTTTGTACCTGAAGGGCTAGCATCACTAGGGCTAAATAAATGTCAATCAGGTAGGTGAGAAATGAAGCAATGAATAATGGAATAAAAGGCTTCAGGTATGAGAAGATATATGTAGATATAAGGCATCATGGCTTCATCCAGGAGATGATGGACGTGTGTGCCATGAACCACCAGTGCAGTTCTAACTCTGGGGACAAGTGAAAACAGAGGAATAAACCAAGCACCACAGAAGACAAAAGGCAAAACAATTAATTCTGATTCAGAAGACCAGAGCTGCCTCACAATTATGTTAACCAAAGACGTTTCATTTTACAAAACAATATTTGCCCTCAAAAAAGCAACATAGAAGGGCTAAGAAGAAAGAATTGGGATGGGGAAGGAGGCAAAACGGGAGAAGGGGATTAAGAAGTACAAACTTCAAGTTACAAAATAAATAAGTCATGGGGATGTAATGGACAGTATAAGGGATATGGCCAACACTATTAGGTAGGAACTTTTACTATGCAGTGTATACAAATGTCGGGTCACTGACTTGTACATCTGAAACTAAGATAATACCTTAGTTTATATCTTATATATTTATTTATTTATATGTTTATATTTGTTTATATCTTATATCTTAGTTTATATCTTATATCTTATATATCAGTTATAGCTCAAAAAATAAAAAAAAATATTGTCTGCCTGTGAGCTCGCCTATGACCCTGAAATGTACAAAAAAAAACAAAAAACAAAAAACAAAAAACAAACTTTTCCAGCATCTCTCCAAAAACTCTGCATTCAAGCCCCTGTTACATTTGGAGCTTCTAAACGTGGTCCAAAGTATTCAAGAAAATGCTGCAGATAACAGAAAAGTGCAACAACATGGAAGCCCAGCACACAAAACGCTTATTTCTCTAATTTAGATTCCCTAGTGGTTCCCTACATCAACTTGACCTGAGTCCATTTATTCCCCCAACCTACCAATAGCAGCACCAAAAAATACAAGATGGCCTCTTAGCAGAGATGGCATTTTCTTACTGGAAAATGAGGAGAGAAAGAAAACTAAAGGATCTGGAGATACCAATCTATCTACCATTGAGTATGTCCTTGGGCAAAAATTAAATTTAAAAAGACAAATTCGTAAACCCACTCAGGACTGGGCTAGGGTTAGAAAAGAGAGTGAGAACCGCCAAGCCGTACACGTTCCTACATGAACTGTAACACCTCAACCTCAGAAGGCTATTAGACTAAAGAAGCTTAAGGACCACTGATTAGTGAATTTACAAGGAGCTCTAAATAGCGTATTCCTTTTAATTAGAGATTCTATTATTTTAATAACAATACTTTATACTCACAGGGAGCCTTTCATCTACAGAGCTCAAAAAGATTTTACAAGTGCGGTTTCATCATTATCCCCATTTCAGAGATTGGAAAAATGGAGGCACTTAGTCACTTGTACAAACAAGAAGCTCTCCAACAACTGTTCAAAAACTATTTGCTGTGCATGTTTTCCAAAAGTCCAAAAACACAGCTGCAACTGGTATGTTCTCAGAAACGCCAGCTGGCAAGGGAGACGTAGAAGGCAAAGAGCTAATGCCAAGGTCTCCTGAAATTCAGGTCCTCCTGACAATCAAGGTCAGTGGGTTTTGGGTTCAAATTTATCCCTCCAGAGAACAGAGAAGTTCTCTCTAGAGGATTTGAGCCCATCATTTGTGTGTGTGTTGGGGGGGAGTTCCCCTCCAGATTTTGTTATTTCTCTTTGTTAGGCTAATGTCTTTTACCAGCTTCAAGTTCGTGAAGACTATGGAGTATTTTATTTTATTGTGGTATGAACATTTAACATGAGATCTATAGTGTTCATGCGTTTTTAAATGTACAATACATCATTGCTGACTCTAGGTGCCACGTTGAACATTAACTCTCTTGAGCTTGTTCATTTTGCCTAACTGAAACTTTCTGTGCACTGATTACTAACTCTCTCTGTCTCACTCCCTGGGCCCCAGGTAACTAGCATTCCACTCTTTGATTCAATGAATTTGATTTTAGATACCTCATATAAGTAGAACCATGCCCTATTTGTCTTTGTGTGACTGACTCATTTCCTCAGTGTAAGGCCCCTCAGATTCATGCATGTTGTCACCCACTACACGACTGCCTTCTTTTCTTTAAGGCCGAGTAGTATTCAGTTGGATGTATATACCACTTGGCTACAATGTGGAGAAATTGGAATCCTTGTACACTGTTGGTGGAAAAGCAAAATGGCCCAGCCACTATGGAAAAACACAGTATGGAGCTTTCTCAAAAATTAAAAATAGAACTACCATATGATCTAGCAATTCCACTTCTGGATATTTGTCAAAAAAAACTGAAATCAGGATCTCATAGAGATGTTAGCACTCCCATGTTTATGGCAACACAATTCCCAAGAGCCAAGATGTGGAAACAATCTTAATGTCCATTGATGGATAAACGTCTGTTTATTCTTCCATTGCATTAACAAAGCTCAGGGTCATCATTACATCTCTTCCTTAATAAATTTTGGTGACCTAGAAAAATCCCAGGAGCCCTATTTGCAAAAAAAAAATTATGAGGATAATATAGAGGAGAACTTTGGGGTTTAAGTTTTGGGATCAGGTTTAAATTCTGAAAACTGCTTCCCAAACCAGGAAATGCTACTCTTGGAAGGCAAGCAACTCACTCTTTGGGGGAGAATAAGCTGAATGAACATCCTATGTCTGGCCTTGGGACACATGACACATCACAGAATGGTGATTACTGTTTATAATAAATTGGTTTCCAGCTCAGCCACTATGACTTGGTCTGATGCCCTGAGACTCAAAGAATAAGACCATTGAGCCAATATAAGTGGAGCCAACCAGAGTTGGTATGGAAAGAGCTATGAATGAGTCTACACAGACCAAATCATAGAGGACAGAAGGAGAGCCATAGGCTGGTAGTTGGTCTCAGGAGCAGCCATGGCCTTGACAATGGCTGGCAATGGAGACCATAGGCACTGAGAAAGCTCTGCCTCCTTGGACTGGCCTATAGACATGTGAAGTCCTTAACAGTCTGGACATACAGGTCAAACCCTCTTTCTGACCCACTTCGCCCTAGGTATGTGTTTATCCTCCTCTGAGCCGGGGGGATCCCTTTTCATGTTAGGAAGTAGGTCACTGTGACTCCAACTTCCTGTAACTTTTGGAGAAATATTATAGGCGCCTTCTGGGAAGGGAGATTATAATTATCCCTTCTATTTGGCCATTCTCTGTTCTCTCCATCCTCACCTTTAAAAAACAAAAGGAAAAAACAAACAAACAAACTTGCTAACCAGGTCAAAATATAAAGTAGATGATGATAAGAAGAGCTAAGAGTTATGTCTGATTTGTTAATATCGTCTGCCTCAGGACTCCATAAATGGAGAGACCCAACCGTTGTAAGTGGTAGCACTCTATCATTGATTTGGCCTGGAAGTAAGTGTTCTAGAAGAATTTTTGAGTCATAGACAAAGAAGTTACTGTGTAGTGTGGTTTCAGTCACATAGGTAATATGAAACCTGCTGCTTCTCAGACAAAAGCCAGGAGAATCCAAGAAATAATGTCTATAGAAGACAATGCTCAATTAGCTCAGAAAAATATGAATAGTATATGTTCAGTATGCTATTGTCACAATGATTACCCAACGGAAAACTAACAGTTCCTTCGAATCGCAGAATTAACATGACTGCAAAATGATTATATAGCCAGAATTTTCTGCATGTTAAAACTAACACCATTCCTACATCAACATGCAGTCCTTTGTACACTTCCTAAGTTCACCTTTTTATATCCCTACATAGCCTCATTATCTGTATTCCCTATGTGCCGGCATGCTATAAGAATGTGAGCAAATAATAATAATAATTTATTGTTTTAAGATTTTATTTATTTATTTGACAGAGTGAGAGAGGGAACACAAGCAGTGGGGGTGGGAGAGGGAGAAGCAGGCCTCCCACCGACTGGGGAGCCCGATGTGGGACTCGATCCCAGGACCGTGGGATCATAACCTGAGCCGAAGGCAGAAGCTTAACAACTGACCCACCCAGGTGCCCCTAATAATAATAATTTAAAAAAGAACACGTGGCATACAGCCGGCTGCTGTATGTAGAAGAGAGGCCAACAGCTTTGCTAAAGTTGCCACGAGCGGTTTCTGTGCGTCAAATGCCCTGCCAGGATTTGAGGGTTTACGGCCCCTGTGCGTGGCAGCTGAACCCAGGCAAGCCCTACTGAAGACGACTTGAGAAGGCTCAGAAGAGCTCAAGGCATAAAAAGGGCGCAGGGATTTCAAAGAAACAAGTAATAAGAGAGCCCAAGATCTGAAAGAGGGACAACGAGCCAACATCCAAATGCCCACATGCAATCCAGGCAAGAGCAGAAAAAGCCATTGTTTTGCCAGGACCCTCCCTCCACAGTTCCCAGATGCCCTGTCCCACCCCAGCCCTCCAACTGCGGCAAAGTGACAACCCAGGCATATCGTGAACTAGCAAGAGGTACTCTGCCCAAGACCTGTTCCAAACACAAGAAACTCTGAGGCTAGGACCGTGGAACCCCTGCCTTGGGCGCCTGTCTTGGAGACGCCAAGGTTCCCCGCACCACCCACCCCCCTTCTACAAGTGCAAACCCATTTCAGAAGGGGAGGCCACGGAATCATCTTGAAAGGACTTGCTCTGAAGCTCGTTAGCTTCCCCCTTCCAACAAACAAGCCAATGGCATGTTGGCATGAGTTCACATAACCGGGCTTGGCCCACATAATACTCATCTGGTGGACTAGAGGGTGCGAAACGTAGAACCAAGTCATCAGTCTGACTCAGTTTGCTTCCTGTGAAAACCAAACTTGGCTGGCCACGGAAAGCCTCATCTGATAGTCTGAAGAGCTTCCTCTCGTCCTGAGAAGTGGCTCCTTTCCCAACAGGGGCCTCCCCACCTAGCTCAGGGCAGGGCCGGGTCTGCCCGCCTCCCTCACCTGTGCACCGGCAGGTCCGGTGGAAGAACTTCCTCGGCCAGCCTTCTCGGTCGTCCTGGTTGCGTAGGACGTAAGGACCGCTCCAGGGCTTGGTGTCGGCTTGCACCTCCGTGCACTGGCCCCGGCCCTCCTGGGAGCCACAGATGTTGTCGGGCTCGGGACCCAGCGACGGGCAGCACTCCTTGCTCATCAGGCTGTCCATAGTCATGCAGACCCGGGGGAACTGCGCGCGGGCTCCGGGCAGAAGTGCGCAGCCCAGGCAACTGAGCAGGAGCCCCCAGCCCAGAGGGCTCATGGCTTTGTCAGCAGAACTCCTCTCCCTTTCCACTCCCTGATTCCACCCTGCCTTTCTCCTCCTCTTCCAGTCCTGAGCTCTTGAACACTCGTTCAGTGGATTTTTGGTTTTGGGGATGAGGGAGTTGATATTGTTTGTTTTTGCGTTCTATTCCTCTCCCCTTAAAAAAAAAAAAAAAAAACCTGCAAAAAATCTGCTGAACCCACGTGAGTGCACGTGTGTACTCGCACACGCATGGGCTGTTTTATGTGATTCAAACAACTACAACAAATTTAATGCCATTCCAAGCGCCTCTCACAGCCGGATTTAACGAGGGTAGCGTTTCTCACCATCCTTCCCCAGTTAAATCAGGCTTTGCCTAATTGCGATAATTTACGGGGTACTGCAGTCATACTCCTTATTATACTGGTATTTCTAAACCCCTCCTTTCCTCCTTAGCCCGTAACTTTAATTGCCTTGAACTCAGTTCAAAAGCCAAACACCGTGCTGCCTTTATTCTTTCTGGCTTGCCAAACCACGGGGCCTCGTGGGGTTTGTGTAAGGGCTGGGAGAAGCCATCATTAGGGGGATTAGTGTTAGAGAAACCCTCATTGTTAGCACATGACCCAAAGGGCATAATGAAGTACATACAGTTGCTGGCTTTGTTTCAAAAGGGCAAAACCATCTTCATTATCTGGGCTCATGTGCCCCAGCCAAGCTTGTGACCTCAGACTTCCCAGGGAGTCAATGGACGCAGTGAGCTCCTCGTTGTTGCTAAAAGGCCTTTACAGACAAGCGTGCATTGCTAACCACAATTCACTCCTGACTGCTCCCTGACGTGCTAGAAAGACCACTGCAGGAGGTCACACAACTTCAGAAATAAAGAAACATTTATTTAGGGCTGACGTACAAGGAATTGCTTTGTTCCACAATTAAGGGCCCTCTTCCCTCCAAACGAGAATGCACTATTCTCCTACTCAGCTCATCTAGGCGGTAGATTTTTTTTTTTTTTTTAATTACCCAGGGTAGCCTGCCACCAGAAATTCAAAATTATAATTGTCTGATTGTAAGGAAGGCAGTGGGACCATGGGGAGCAAGGCCTTGCAAGTGACATCTTTTGATTCATGTTAAAGTTAAATGTTGTCAGGCTTCGGTCTGGAACACAATGCCTCCTCTCCCCGCTCCCCACCCCGGTGCTTCTGGGGGCAGTGAGGGGAGCGTCCTGATCGGTAGTGATGGCTGCTGTTAGAGCATCTCTTTACCCCTTCGTGGTGGAAACAGGCCTGATTTAGTGCCATCAGTGTCTGTGTAGACAGCCGACGTGCTCCGGTGGCGCCAGACGGTTTCCAAGAATATATCTGGGCATAAAGACAGAATGTTCCAAAGAAAATTCATAAGGTTAAAGAAACGTTCATATAGATGTTCCTCCCTGGTGCGCATCTGTGTCATCCCCATGGCATTAAGCTGTTGTGACTCATTAAATGGCAGTTCTCATCTCTGACTGTGCTCTGATGCCAGCTGAGACCCAAGCCCAGAGAAGCAAAATCTCTGTATTTGTTGTAAGTTCTCGAAGCCGTGTTAATGTGCCGCCACTGCTGAGAACCATAGGGTTAAAATAAAGCAGGGTTCCAAAGGAAATGTTGGAATAGAGTCAGCTGAAAGATGGATGTATGTTCATTTCCTGAATCACCATAAGCTGAATGCCTTAAAATAACAGAAATTCTTTTCTCTCATAATTCCGAAGGCCAAAGTGCCAAATCAGTGTGCTGATAGGGCTGCACTCCCTCTGAAGGCTCTGGGGAAGATACCTTCTTGCCTCTTCCAGTTCCCGGTGGCTGCCACCATTGCCTGGGTTGAAGCAGAATCGTTCCCATCTCCGCCATAGGGACATGACCTCGCCTCCTAGGTCTCTGTCTCTCCTCTGTGTGTCTCCTATAAGAACACTGGTCATTGGAGCAGAGCCCCCCTGGATAGTCCAGAATGTCCTCATCTTGACATTCTTAAGTTAATTACATCTGTAAAGACCCTCTTATCAAACAAGATCACGTTCACAGGTTCTAGATATGGACATGACTTCTTGGAGACCACTATTCACCCCCCACCCCATGTTGTGGGTGTAAAACTGGAATGATAGCAGAATTGCAATAGCTCAGAGTTGGAAGGGAATTTTAGAGCCTGTTCATTCAATCCGTGTACCTACTGATCCAGTTATGCCAACATTGTGCTGCTTTGGGATTCCATTCTATGTGTTGTGATGTCCTGGTTCCATAAGTATTAGATTCAAAGTTCTTGGATAACATCACTGACAGAGTCAACGACTCTCATGTCATAATAGCCCCAGGCCTAGGTCCTAGCATTACTTTTCTTTTATAACAATGCTTTCATAATAACTCACCAAGCCTGTGGCTTTAATTGCAAGCTATCGTGACTCTCAAATTACAACCCTGGCCCTGACCTCAGTCGTGAGCTCCTGATGCATATATTCAACTTCCTACTTGACCTCTTACTTGGAGATTTAGACATTTCTCGATTAACATTTCAAAGTAAAATTTTGCTCTCTCCACCCAATTTTCTTCTCCATTAGTCTTCTTCTCTTAGTGAAGAGAACCACCGAAATCTTATTAATGGTCTTTGATTCTTCTTTTTCCCACCTCCCCTGTATATGCTTCCCAGTGCACTTAGAGTAAAATCCAAGGTCCTTTCCATGTGCTAATCGAAGTGAGGGCCCCAGATCTACAACAATGTGTTCCTGGTCTGCATCAAAATAAATACAATAAGGAGAAAAATTGAGAGTCGGCATTTGGAAACTATCATGGCGATATGGCATTGCCACAATGTTTAAGCACATGATCAATGGACTCATCTCACTGAACAAGAGTCTAGTTAAGGAGTTGTCAGACTTGCATGGACATGACCTAGCAGCATAAGCTACAGACCAATCCCACTGGACTGCATGTTGGCCTGTGGCTGAAAAAAAAAAATTTCTAATTATTTTTTAAGTTCTTCACCATGGATAGTTTGAGCTGAACTGTCATGTAAGGTCCTCCATGATCTGTGCCTTACCCACCTCTTTCTCCCTCTTGTTCTGCCGACGTGCTCCGTGCTCATCACAGAGTACACCCATCACTCTAGTACTCAACCATGTCACATTCATTTCCATGCTAGTCTTTCTTCTGTCATTCCCTCTGCCTGGAATGTTCTTCTTCAGAATCCTCCTTGTCACTCGGGGGTCAGCTCAAATGTTAGCTCCTGAGAGAGGTCGTTCCAGACCACTCACTCTGCTGTGTCTACACCCAGCCACCTACTCTCCACCACATTGTGTTATTTTTCTTCAGAGCACTTATGACTGTTTAAAATTATCCTACTTGTTGGTTTAGTTGCTGAAAGTCTGTCTCTTCTATTCTGTCATAAATTTTAGGGGAGCAAGAAACAACCATGTTGCCTTTCCCAGTGCTAAGAATAGTATGAAGCAAAGAGAGGCTACATGATAACAGTTGGTGAGAAAACAACCTCAGTTCATTTTTTTTTAATGTTCATCAGAAGAGTCTCACCATTATACGGAATGACTCTATAGAAATTAAGTGTTATTAATTTGGCTATATAAAATAAATTTAGACTACTAAATACCACTATTATGTTAAGGGTTCCTTATAAGATTTGTCACACTACTAAAAGTGTTTGAAAATTACTGGTCCAATCCAACACTACACATTTGACCCCCACCACATTATCACCAACAACAAATTCCTTCCTATTTCTTATAAGATGTTAGCAGCGTCTGGTTAAGCACCTCTAATAAGGAGATTCTTTTAAGAAACAGTTCTAAAGGTTAGGAAATTCTTCCTTTTTAATAAGCATTTAATATTTAATATAATTTGAATTTAAATATAAATAGTGAAAATTTCTTTCACTGATGTTTCCAGCAAAAACCCTTGGGAACTTTCCCCACCCCACCCAGAAAATGGGTACGCTCCATTTTCCACAGAATTTTCTTCCTTATCTTCCCTCTTCTTCAGACTAAATTTCCTCAGTACCTTCCATTTTTCCTTCATGTGAAGAAAATCTTAAATTCTTCCCTAATTTTAAATCCTCCCTTTAGCCTATACTCTCTTTTTCTGGAAAATTCGGTTTGCCATTTGACTCCATGATGCATGTTTCCTGTAAGTTAATTCAATATTCCTGATACAACCTAAGTAAAGATGACTGAAAAATTAGCTCATGAGCTTTGCCTGACAGCCACATCACTCATCAGTTTTGTATCTGTTAGCTTAAGCTAAGTCAGGTAGCAATTAAGACCTCAAAATCTCATTGGCTTGTGAAACAATGTCTCCCACCCATCAGCTCCGGTTACTCTCCACATTGCCTTCTCCCCAGGACTCAGGGTGAAGAAACATCTTTTCCTTACTCCTGATACTGCTCATCTTGTAATAAAGAAGTCAACAATGGGCCACTCCTTGAAACTAGTATACCTTGCTCATTTCTGCTCACATTCTATTGGCAAATGCAAATCTCATGGCCAAGACTGCGGCTCTCAAAGACAGGGGTTCTGTACAGAGAATCCATACAGGGAGGGTCAGCAAGTATTTTATTGCATGTTAAATCCACTTAAATCCCTCCTCTTCTTTCATAAAGCTTTCACAAAGCTTCATCAACGTCAAGTGCCTCTCCTATCTCCATTCCCTATTTCTTTCCTCTGGACTTCCTTTGGGGTCTGTATTAGTTTGCTAGGGTAGCTATAAAAAATGGCACAATATATAGAAATCTACTTTTCACAGGTTTGAGGGCTGGATGTCCAAGCCCAAAGTGCCCGTAGGGTTGGTTTCATCTGAAGCATCTCTCCTTGGCTTGCAAATGATTGTCCTTTTGCTGCCTCTCCTCATGATCTCTCCTTTGTGCACACGGGCCCTGATGCCTCCTCATGTGTCCAAATTTACTCTTCTTGTACGGACACCAGTCAGCTTGCCTTAGGTCCCTAACAGCCTTGTTTTAACTTCACCTCTTGAAATGCCCCCATGTCCACATGACAGTCACATTCTGTTGTACTGAGGATTAGGGTTTCAACATGTTAATTTTGAGGGAACATGATTCAGCCTATAACAGGCTCAAAGCATGAGTTTACTTTTGTCTCTATTAAGTTAGGATTACCTTTTGATATAGGAAGGTGCCAATAGGAAGGTGTGTCATGGGAAACCACCAGGTGGGACTTCCAAGGCATTTTTGATGTTCTCTAATACACCTCACAGTGCCATTTTTTGAGGACCCAGGGGAAAGATTTCTCACAGGGCTCAATATTCAGGAAAGCTATGCTTCCACATAGCAACTAGCTTGGCCTGGACTTTTAGACCCCACGGATCTTACAATGGTGTTTCTTTCCTTGCCTTGGTCAGTTATGAAGCTTAGAGCCAATTCACAGCCCCCATGTCAAGCAACAGATTTACACACTATTTATCTAGTTTGATATTTTCTTTCCCACATGTTCCTGGATTCTGGGATTCTTATTTTATCCCTTTGCAAATTTATGCATTTTTCCGCCTTTCTCAAATCTCTAAATATCATATATATATATATATATATATATATATATATATATATATGCTTCTGTATAAGTCCAAAGGTAAGAAATACCCAGTCAAGTCATTGTTTGTTAGCAAGCCAAGGGTTAGAAAAGAATTCAAAAATTCTCAGACATCTAAGAACCAAGCCAAGATAAGCTAGAAAGATGTTATGTCATGAGCATAACTGTAATTAAATATTGCCTTATTTACAAAAGCCAAAGTCTTTGCTAGACACTGAAGAGCAGAATCCAGGAAGAGATATCTCATGGGCAGATTGAGACCATTTGTGGCTGGCGGAAGCCATAAAATCATGGGCTATTCTAAGGAATGTTCTGGAACCCTGTAAAGAAGAGGCTGGGTATCACAGAGCTAAATAATCTGAGAGTAGAGAGTGCCTTATTAAAAAGGGATTTGTTTTACAGTAGAAGGATGCATCTTAATAAAGAGAATGTTCTGCATACTTCCATTTTGCATTTCAGCACCTAGCACCTTCTTGCACAGAAGAGGGATTCCGCGTGTGTTCCTGGGAGTGAATGGAATCAGATCCTTGAGGGAGTTTGTGAGTGAATGGTACAGGGTGGGCGTGCAAAACCTTGCAGGTAGGATGCCAGCCTGGGCTTCCCGACATTCAAAGGAAGAAAACATGGCTCAAAGCCTAATAAACAATCCAATGGAGCAGTAAATTTTTTAGAGCTGTTGCTAAGGTTAATACAGAAAAAATCATTTACATCTTTCTTCTGCCTGTCAGTGAGTTGCCTTCTCTTTTCTCCGTGTCTCTGAATGTGAAAATCCTCCCGGTTTCTAGTCCCTGCTGGACTCCTCTGCCTGATGCTTTTTGATCTATTCTCTGCTGCCACATCATGGGGAAAAGAGATTATTTTTCCCCCCAGGGTCCAAATTGTTTTCTAAGTACTGGGCATCAGTCCTGATAAGAATTTTGATTTCTACATCTAAGAGCTTTTCTTTTCTTGGTGGTGTAAATTGTTCTTAGAGGAATTAAAGGGTTAGGAATGTGCTGTGTGGTTTCTGGTATTTCGGTCGGAGGCAGCCCTTCCCTCCTGCATGCATTTTGGGATAGTCTGCCGTTAGGGCTGTGTTTATACATCAAACGCTTTTTTTTTTTTAATTTCAAATTTGCATCACTCATCTTTATATTCACCTCAGCTCTTTGCTGTCTTCCAGTTCTTATTTTATCCTTTTGTTTTCTATCCTCTACCCTGGGAACAGGTTTTAAATTTAAATTTTTTTTTATGCGTACCCTAACAATTTAATGACTCACTTGGGTAGGTCATCTAGCTACTCCTCCTTCAAAATTTGGATGTGTGGAAAGAAAGGAATCCCTCCCCTTCCTGCCCACTTCTGATCAATCCAAGCAAGTATCATTTACAAGTTTGCAAGAAATCGGACAGGCTGAAAATGTAAACTCTTCAGGACTTTAATACTAAGAGATCCACCAGAGTTTATAAAGGTGTGGCTAGAACTGTTTGGGGTCTAGAAGGATTACCAGAATGTGTTGTCAAGTGAAAAACGTAAGGTACAGAACTGTGAATTCACTGTGCTGGCATTTACATGGGAAGGCGTTGGGGGAGGGAGAGGGAGAAAGAGAGAGGCCGTGTCTATCTAGCTGGGTGTAAATGGATGGGAAAGGAGACTTATTTTTGTTTTATACTCTTCATACATTTTTAATTTTGAACCATGCATATATAGTACTTATTTTTTTTAATCATACTTTTAAAATTTTAAGTTAAAAAATTTAGAATGAGGGGAACCTGCATGGCTCAGTTGGTTTAAGTATTTGCCTTTGGCTCAGGTCATGATCCCAGGGTCATGTGAGCAAGGAGCCTGAAGCGGATCGCTTCAGGCTCCTTGCTCAGTAGGGAGCCTGCTTCTCCCTCTGCCTCTGTTCCTTCTCCTGCTTTTGCTCTCTCTCTCTCTCTCTCTCTCTCTGATAAATAAAATCTTCTTAAAAAATATTTAGAATGAGATTTGTGAGGATGACATTATGCAGAGAAACTTTTTCTACTAGTTTAGTAAACTATGGCTTTGGCACAACTCAGATTGGTTTTATTGATCTTGACCCTGCCGCTTCCTAGTTCGATGACCTTAGACAAAGCAGTTACCTTCTGTTAGCTCCAGCTTTCCCATCCAACAGTCCAAGATGATAATATCCACAAAGTTTAATTCTAAGGGTTAAATATGGAACCAAATATTAATTGCCTAGCAGAACTTAGCACATGTAGGTACTCAGCAAAGTGAGACTATAATTGTTATTATTATTATTTCCATAAAAGAATCCAGTGACACCACGGTCAGCTTTTTAGATTCCTGTACTGGCAAATCATTAGTCTGACCCTTTATGTCATTTTTTATTTGTTTGGAGAGCCATTACCTTCTTAATCAGTAACCCATAATGCTTCTATTTCAACAGACAACCAAGAAGGAGGGGGGAGGGAATTCCACTAGGATACTGAAAAATCCTCCCCCATGAATCTTTATCCCAAGATTTATTAATTAATCCACACATATGGGGCACCTGGGTGGCTCAGTGGGTTAAGCCTCTGCCTTCAGCTCAGGTCATGATCTCAGGGTCCTGGGATCGAGCCCCGCATCGGGCTCTTTGCTCATCAGGGAGCCTGCTTTTCTCTCTTTCTCTCTCTCTCTGCCTGCCTCTCTGCCTACTTATGACCTCTGTCTGTCAAATAAATAAATAAAATCTTTTAAAAAAATTAATCCACACATATGCATGCACACCTGTACGCAAACACATTCATACCTATGCACATACACACACCTGATCCAAGAACCTAATTATAAGTACTTTCTATAATATGCTTCCTTCTGGGAACTAAATCAGTGCTTCTAACTTTGGCACATGGAAAATATTCTCATGCATAATGCAATGTTACTATCTAGAAACGAAAGGAACTGTTCTCTTTTATTAAGTTGTATTTATTTAAGTAATCTCTACACCTAAACCTAACCCGGGGCTCAAACTCATGACCCAGAAATCAAGAGCCACACACTCCTTTGAGCCAGCCAGGCACCCTGGAACTGTTCTTTCTTAGACTCTGCAAGATTAATTAAATGATATGTTTATAGGTATACTATTGGGAACTTAGGAATCTCTATCAGTTATAACAAAGACATGGGTGAACAAAGCTTAAGTAAACCACAGAGACTATGGATAAATCAGATTTGAAACCATTTTTATTCATTTTAAGAGCTGACAAAAATGAAGGCAATCATTAAAAATAGAAAAATAAAATAAATCTTCAAAAATGACTTGATCTGAATCTGGTGCCTTATACGAAGCTCATTATTTTATAACTGTTGTCAAAAAGCATCTAACCAGGGGCGCCTGGGTGGCTCAGTGGGTTAAGCTATTGCCTTCGGCTCAGGTCATGATCCCAGGGTCCTGGGATCGAGCCCCACATCGGGCTCTCTGCTCTGCAGGGAGCCTGCTTCCTCCTCTCTCTCTCTCTGCCTGCCTCTCTGCCTACTTGTGATCTCTGTCTGTGAAATGGATAAATAAAATCTTTAAAAAAAAAAAAAAAGCATCTAACCATGGTGAATGTCTGATATTCTCTTTGAAAAAATGACTCCTTCTCATTTCATCTCAGCTGCTCTAATTCAGTTACTTTTTAATAAGCCAAGTGCACAGGCGCGCACACACACACACGCACAGCATAAAAGAATAACTCTAAACTTCTATTTCATTTCATAAGCCATAGAAAAGAAATATGTTCTTACAAATCATGGCAGACAGCTGTCTGCCAAATGTAAATTTCCCTGTTATGAATTTTTCATTTCTGAAAAGTGTTCTAGTAGAAGGAGAAAAACGGGCAAAACAAGATAATTTCATGGAGGCTTTAGTCTAGCTTTTGTTATAGAAGAAGCTTATAATAAAGTAATATCCGTACAGTCACAAAAGCTACTGAATTTATGCTGTGGAAATGGATTCCCTCTTGAGCAGGGTGGTTCAAAGGCCAGGTCAGAACTCAGCAGAAGATGCAGAAAAGATGGAGGGGTGCGCCCTCTTCTCAATGGAAATGTGTTTGTCCTCACTGAAGACCCAAGCAAATATAAAATGGTACTTGAACAAGCAAAGTTCATGCATAGGGGACTGGGAAACATGGAGGGTGAAGAGTTAAAAAAAAAATTTTTTTTTTAAATAAAAACCTTCCCTGTCTTCAATTTCCACTGAGAAAACTTGAGCTCACAGAATGTGTGTGAGTTGCCCAAGACTGCACAGATGGTGTATTAGTTTGCTATGGCTGTCGTGAGGAACTGAAAGATAAACTGAAGCATTTAAAATTTTTAAGAGTTGAGTAAACATCCATTCAAATCGGAAACCCCAACCCAGAAGTGATTAGGAGCCCTCCCCCAGCAGAAGGTAGGGGCAAGTCTTTTCCACAGAACTGGAGAAACAAAGCCAGGAAATTATTTGATTGGCTATAGCTTCTGTGGTTGCATTCTTTGGGAAAGTCCCCTTGGCTGTCTGTGATTGGTTGTTCCTAACCTTTACCCAGAGTTCACTCTGGCTTAGGGTTTGGTTTGCTTACACAGACTACCAACCCTTTAGAGCCGCTTCAAACCAATGGCCTCCTCCGAGACTGACTGCTTTCACACAAAGTACTACAGACTGAGTGGCTGGGACAACAGGCATTGATTCTCTCCTAGTTCTGGAGGCTGGAAGTTGGAGCAGGGCCAGCCTCCCTCTGAAAACAGTAGTGAAGGATCTATTCCAGGACTCTCTCCTGGTTTCTGGTGGGTTCCTTGGCTTGTGGTCACACAACTCCAGTCTTCACATGGCTTTCCCCTCGTGAGCCCATATGTATCCAAATCTCTCCTTCTTATAACGACAGGAGTATATTGGTTTCGGGGCCACCCTAGTCTAGTAGGACTTCGTCTTACCTCTACTTAGATCTACAATGGCCCTATTCCCAAACAGGGTTGTATTCTGAGTTACTGGGGTTAGGACTTTAACATATAAATTTGGTGACGGGGTGGGAGGTGCAGACACAATTCAACCCATAACAGATGGTAAGTTGTAAACCTGGGCATCGAAGCTCTTTGTCTTTTTGAAAGGAGGTCACACTCACCACATTCTCAGACTGCTAGGTGTAGAAGGAGAGATGGTGTGGGTCACATGGGTGGGGAGGAGACACTGGAGAGAAGTCAGGGAGACACCATCTTCTAAGCCTTAGGGTAGTTTTAGTGATACATTGAACTCTGCTTAATCTCATGGAAAATTCCAAATAGGGTAGAGGGGAGCCCACTTCTCTGAAGGTTAGCCTGTGCCAGGCAGTTACCAGGTGCTCCTTTGAGTCCACAGTTAGGGCCACCCATAGTCTCTGAACTATATCACTGCACAAATTATAGATCTGGACAAGAAGTTTAAAAATCATTTAGACCAGGCTCTCAATTGAGAAAACCAAGGCCCACCCATCTAGTCAGCCCCAAAGCCTTGGTCTCCTGATTCACAGTGCAGTGCTCTTTCCTGACAACAGGCACTCAGGACGAGTAAAATATGAGAAATCTATTTCCTAATAGGGACACTTTTTTTTCCTGTCATCTTTTTCTGAGCATCTCATGTTTAAAAGTCATTCTTAATTCCCATCTTTCTGGGACACCTGGGTGGCTCAGTTGGTTAAGCAGTTAGGCGTCTGCCTTAGGTTCAGGTCATGATCCCATAGTCCTGGGATTGAGTCTTGCCTCAGGCTCCGCACTCAGCAGGGGGATCTGCTTCGCTGCCCCTCCTCTCGCTTGTGGGCATTCTCTCTTCCTCTCTCTCTAACAAATAAATAAAATCTTTAAAAAAAAAAAAATTCTCATCTCTCTGCCAACTCAACATCAAGGAGTGGATAGGTAGCAAGTGCGCAATTATTTATTTATTTATTTATTTATTATTTATTTATTATTTTATTTATTTATAATTTATTATTATTAATTATATTTATTATTTATTTATTCATTTATTTATTAAAGGAATTTATGTAGAAGAACAAGGAAGCACTGCACCTTTAAGGATAAACTCCAAGTAAACCTCCGGGTGGCTTCCTGACTGACTTGCCTTTGAAAAGACCCCAAGAACTCCTTTATCTCCTTCTGAATTGGGAGGTGACTTGGGCTCCTCTTAAAAACACTTTCCTTCTTCCTCTCCAAGATATTTCCCCTGAACTGAACTCTTTAGAGTTTCCGAGTGTGGCTGTGCCTGTCCTCACAAAGGAAGGAGCAGTCCCCTTGGGTGCACTGCCGTAATTGTTTGTAGCTGGAGAGTGCATTCCTTTCTTCTGCCTCGGTCAGGGCTCCTTTGAGACTAGGCACAGCTGAATGATCTCCTTCAGGAATATTCCTCCCGTCAGCCTTCTTCCTACAAACAGACTTAATGTTCACAGGTGAAGTTATTCTCTCCAGAGTCCCCACAGCCTGATGTCCTTGTGCATTTACACGTTACCTTCATCCAAGAAAATAATCTAGATTTAGGGTGATTGCCGCATCACCCTTTAAAGAAATATTTAAATATTTTAAGATGTAAAGAAAAACCTATCTTGAGGGAGGCCTTTATTAGACAGTGTAAGAGGAAGCGCCAATGTTGCAGAATCCCGCTAAGAAAGGGAGAGGTGACCGCTATGTTCGAAGTTTGATGAGAAGTCAAAGCTGTTTCTCTTCCTTTTTCTAGTATTAAATTCCCAGAATGTGTGCTCTGTATTATAGTTCTGAAAGATGGTACCGTGAAGAGGCACATGGAAGATACATGGAGAGACAGGGACACACGGGATCTTTTTGTCTTTTTTCTTAAAACTGCGTAAGAATCTACAACTACCGTAAAGTAAACATTAACTTTACAAAAGCTCTAGAAGAATGGAGCCAGCAAGCACCCTGTCAGAACAGCCGTTTCCCAGGTCCTAAAGTACTTTAAAGGTCCTTCATTGTTTTTGCAGTAACCAATGAAAGCACCATAAGATCACTCAGAATGACATTTGTCATTGGAATGGGTTCACATTTGAGAACCAAGAACAGCACATTTCTCTGTCTCTTTCAAGGCCTACTTCCTGGTTGAAATCTTAAGCACTCTCCTTGACTGACCCATTCAACTCAGTGAACGGACCCAGAAAACTAACTGTAGAGGAATCTTTCCAAGGAAAAGGGATGGCTATTTTGTTCATCTTTATATCCAACATCTAACACAGTGTCTAACACCTAGGAGCTGAATCACAACGTTTGTTGGAGGAGTAACTGAGCGAATGAATGATGGATAAATAGTGACTTTCATTGCCTTAGGGCTCGAGGTAGTTGGAAATGGGAACTATTTCAAGTAACTTGCTGATTTCTTGCAGATCAAAAGCCCAAATTTGGAGTTTAACATTAAATTTTTTCACACTTTTCTGATAACAATACACAAGTCATTTAGAAAATTTGCAAAACACAGAAAAGGATGAAGAAGAAAACTTATATCACTTATCATTGCACCATTGAGAAAAAAATTCTAATTAATCTTTTGCTATTTATCATTGCAGATGAATATAAGTCTTCACTCCTTCAGTAGTCTTTTTAATCAAATTGGAATTATAATACGCACATTTATATAACCTACTTTTATTCTCCAATTAATTATACAATGAAAATGCTTTTCCATAATTTGCTGTCGTCAAAGTACAGAGCTAAAGAAGGCTGAAAGCTTCACTCAGTCAAGACGCTGTCAGTCATGGGGCATCTGGGTGGCTCAATTGGTTAAAAATCTGCCTTTGACTCAGGTCATGATCCCTGGATCCTAGGATCGAGTCCTGCATGGGGCTCCCTGCTCAGCGGGGACCCTGCTTCTCCCTCTCCCACTCCCTCTGCTCGTATGTGCTCTCTCTCCCTCTCCCTATCTCTGTCAAATAAATGAAATATTTTTTTTTTAAAAACTGTCAGTCATATCAAAACGTGGCAAGGGTTCATTAGGCTTGGAAGGTTCATTGTATCAGATTGTGAAAATGCTTCGTGTCTGTACCAAAGAGAGTAGAGGCTCATTTGCACATGACTCTGAAAGAAAGAGCAAAACTGTTCTATGCAGCATGTCTCATCGTAACTGAAGACAAACATAAGGAGCTATTTAATGAGGGGCTAGTTGACATTAGGACAAATCTCTGGTGACATATTATTAGTTGACACCCTCAGAAGACTTGCCAACCTCTTGAAATTTAAACTTGTACAGAATCCAGGAGAAAATGCCTCCCCATCGTGCTTCATAAAAGAAGTCAAACAAAATGGGTTCATACTGTGTGATTCCACTTATATCGACGTTTAGAAAATGCAAACCAATCTCAAGTGACATAAATCAGGGTGTTTGCCTGAGGACGAGGCGGCAGGTAAGGGTGTGCAGAAGGAATTATAAAAGGGCGTGGGGAAACTTCGGGGCAGTAGATACATTCATTACCTTGATCTTGGCAATGTCTTGCTGGCATGTAAGTACATGAAAACTCATCCAATGGTAGACTTGCAATGTGTGCAGTTTATTGTCTATTGATTATATCTCAATAAAGCTATAAAAACAAATAAAAGTGCTAGAAGCAACCAAGATGCCCTTCAATAGATGTATGCCTAAACAAACTCTATGGTAAATCCATAAAGTGGAAATCTAGTCACATATTTAAAAAAAAAAAAAAAAGCTTTATCAAGCCATGAAAAGACATGTAGAGACCTAAATGCATGTCGCTTAGTGAACAGAGCCAGTTGGAAAGGCTATAAACTGTACGATTCCAACTCTATGTCGTTGTAGAAAAGGCAAAACTACGGAGACAGTAGAGAGGTCAGTGGTGGGCAGGGGTTCGGGGGA
Source organism: Enhydra lutris kenyoni (assembly GCF_002288905.1). Taxonomy (NCBI): domain Eukaryota; kingdom Metazoa; phylum Chordata; class Mammalia; order Carnivora; family Mustelidae; genus Enhydra; species Enhydra lutris. The sequence goes on from NW_019154099.1 coordinate 47,682,394, forward strand.
AGAGACAGAAGGATGAAGAGGTGGGACACAGGGGATCTTTAGGACATTGAAATTATTCCGAATGATGCTGTAATGGTACAGACACTTGTCAGCACCCATAGGATGTGTAACACAATGAAACGGACCTTGATGTAAACTATAGACTTCAGTTCCTAATAATGTATCAATGTTGGCTCATCAATTGCAATACAAGGACCTCACTAATGTAAGGTGTTGAACAATAGGGGAAACTGGGCTCCTTCCTCATATGCACCCACTCTCCCCTGTGCAGCAAAATTAGGGCATTCATGTATGAAATCTTATTTAGACCTTTGCTGTCTGGCTTCTTGTGGGTCTTCCCTACCATTGACCTCACATTTCCCCTTTGGTGAAGGAATGATTCCTTTCATTGTAGAAAGATTATAACGTCTCAAGGAAGCCAAAGAGGAAGCCATTCACCCATTATTCCTTTATTCAAAGATAACTATGGCTTACATTTTGATGATTGTACCTTCAATCTTTTTTCAGTACATAAACATAATTTCAAACAAAATTGTGATCATTATCATGTTCTTTGGTATAATTTGTTTCCATTGAACAAAATATTATGCATGTTTTCTCATCTGATTTTAAGGGCTATGTAATAACTCACTGCACAATAAGTAATTGTGATGTTATTCTAATTGCTTTAATCAACGCCTCTATTTTTGGCCATTCAGTATTATTTGCAGTTTTTCACCTGTATTAATAATTCTGCAACAAACATCTTTGTCGATTCATTTTTATATTCATCTCCTATCATTTTCACGGGTTAAATTTCTAGAAGTCCGACTGTGGTGTTGAAGTACTTATTTATTTGTAATGCCAAATTACCTTCCAGAAAGATCGCACCATCTCTACTCCCAAAAGCAGAGTGCACAAGTGCCCAAGACATGATTTTATCATTAAAGCCAAACCTTAAAGGACACATCAAGAGTTTAAACTTAAGTGGCTTGGGAAGGGCTTATTAAAATATAAGATGCCAAAATTTGGAGGGAAGATAAGAATCTAACATGAGACCTTGTGGACTATGTCCCAACACAGTATTTCTGTTAAATGCTAATTGCTACCCACTCTATATCAATGGCTCTTGAACTGTAGAGAATAGAAGATATGACCATGTCTCAAAGCAAGAAGGAAACATGATTTAACTGTACACAGTTTTTAAGGTCATAAGAGGTTTATGTCATCATTTTATATTTCAATTATGAGGAATTTCTTTTAAACCTGATTATAAATAATGTAATACAGCACCTCCTTAGAATTCACACAAAGACAAGGCCCAGGAACCTTGCCTGGCAAGTCTGTTGTATGAAAGAAACCTAGACAGCAGGCTCTTCCCAGATGCATGTAACATACCTGCGTGCCTCTGGGTATTACCAACTGACTCTTCTGTCTGCCTTTCTCATTCTGCTTCCAGTCTGTCATCAACATCCACTTACTTTCAAGGACATGCTGCTCTTACCCAACCCTATCTTCTGACCTTGTTCTGAACCCTGTAAACTGCAATCCAGATTAATCAACTCAGAGCTTAAGAGGTGTATTCTACGCTCGTTGTTTTTGGAACGGATTCTGGCATGTTATCAACATTTTTGCCCATCTCAGAGATGGTACGATGGCACGTACGGATCTTGTGGATCTTCTCCAAGTATGGGCTGGTGGGAAGGCATGAAATTTGAATGTGCTATGGCATGGAAACAGGAGCTGTGAAGGAGAGGAGATACTTTCATGTAGTGTATTTTGGACTCAATATGTTGAGCATCCCTTTTTAGCTGCCAAAGCATTCGGACGGCAGCATTGTGTGAAATCTGGTTCGTCGTCAGTTATCAATATAAAACCAAAGTCGTACCGCCACCTACTACTGCTCAGAGATTTCCAAAGGTCACCAATTCAATGGAATGACCAGTCGTATGCCAGCCAGATCATCTTAGGCCAGATCGCCATGATCTCCAGCGCCTCAGGGCAAGCAGGCAGGCTCCAAAATGCCCAGCCGGAATGTGGTTGCCTTGCTGTTTGCCAAAACATAGGTTGACCCTTTAGATTCCAAATAGAATTAAAAACCCCAGTTTTACAAACGAAAACTCTCAGCCTCTTAGGAATGATTCAAAGTTGCAGAAATGTTAGAAAATCTGATGGAGGGGCACGTGAGTGGCTCAGTGGGTTGAAGCCTCTGCCTTCGACTCAGGTCATGGTCTTGGGGTCCTGGGATCGAGCTCCGCGTCAGGCTCTCTGCTTGGCGAGGAGCCTGCTTCCCCCTCTCTCTCTCTGCCTGCCTCTCTGACTACTTGTGATCTCTGTCAAATGAATAAATAAAATCTTAAAAAAAAAAAAAAAGAAAAGAAAATCTGATGGAAAAAAGAAGAAAAGTCATGGGCTGGACCAGAGCTTAAGAAAATTATCCGGAACAGGAATGGTCTCAAAACTAGGACCAACCGGACTTCCACATTGCCTGCATTTTTCTTTTGTTTCCTTTGTTTCATTCTGAATACTCTTTCAATAAAATGCTTCCTGTCTGGGCACCTGGGTGGCTCAGGTCATGATCCCAGGGTCCTAGGATTGAGGCCCATGGTGGGGTCTCTGTTCTGCAGGGAGTCTGCTCTTCCCTCTGTCCCTCCTCCTGCTTGTTCTCTCTCTCTCTCTCTCTAATAAATAAATAAAAATCTAAGATAAAATACTTCCAGTGCAATTTTCTCCACATTATATCCTCCTGCTCCCTTGGTAATTTTAAAGAGAAACAGCAGAACCTAACATAATTAAAACTAAATTTCACTGCAGCATGTCACAAGACATCAAAACAACCTCAACGGATAAGCCAGGGGAAAATAAGGAATAAGTGTCTCCTTAAATTGGTGGACTTCGAGTAAAGTGGATTATTCTCTACAATGTGGGTGGGCTTTATCCAATCAGTTGAAGGCCTTAATAGAACAAAGACTAACCTTCCTGAGCAAGAAGGAATTCTGCCAGCAGATTGCTTTTGGACTTGAACTGCAACATCAGTTTTTCCTGGGTCTGGGTCTTTAGCCTACTGGCCACCCTGCAGATTTGAGACTTGCCATCCTCGATCACCACATGAACCAATCCCTTAAAATCTCTTGATAGAGAGAGAGATAGATAGATAGATAATAGATGTATGTGTGTGTGTACACACAGACAGAGAGAGAGAGAGAAGAGAGAGATACAGACATCTCTCTACATGTACAAACACACACATACACATCCTATTGGTTCTGTTTCTCTGGAGAGCCCTGACTAATGCACTTGCTCTATACTTTTCATTTGGGACAATTTCAAAATTATAAGAACAATGCTATCTTTTGGGAGCCCAAATAAGGCTGTTATACTCAGGAAGCAAACAGGATGGAGGACAACAGCAAGACAATCACAAGCTTCCCTTTCCCCTCCCAGGAAGGGAACAATGTTGAATGAGTCAGAGCACCAAGTTCTGCGTATCAAGAGCTGCAGGTAGGTGAGTGTCTGCGGAACCCCTCTGGACACTCAGGGCCCTGCTGAACCCCTTAGCCAGAGAAGGCAGGCGGGCCCAGCATAACGAGAGGGAGCCTGCTGATTATCTGTTTATTCCCACAGTTAAAATTGCCAAAGAAACATAAATAAATAAATCAGAGCCGAAGAGAAAAGCTCGAGAGCTGTACAGTTCCCCTCCTGAATAAAATTGAGCGTATAGAAGGCTAGAAGTGTGAGATATTTATTCCCGCTCCAGAAGCAGTTAGAGTACTGAGAAAGGACTTTTTTCCCTCTGAAGCATGAAACAGTGGCTTTTGGTGACAACAGCAGAGAAAACATTTTCTTTGGGATGCTCAAAAGCAAAACTGGCTGCATGATTTAGAAACGCAAAGAACATTTCTGATTCTTATTGAAAAAATAAATAAAATGGAGCATCGGTGTTTAAACACTTTCCGTTTTACACTGGACACACACAAAAAATATGAAATTACAAGTCAGTTGACTCCTGGGTCTAACCTCAAGCTCCAAGACCTGAAGTATATTAATCGACTCTCTCCTTATAACTCTGGCCCATCCCTCTGGCGTTCCAGAATTGCACCCTTTCCATCATAGCTGTTGTACCCCCTGCACTCCAGCCCAAATGCAGCTCCCTTTCACCTGCTAAATATTATTTCATTGTAAAAAAAAAAATAATAATTCAAATCAGCAAGAAGAGCAAAAACTTAATAATATTATCCATCTCTCAAAGATAACTCTGTTAACAATGAGTGTCTCTCCTTCTAGATTTTTCTACACTGCCAACATCACATAAGTCATTTTTCGTTTCTTTCTTTCTGCATGATTGTTCCAAAAAGATTTTAAAGCAGTTTGGACACCTTCTTCTTCCTGAGCCTCTGTTTTTTTAACCATTTATAAAATGAAGATGGTATACATAAGAGCTATGTGATCAGGTGAAAGGGAAAATTAAACAAGTTAGCACACACCCAGTACAAGAAAGTAACTCGACCTTCCCACCCTTCCACTTGCTCTTCCTTCCTTCTTCCCTTCCTCCCTTCCTTATGGATCCGTTCCTTGAAAATATGTTTACTGAGCACCTACTGTATGCCGGGCACAGCACTAAGGTACCAGGCTGACAATAATGAAGAAGAGCCATGATCCCTGCCTCCATGACACATGGACACACTGAAGTAGAGAAAGTGATGGGGCTGCAGAATAGAGACAAGGACATCAGAACTCGGGGATGAGGAGGAAGGTGGTGTAGCAAGCATGAGGAACAGTACTACAAAGTCATTGGAATGGGACTGGGAAAAGAAACAGTTTGTGAGGGACCAGGCTGGAGCCAGCAGAAGCTGGAAGAGATGAGGAGGTCCTCTCCCCTAGAGCCTCCAGAGAGAGAGCAGACTGCCGCCATCTTGATCTCAGATTCCTGGCCCCCACAGCTGGGAGAGACTAAGTTCCTGTTGTTGTAAACCACCCAGTTTGTGGTCATTTGTTATGGCAGCCTTAGCAAACTAATACATACTCATTATTCTCCTTTTTTAAATTGCTCATATAATTATCAAACTGAGGGCCCAGGTTCCCTAACTACTAGAATCATTCATGAGTTATATGTTTGTTTTTTACCTGTAAAATAAGTGATGTGGATTGTGCAGAAGTGATGCAAACATTTTCTTTATCTGTTGTTTGTTTATGTCTTCGCTTAGTGAACTCATTTATCAAAGCAAAGCAAAAATAAATGTGAGCCTGTCCTAATCCAAAGCCAAGTTTTCGAGATGTGGAATTAACAAGATGCAACTGTAGAATGGTGAGATCTTTGCTCTTTTTATAGAATGCAGTGCTTGTGTTTGCATTGAGCTAATGTAATTAATCATGAGCCAAAATCATCTGTTCCAAATTTACAGTACTATTTTTAGGGCTTCAAACCATTTGGAAAGCACCATTCTGCTTGTTTGTTTCTGAGAGTGAGCTCAGTGGCTTTACTGCAGGTCGATGCTTGTTGTCTGTTAGCTTAGGCAAAGGTTCTCAACCAACGCAGTCCACACCCTTGGCAGTCCTGGTGCATTTGTTTTTGATCCAAGGGGTACTTGTTACTGGAATTCAGTGGACGGGAGCCAAGGCTGTCCCACTCAAAATGTCCATAACCCCCACTGACCTAGATTTCCAGTGCAACATTTGTGCCATGCCAAAGAGAGGCCATTTGTCTTAAGACGTGTGAAAAATACTAAAAAGTAACTTCTATTGGCTTCCTCTCTTTGTATTCAAGACACCTTATTCATAACTCCCTTGGACCTTTTTCCCATCAGATGGTGTGTTCACATGTCCCTCTTCCCCTAGTCTCTGTGTCACATCAGAATTGAGACAAACTTCCTTCAACTTGATATTCCTGGAACACATTAGGAACAGAATGAATGCTCCATTCGCTTTGATGAGTGAAGGAATGAAACCTTGGTAAACCAAAAAGTTCAGGAAAATGTTTATAAGAACAAAGCACCGGCTTTGTTACTGAAGTACTCTCTGGGGATAGAACGCAGGATTTGGCATCCTGGCCTAGAGTTCTACCATTATCTTACCAAGTCTTGGTTTCTTCAGCTGGAGAATAAGGGAAGTTGGAGTTTGGTCTGCATTATTCTAAGGTCTTTTTCAGCTTCCAATATTCTGCTTCTTTGTTAAATAAAGATAAAGTGCATCAAGACAAGACATTATAGCCTATTGTCAGGTGCAAATAATTTAAAATTCTCGAATGTAATCTATGTGGTCTTGTGTCACCTTGGTTTCCATGGCAGAATTTTCTTGCCAGCCCTGGGGTAAGAAAGGCAGAATACCAAGAGATGTTTTAAGTAGTCAGAGATGAAAGAGAATTACTATGGCACAAAAGAAGAGGGAAGAGAATATGGCAAAAATATTAGGCCTTTTGTGATTCAGTTGTAAAGACAGACTTCCACCTTACTAGCAAACCCTCTATTACCTTTCTCAGCCTCAACCATTTTCAGAAGCAAGCTGCCTTGCTCACGAGGCCCATGTGACAAAAAGTTGAGGGCAGTCTCCAACCAATAGCCAACAATGAACCAAGGCCCTCAGGCCAACAACCCACAAAGAAGAAAATCTTGCTAACAAAAACATGAGCTTGGAAGTCAATTCTTTTCCAGTTGAACCTTAAGATGACAATAGGCCAGTCTACACCTTGATGGCATCCTGTTAGAAACCCTGAAACAGAGGACCCATACCTAGATCCTCCAACCCACAGAAACTGTCAGGTAGGTAATAAATGTGTGTTGTTTTAAGCTGCTATATTTGGGGTTGTTTTGTTACACAACAATAGATGACTAATACCCTAGGTATCAAGAACTCACATGTACTCTGTGACCTGGCACTAAATGCCAGTGATTGTTTTGTTCTTCCCTTTGGTGCTTCCATTATTTTTGACTAAAACTCTGTTTGGTCACCTACCATCCAGATCTTGCTTTTTCCATTAAAATGAAGTAGACTCTTAGGAAATAGTTGACTCCTGCATTGGGGCAGAAAAAGCAAACGCAGAGCCTGAAACATTTTGTGGTGCCAGAGAGTAAGGAGGTGCTAAAAAATAATGGGCACCTGGGTGGCTCAGTGGGTTAAGCCTCTGCCTTCAGCTCAGGTCATGATCTCAGGGTCCTGGGATCGAGTCCAGTATCGGGGGGGGGGGGTGGTCTCTGCTCAACAGGGAGCCTGCTTCCCCCCTCTCTCTCTGCCTACTTGTGACCTCTCTCTCTCTCTCTCTGTCAAATAAATAAATAAAATCTTTTAAAAAAGAGAGAGAATAGAAGAACCAACTTGAAAGAGACCTCAGTGTTCAACCAGAACAAGGTGAGCAAGAAAACAAAAGATAATGTCTTACAACACACTGAGTAAAATAAATATTCATGACTCTGCACAACATAAATAAGCATGGAAAAGGGGACAGTAGACTTTAATTGATAAACATGGAAAGAATGATACAAATAGAAAATAACCAAAGACAGATTTCATGGTAATTGTTGTATGATGAGAGATGGTACATTGACATAGTCTAAAAATAAAATATCTATTAGTTACAAAGTTGGGGGGAAGACTGGAAAAACCTTGAATGCCACCTTAACGAAATGATCAAATTTAACATCACCAACAAGAAGACATTATATATAAACATCATGTAGCTCCTCTGATATCTATCATGTAGTAAAGAAAACTTCAATATCACTTTGGTGGTATTCTTGCCAAAATTCCCTAAATTCAATTTACTATGAAAAAAAAAATAAGATGCACTTTGAGAGTTTTACTGTTATCTAACTGTATGGCGCTCTCTGGGTCTTAGTTTCTTTTTCTGGAAAATAAGGGGTTTGGACTGGTCAGTATTCTTCTAAAATGTCAAAGCCATGAAAGACAAGAATGGTAAGATTTTCAAAGAAGAGAGGAAATTAGAGACATGACAATGAAATGCCACGTGGGATCAGAAAAGGGACATCCGGGAACACTGGTAAAATTCAAATAAGATCTCTAAATTAGCTAACATCATTGTGTCAATAGTATATTTGTATCAATTAATTGTTAAATATTGAATATTAAGTTGTTAAATATTAAAATGATTATTAAGTATATATCAGTATTTCCTTGTTTGCAGGATGGTAACATATGCAGGATGGTAACATAAGGGTAAGCTAGGATGAAGGGTATCAGGGAAGTCTCCCTAGTCTTGCAACCTTTCTGCAGACCTAGAGTTATTCCAAAATACAGGGTTTAAAAATAAAAAATTCCACCTGCTAACCTAAGACTGGGATTCTTATGGTCTTTGGCCTCAGAGCACAACCTAATAGGTACAAGATCTTTGATATAAGCTGCAAAGGAGCTTCTCCTTAGTAGATTTCTATCAACTATCAACCCATACCAAAGGACACCCTGCTCTTAAATAGGGTTTGGAGTTTGCTCTTCTGCTATATTGATTACTTTAATTTAAACCCCTGTAAGACATGAGCTCAGTTTTAACTAATCTCTTCTAACTTCATAGAGTCAAGAATCTACAGGTTTTTGTCTCTGTCTTTCACATCATTAATGATAGAAGTGTTCATACAAATCATTCACAAAAGAAAAATGTGCACGTCAAGGTCCTTGTAGCTCTTCAGTCCTTTTTTTACATGTTTTTTCACATGACTTATTCAGTCAAACCTCAGTTATTTATAAATGTGTTCAGAACATACACAGCATGCCACATGTCATCATGATCTGAGGAAAAAGTGATCTACCAATCATTATTTGTGTTATGTTGGCGGTAGAAGCTGTCGGACATCGCCTTAATTATTTCTCGTAATAACTCACATTTTACTCTTCCTGCATATCGCACACGGAGCTGATCATTTTATGGGTTATTTCCTTTCCTCCTTCGATAGCCCTGAGGTAGGCAGAGATGAGACAGCCAACATACATTCACTAGTAATGTCTGGCTTCGGAGAAAGAGCAGGGTGGGTGTGCACCGGGCCCTGTGGGAGTTCTATTCTGGGGAAGTGACTGAGTTGGCACAGGCAGAATCCATTACTTGATCAATCCGCTTCTATTTATGTCTCTTTTTTTTTTAAGGGGGGCGGGGGTAAGGGGAGAGGAGCAGAGGGCGGGGAAGAGAAAGAATCTTAAGCAGGCTCCACACCCCTCACAGAGCCCAACGTGGGGCTCGATCTCATGACCCTGAGATCACGACCTGAGCCAAAATCAAGTCAAATGATTAACTCCCTGAGCCACCCAGACAACCCTTTTATCTTTTTTAAATCAGATTACTCTATTAGCATTAGGGCGATTGGGGGAGGAAGAAGGAGTTGACTGAAGGAGGTATGAAAGGAAGGAAGAAAGGAAGGAAAGTAGTAAAGAAACATCTGAAATTGTATGAAGAATCTCAATGTTGTCACAAAAAGGGGAACATTCAGTTTCATGTGCTTTAAATTAGAGAAGTTTCCAACTGGAAGAGAAGGACCTGGGGGTAATAGGAAAACCATCTTTAAAAATGTAAAGGGCTGTTTTGGGAAAGTGGGATTCGATTGTTGTGCGTGGTCTGAGAGGACGTTTAGAGAGACAGATTTTTATCAAAAGCTCTTTCCAGCTTCAAAGTCCAATTACGGGTGAAGCTGCTTGAGGACTTGACAAGCTCCTGGCTCCGAGGGGTGCTCCACGGGACACTGGATGTCCAGGCCTCAAAGAAGAAGTATAAAAACAGGGATTGGTGCTTCAGTTAGATGACCTTGAAAGTCTCTTCTAGCCAAGAAGCTCCAGAAGGAATTCTAAGCGTCCTCTTTGCTACTGGATCAGATCCTTCTGTGAGATGGCAACTTCCACTCCTTGCTCTTGGTGTCACAAATCTAGTCTGCATGCACATTGATTGTGGAGAAGAAACGGAATAGTATTCAGGGATAATAGGCCAACTTAGACAACCAGTGGACATATGTTAGAGTATTTCAGAGCCAAGAGAGATCTGTGTGGGTTCTAAAATTTGGAAGACTCTCTTTTGTGAACTTCTGTCCCTCATGGTCCTGGTCAGCCCTTATCTATAAGTAGAAGGCTGTGCAGTACGGTGAATAAGAGATCATCTCTGGAGTCACCTGGGTGAGTCAGTCAGTTGAGTGTCTGACTCTTGATTTCAGTTCAGGTCATGATTTCAGGATCATGAGATCGAGCCCTGCCTTGTGCTCCAGGCTAGCAGGGAGTTTGCTTGAGGTTCTCTCTCTCCCTCTCCCTCTCCTCCTCCCCTTCTCAAATAAATAAATAAATCTTAAAAGAGAGAGCGAGAGATCATCTCTGGAGTTATCCTGCCTGGGTATAAATCCCAGTTCCCATCTCCTAACTGTGGTGGTGAGGAGATGGTGGTACCCTTTGCCCCAATATTTCCAGATGTGGTAGAGATGTGGTACTCTTTGCCCCAGTATTTCCTGATCTTTTCTTCTGTTTGGTGGGATTAGACATCCCCCACCTCACCACGTGACTCGCTCTGGCCAGTGACCCAAAAGCTATAAAGTCAGTCTGTGATTTGCAGCCTGGTCTCAAAATGAGGACAGTGTAGACCAGACCAGCCGTAGACCTCAGCTGCTCCTGATGGTCATGCAACATGAGTGAGAAAAAACCCACTTAGTTTTGGGGGTATGACCTGAGCATCACCCGTCCTCCCCCGAGTGATACACAGGCTCTGCCGGTTACTTAACATCTATCAACCTCAGGCTTCCCATCCAGAAAATGGAAGAAGAGCAGCACTATCTCCTAGGAGTGCTATGGGCACCAAGGGAGAGAGTTAATGCTTACAAAGTGCTTCACCCAGAGCCTGGCTTGGGTAGTTGCTCAGAAATGTCCTTTCCTGTTACCGCTACACCATAAGCTCCATCAGATCAAGAGCCATGTGGCCTGGCACATTGCAAGCACTCAATGAAAATTTGTTGTAAACATAAATTAAGTTGTTCTTAACCAGGACATTAATGATGCCTCCCCAGTCAGTGTTAAGCCAGTGAGCAATACTCAGCTGTAACCTCTCTAGCGTCAGCTTCCTCCTTGAAACTCTCCCTTTGCTTCCTAAGGTACCTCTCTTGACTGGTCTCCTCCTCCTTCTCTGGCCCCTCTGCAATCCCTTTTCCAGATCTTCTTTCCATACCTTACTATCAGTACTGTTCTGCAGACTTAGCGCTTTGGTTCTCTTCAGACTGGAGCCACTGGGTAGATCCTGATAAGATCCTAAGATCTGATAAGATACTAAGGCTTGGGTTCCGTCCCCCCCTCCCCGCGTTCTGACGTAACGGGACTCCATGCAGCTAGGTGTCAGCATATTTAAAAGCTCATCAAGCCAAAGTAAAGAACCAGGGCTCAACACTTGCCCTGTCCAACACGGAGGCATCTGCCACGTATGGCCCTTAAGCATTTAAACTCTGATGAGTCCAAGAATAAAACGCAGAGTGGATTTCAAAGACTAGAATAAAGAAAAGCACAGGAAGCAACTCGTTAATGATTTTTCTATTGAGTACCTGTTGGAATGACGAGAGTTTGGATAATTGAGTTAAATAAAATATGTTATTAAAGTTAATTTTACCTGTTTCTTTTTACTTTTTAATGCGGCTGTTAGACCATTTTAAATCATACACATGGCTTATGGTCTATTCCAACCAGGAAGAGCTGCTTGGCACACAGACGAATGACTCCAACTCTTCTCATGGCTCTACTGCCGGTGCCAAGGTCACTCTCCGCCCTGGTTCTCCACCACCTGTTTCTTCTCTGAACTTCAGAGTTGCGCTTCCAACCCAAACCCAACATCTTCTTCACAGAATCTGTTCTTGCTCCTCCTGCTGCGGCCACATCTACTCCATGGGCAGACCAGAAGCCCTTAACTCCTTCCTGGCTTCTTCTCTCCTCACATCTTCCTGAGACCCTAAGCTCCAACTCCAGACCCTCCTACTTCTTCACTTTCTCTCAGAACTCCCACTGCGCCGCATGTCCACTACGGCTGCCTTCCCTGATGGTAGGAGCCAGTTCTCCAAGTTCCTTACCCCCCTCTAAGCTGTCGTAGGCACCCAACAATAGACCTGTGTTTCAGAATTCAGATCTCCCCTGCTCAAACATCCCTTCATGCCGCCAGGGACCTTGAGGATTCTCTCGGGCTTTCAGATAGGACACCGTCCTCACCTGCCTCTTCCCAATTCCCACCCAGCACTGCCCCTCCAGCTCTATTGAACCACGGATAGGGCCCATGCACCCCACTCTCCCAGGACTCTGGGTCTTTATCCAAACTGTCCTCTCTGCCTGGAACATTCTTCAGGTTCCCCTGAGATGGATAGCTCTCATCCTTCAGAACTCCCAAGCTCCTCCCCGCAAAGCCTTCCCCAGCCAACCCAACCCTTCGATGGGCTCTCGCAGCCACCTGTGTCTCCTTCCACCGTATGCCCCAGGGAGCACCATGCTATCTTCCTACCTTATTTACTTCTCTCATCAGATGATGAGCACCTTAAAAGCAATAGCCATTCCTGATACATCTTTGTATCTCCAGTGTCTCACTCGGTGCCCAGTGCATAATATCATCACCAACATCAACATCATCACAACAATGATAATAATAGCAATGGGGACTGAGCAATTGTTGCATATCAGAAACTATGCTCTCTGTTCCACGTGTATTGTCACTTTTAGTAAGAAATTTGTCATATTGGGGGCGCCTGGGTGGCTCAGTTGGTTGAGCATCCAACTCTTGGTTTCAGCTCAGGTCATGATCTCATGGGTCATGGGATCAATCCCCACATGGGCTCCCCGCTCAGCAGGGAGTCTGCTTGAGACTCTCTCTCTGCCCCTCCCCCCACTCCCATGCACATGCACTCTCTCTCTCTCTCTCAAATAAATAAATGAATCTTAAAACAAAAAACTTTCTCATGTTTATTAAAACCATAAAACTGAAGCATGTGCCCAGGACTCTGAAACACTAAAAAAACCCTAAAGGAGCATATTCTGTAAAGGGACTGAAAATATAATTGGGTAACAATAAAGGTGCATGATTCTTCCAGACAAAACCACCACCCAAAGAAAGACATCATTCAAATAATTTGTAGTTTATTAAAGGAAGACCTGTTCTTCGCATCTAAAGATAAAAATATATCAGTATAAATTCTAATGTTATGAACATTTGAGAAACCAGAAATAAGAAAAGGATGCAAAGTATTTAGTGAAATCGACTTTACCGAGTATATGGTTTGGCTCACCAACATTAGCTAAGCATGGGATGCTTCTGATCAATCTTAAATAATCCCTATTAGTTTTCCATTCAACAATCTATGTGATATGTATGGAACGGTGTGGCGGTGAATTTCTCTAAACATGTACCTGTATGTCTGTATGTCTATGTTTATACATATGAAAATAATTAGAAGAAAAGAAACACGGGAATCATGTAAGGCCACAAAGGCCAAACAAAGTCTCTGAACCCATTAGAACTTCAGAATAGAGAGAGATAACGGTGGGCTCCTGTAACCAGGGACTCTTCCTATGGTGGTAAGATCGGAAGAGGAAATTGAAGCAGATTGAATGCACAGAAAGAAGAACAGGGCCTTTCCAAGGTGGAGGCAATAGCGTGAGCAAAAGCTTGGAAGTGGCCATGAGCATGTTCTGAGAATGCTGGTTTGACTCCTCCATGAGGTTAAATCTTACCTGTGTCTTTAAAAACTACAAAAGACCACTGTCCTCGTTTCCTTGGACTCCTGTCTGGGCTTTGATGTCAACCCGTGGTGCAGGGTGAAGGACTGTGCCTTTCTGATGAGTTTCAAGCCTTCCCAAGGACGCAGCACTGTCGGAAAATGAAGGCAATGCTGTCTCACTTCTTAAGAGCAGGGAGAGGAGAGCAGGGGACCCCACAGTCCACATGCTGTTCTGCTGGCTGGTAGGCTTGCCCACTAGTTCCACCCAGGCGTGTAAATTCCCCTCTCCACTCAAAATGTCCCACAGATTGCTGAAAGGGCAGGTAACAATGGTCTGGTACTGTTTTACTGACGTCTATGGAACAATCCTGAGGTTGGAGTAAATTTAGCACACCGAGCAATTTGTATAACCTCTGACCATCTATTTCTCAGGAAGAACATGTGAATCTATGGGTAGAACATGTTCTGCCTGAGACTTTTGGGGCATGCTGCATTCTAGAGGATCAAACCAACAGGGGCAGCCAAAGCCTGACCCTAAACCCACCAACTGGGCCTAGGCTGGAGGATAAAGCAAGATGGGCTTGATGATCCCTCTTCTTGATCCAGATTAAAAGGTCAAAGATAGATAAAATCCTCCGGGACACACCCCCAGCTGCCCACTGTGCCACAGATTTGCTTCCTCCATGTCCCTCCTGACGACATAAAGGAGGAGAGTAGATATGACACCGCAGCAAGCTCCCAGGCTGCCTGAGGAAGAGGAGGGAGTAAAATATGAATTTCATGACAAATTTCTGGTGCTCAGAACAGTCCATGAAAATAGGAGGGGTAGGTAGGGCTCAACATATAGCTATTCAAGCTGATTTTCTGAACCTCACCCTCTTGTTTCTGTAGATGCCTCCTGCCTGTAGATGTTGGGCTGACCACACAGAATCTAAGGTAAGCAAAGTCAGCAGCTAGCTCCCAGGAGGTCACCCACGGGAACCCCTTGGTTGGGTGGAGTTGCTGGAAGGTTCTGTGCAGTCCCAGGACTATAACAATGTAGGAGGAGGTGTGTGACCCAGACTCCAGGGCAGTGTCAGGAAAGACTATGCTTACTGGCAATAAACAGGAGTTAACTCAGCAAAGCAGGGAGTAAACAGGCAATGGGAAGATCACAGAGAAGGAGTAAGAAGCAAGGCCGGCGCTCTCAAGGCCTCCAATGTGATGGGAAGCAGAGGAGTGTGGTTGGTACACTGAAGGCAGCAAGGAGCTTGACAGACTTAGGCAACACAATCAGGTCTGTATTTTATTTTATTCATTTATTTTTAAAGATTTTATTTATTTATTTGACAGACAGAGATCACAAGTAGCAGAGAGGCAGGCAGAGAGAGAGAGGAAGGGAAGCAGGTTCCCCGCCGAGCAGAGAGCCCGATGCGGGGCTCGATCCCAGGACTCTGGGATCATGACCTGAGCTGAAGGCAGATGCTTTAACCCACTGAGCCACCCAGGCGCCCCTCAGATCTGTATTTTAGAAAGATTAATCAGGCAACAGTGTGGGGGGGGGCATTGGACTGGGTTCAAGGGCATACAGAAGGCAGCAAAATTAGTTAGGAGTCTGTTACAATAAGCCAAGTACTAAATAAATCAGTTTCTAAACCAGGCAACAGTGAGGAATGGATACAATAGGAGAGATTCACGTTGTATTAAGGAGGCACAAAAGAATAAACAGAACGTGGAAATCAGCTGGATGTGGAAAGTGAGGGATGGGGAGGTGAGGGACCACCCCCAAGCTTCAGCCTGAGCTAATGGAGAGGGTAGGAGACCACTAACAATTACTGACTCGGACAGCACTGGTCAGGAAGCTGCCCGATGTATTCCAAGCACGGAGGGTTTTCATACAAGGAATGGGGGGCTTACAAAATCTCAAGAAGAGCGAGCAGTGGTCCTCAGAAGCTCAGTGGTTGCTGTCCAGAGGAGAAACTATTTCAAATCTCAAGAATTTCTAGAAAGCCTGGCCCTTGGGCTACAGCACCAAGGCAGGCAATCGCCAAGAAGGAACCAACATCTGTGTAGACCACCACTGTCAGGTCTCCTCTGGGAGTTCAGCCAGAGAATGGAAAGTTGAGATGGGGAACACTGTGTGACCCTCCACACCCCCACCGACCAAGGGGGATGTTTGATATCTGCCTCCAGACAGCATGAAAGAGGTCGTGGCTGGGAAAACAGATTTGAAAGTTGTGGGGCTCGAAAATGAGGTTCCCTCAGAGAGGCCAGAGAGAGAAAAGTGAGAAATAAAGACAGTCTCCGCCACTGGCCTAGATATAAGGCCCAAGAGCAAGCTTCTCGATGTGGGCCACCCACTGTCGAACGTCAGGAATCCCTTCATCCTACAGAGCAGACTCAGCCCCAGATCCAGGTCTGGTTCCTGCAAGTCCCACGTCTCCCTTTATCTAGTGCTCTACTGACCACGCCTGATCATGGAATCAGACCTGCTGATTCAGTGTGCTGGCAAGTATTTTGAGCCTCAGTTAGCTTGAAGTAGAGTGAGATGATGGTCACGTGCCAGTGGGTGGGTGAGGAGGAAAAGGGGCAGAATTAGGGCTTGAGGTACCAGCTGGGTAAGATATTTTCTACATTAAATTTAAACCCTTCTATACCTGCAGCCCAGAAGGGAAATGCGTCCAGTGAGAACCACATGATTCAAAGCAAATGAATGAAGCAATGCTTCTTTGTGCTAAAGATTTCATGGTCCGTCTCATTCATCATGGGAGAAAAAAAACTTTTTTGAAAGAATACATGTTTAAAAGCAATCCATGTTTACCAACCGAGTAATGCATTTAAGATTGCTCAAGGAAAGGCAAAATAAATCCATATCAAAAGTGTGTTCTAAAAAACAAAGTTTGTACAAAGATTCACCATATAGATACCAATAAGATATCTCAAGGCACACCAAATACGTGATTTCTTTAATTTGTAATCATTTGCTAAATCACAAGAGAGCAAGTGGTGAAGTAGGGGACCGAGGAGAATAAAATGGGTTAGAAGTAACTTCCAGATGATTTCTCTTCCACTCTTTGAGTTTTATTCCATGGGCTAACAACATCTCTTCCTTTCCTGTCTTCTTCCAACTTCCAATCACTTTTATTCATTTTCTGAAGACTCCGACAATTGATCACAGCCACTTCTGCCTTTGTCCAGTTCAAGGTCCATGTGAACACCCATCCAGTATCTGGGTTTTCATCTCCAATAAATTCCTCCTTTCCTCCTAAAGGAAAAAAGGAATGTTCATGGCCAATGCATCACCAAATATTGATTTTATTCCTGAAGTTTTGTCAGAACTGTTCACTTGTCTCTACCTTTCACCAATGCCAAGTTCTACTCAACATTGTCTATTGCCTGAGCAGAGGCTGTAACCTCTGTACAGACCCCCCACATTTATTCTCATTCCCCTCTAGGGTTTTATTATTTAAACTACCGGTATGATCATCTTATGCCTGTTGCTTAAAACTGAATATCTGAATACATTCCAGCTCCTCATAGGGGAAGGTCCCAAATCCTTAGCATGGACTCAAGACCCCCCAAGACTTGGCCTCTTCTCTTCCCTGCAGTTTCATCTTGCCCTCTGCCTCTCCTTAATCCCCAAGCTTCAATCTTTCTGTCTTATTTCAATTCTCAGAACGTACCAGATTTTTCCCAGCTCCAGAGTCTCCGTCCACACTCTTCTATTCGGATAGAATGGCTTTTCCCCATTGCTTGACCGTCACTCCCTCCACCAGCTGGTTCTTTCTCAGCCCTAGTTACTGCTTATTTAATTTAGATTGAAGGAAAAAATTAGGAGGCTGGGGACAGAGAGGATAACCATAGCCTGGTTTTGCACGTAACGAGTTTGCATTGGACACTTGCTCAATCTCATCCAACTTAACCCCATCTCGGAAAGAAGAAATTGTTTTACAACCAGAAGTAAATTGAGACACATGGATAAGAAATTTAAGACGGAAAGAATTGTTGGAATCATGGCCACTGTGATCCATTGTGTGGGTTCTGCCCTGCTCAAAGGAACAGTCAGGACGCGGATAAGAGCTAAAACGCACCTTGACTTTCCAAGCAACACCTTGACTTTCCAGCAACAGCTGGACTGCTCCAGTTGAAGATGTGCTTTTTTTTTTCTCATTTGCATAAAGTAGGGTTGGGACCTATGGTTTCCTGATTCACATCCCAAAGATGTGGGCCCTTTGGTGATTTCAGTGGTGTCCAAAGAAATGGAGTAACTTGAAAGTCAACCAGATAAGAAAGGAGGCGAGACAAAGCGCAGGGCTGGTGCCGCTCCATTACTCTACCATGAGGCAACTCCACCAGTTAAGTGTGAGGGGGAACAGAATGAAGATCTAAATCCATATTGAGCTCTGACACGGCAATTAAGGACATCTAACAGAATCTGAATGTGCTTCCTCTCTGACTTTAAGACGTCTCTTAGAAGTCAAGAAGGGTCGAATGGGGCCCCCAAACACAGATCTTGCTATTTAACATTCCCAATAATCTTCACGTTAACCCCTCAGTTGCTTTCAGATCCCGCTCCACTTGCTGCAAAATGAAAATTAGAATCGATACAATGAATCCTCAGTCTGTAAAACAATCCAAGGCTCTATTTCAGCATGAAACTTCATTTAAACTGTGGGAATAAAAAGAAAAGACAGCCCTTTGTTCTCCTCATTTCACAAGCCTGCAAATGGCCTCTTAGCCAAAATAGCTCCTCTAATCTTTAAGTTTTAATTAGTTGCCTACAATTCATAAAATATCGGGAATTAAAATGCTGATACCTCATTCTCCTGAGAAATGGCACACAATTAACCTCTTTTTTCTGGTTAAAGACAGAAATGGAGAAAGGGTAATGACAAAATTAATCTATTCTGGCGGCAAGGGCTTCCACGGTGCCCGAGAGCAGCCTCCGCCCCCCGCAACAAAGGGAACGCAGTTCCGAGCGCAGAGAAACCGCGGATTCGCAGCGGGTAGCCTTGTGCATTCGTGACAAGTTCTAGCACAACGCCATACTGAGCAACCCAAATCTTACAAGAATGCGAAATGATTCCCCAGTTAACCGATCTGACCCACCTTCCTTTTTCCTCTGAAAATGGGTACAGGCGTCGGCGCAAAATAATGTCTGAAGCTCCAGCTATTTCTAGAGGTGGAAGAAATGGCGAAGAAACTCCCACCTTTCTGGAATGATATCGAGATCGAAATTTACACCTGGCAGTAAAGTCAGATGGAGTTGCTGGTACTGAGTTTGTGGCTTTCTGGAATAATTCCCCCCCAAAATTAGATTTTGCTTTTTTTTTTTTTTTTTCTGATCATAAATATTTTAAAAAGATTAGCCATATCCATTTAAATTTAGCAAAAAGCTCACAGAGACAGAATAGAGTCTAAAACAGTTTAACATATGCTCTCAATGAAGACGTGAGGACACAAGGGGAAAATGGAGGCTGTGGAGTCCATCCATTTGCTTGCTTTCAAACCTGCTTTCAAAACTCGCTAGCTGTGTGATCTACGGTAAGCTGCTTAACCTCTCTGAGCTCTTGTTATGTATCTGTAAAAGGAGGACAAAAACCTGCGCTGTGAGCATGAAACAGAGAAAGCTTACAACACAGAACCTGACCCTTCACTAGTGTTCATTAAGATTAGCTACGATTATTGTCAATAAAGGATCCCGAATATCTTTAATGAGTACCAAGAAAGATAATGTTTCACATTAAGAACTCACTGCTAATTCCAATTGCTGTTTGTTTATTAGGTAACAGCTTTACTGAGTTATAATTCATATGCGGCATAATTAACCTGTTTAAAGTGCTCACTTGCAATGGTTTTTAGTAGATTCTCAGAGCTGTGCAGCCCTCACCACAATCAAATTTTAGAACATTGCAATGCTGCGAAGAGAAACTCCATACTCATGAGTTATCACTCCCGCAACCTTGTCCCAGCCCTAAGCAGCCACGAATCCTTTTTCTGTCTCTACAGATTTGCCCGTTTCGGATATTTCACAGAAATTGAATCACGAGATATGTATGTAGTCTTTCTGTGAATGATCTCTTTCATTCAGCCTTATGTTTTCAAGGTTCACCCATGCTATGGCATAATCAGGACTTTGTTCCTTTTTATGGTTGAGCAGTGTTTTATTATATGAATATACTAATGTTTTGCTTATCCATTGCTATTTTTCCTTGATAGAGTAATTGTAAATTCAGTGGTAAATAATAAAATCATAATAACATATAATATCAACCTTCAACCGTACAGAGCTGCTTTCTAGCCCACAGAGTGCATTGACGTATGTGATTTCATTTGAACCTGAATTTTATTTGCAGCTCAAAACAATCCCAATGGCAGACATCGTGTATTTCATAGATGAGCTCAAAGAAGTTAGAGGTCGTAGCAAAGATCATATGGCCACACGGTAATGGGCAGAGCTGGGACGCAAACTCAGACCTTCTCAGTAGAGGCCACACTTCTGCTGATACAGCTGAGCCACGGTGGGTACCAGCCAGTCAAACAACCCGGGTAAGTGAAGGTCCACAGCTTTGAGTACACTTTTTGGGACTTGGAAGGAGAGACGAAAATAAATGAAAGCTCTTCACTGTGACCTCTACTTGCACCTGAAATGGAGTCACCATCAAGGGGGAGGGGATTTTGGCTCTGCAACTTCAAAGTGAATTTATCATTTATCATATCGTGGCTTCTGCTGGAGCTGACCCATTCCTTGAGAAGCAAAACAACAGGTCCCTTGTTAAGCGTTCTATCTTCCCATTCTCTGGCTAAGTGCCTAGTTGAGGTTCAAGGACGATGCCATTTTTCAGCAGTACCGCTGTGATCAGAGACACACTCAGCCTGGTCTGAGGGGAAAAGAGGAATTTCCTTCTGTATTTATTTATTTATTTATTTATTTATTTATTTTTAGATTTTATTTATTTATTTGACAGACAGAGATCACAAGCAGGCAGAGAGGCAGGCAGAGAGACAGGAGGAAGCAGGCTCCCTGCCGAGCAGAGAGCCCGATGCGGGACTCGATCCCAGGACTCCGAGATCATGACCTGAGCCGAAGGCAGCGGCTTAACCCACTGAGCCACCCAGGCGCCCCTCCTTCTGTATTTAAACCCCCCAGTTGGATTCCTATGCTCTGCTGCAAACAGGTACAATCACCAGCTCCCTCCTATTGTTTAAACTGTCTTGCTCCTTTGGTTGGGGAGAAATGACCCCAAATTATTCTACTTTTCAAAAGAAAAGTAGAGAACTTTCTGAGAACTTTTTAAAAAAGATTTCATTTATTTGAGAGAGAAACTGAGTGAGAGAAAGAAAGAACACAAGCCGGGGGGAGAGGCAGAGGGAAAGGGAGAAGCGGACTCTTGGCTGAGCAGGGAGCCTGACATGGGGCTCGACCCTAGGACCCTGAGAAGATGACTTGAGCCAAAGGCAGAAGCTTAACCAACTGAACCACCCAGGTGCCCTGAGAACTTTCTTCTTTGTCTTTTATTTTCCCCAAGCCTAAATCAAAGCAATTTGTTAACAATAATCATTTATGTACACAACTCTAGTGTGTTTGGGTGTGTATACAAAATCTGGAAGCCACTTTGGCAGAGGGGAGAAACAGAAAGAAAATAGGGTTTGAAATCCATCTGGGGATTTAAATTCAGCCACATGAGCTTATGACTGCCCTCCTTCCCCGACTTGAAACCAGCACAAGCTGATCTCCTTCCAGGCTGTTGGACCCAGGAAAGACTCTGAGCCACAAAACTCAAGCCCGGCTGTGCTGGGGGCTAGAAGTCTTGTAACAAGAACTGTGGGTTGCTCTCTTCTCTTGAAAGTCGTGGTCAACCCAGCAGAGCTCCTCACAGGCCCAGGGGAGTTCAGCGGGCTGCAGCGCCTTCAGAACGGCTGGATAAGTAAATGCCAGGCACGAACTTGGCAGGCTTGCCAGGAAGTCGCTGGGCATGTGGCCTCCTGTCCACCCAGCATGAGAAGGATGTGTGGCTACAGAGAACCCCAGGCCAGCAAGCCTGCGACCTTTGCCACCACCTGACAACACTCCACATCCTCCGTCCTTGTTCAGCCCTGACCCTCGCCTGTGTCATTTACAAATGGCCTTGGGGCCCTTGAAATACATGGATTTGGAACTCTGGGGCCCTGAGGTGGGAGAGTGGAAGGTGACCCGGCATCTCTGTGGGGGGGTGTCACCCTGTCCGCGGTGACCCTGGCCTTGAATGACAAGAGATTTGGTTCCATTTAAGCACCTGTTGTTCAGTTGCTTTCTTCCCCCCAAGAAATAATGGAATCTTCCCTTGGTTTGCCCTCCGCGGTTGTTTCTGGAGATCCCCAGCAGAGTTTCATTATGGATTGACTTGTGCAAACCCCCTAAATTCTGATTCTGAAATCCTAACCTCTGGTATCTCAGAATGTCACTGTGTTTGGAACTAGAGTTGTCACAGAGATAACCCAATACAACCGGCGTCCTCAGAAAAGGGAAAAATTTGGACAGAGATACACACAGAAGGAGAACACCACATATAGAAGAAGGCCGAGAGCAGGGCACTATTTCTGTACACCAAGGGATTGCCAGCAAACCACCGGGAGCCGGGTGAGAGGCGTGGAACATTCTCCCTCTGAGCCTCAGGAGGAGCCAACCCTGCCAGCACCTCGATCTTGGAATTCTTAGCTTCCACAGCTGTGAGATGATAGCCCCCAAGTCTGTGGTACACTGTCATGGCGGCCCCAGCAAATGAATACAGGGCCCTTTCCTTGGTTTTTGGAATTACTTCTCACCTCATCTTATCTTTTTCCCTCACGTCACAGGGAAACCTGCCTCTTTCATTCCAGTCTCCTGTGTGTGTGTGCATGCATGTGTGTGTGTGTGTGTGTGTGTGTGTGTGTGTGTATTGGGGGTGGGGGGGGTTGTTTCTGCTTTGGCAGGACTCTTTGAGAAGATGGAGTGTTATGTTAAGCCCAACTCTAGAGGCCTCTGCACAGCCGAGGACACTAAAACAATGTTTCCTTTTAATAAATTCATTCCATTTATCTCTTTATACTAAATTTTCCAAGAGACAAGATCCTTTCACGTGACCAGAAATTGGCACAGTAATATATAACAACTACCTTTTTAGAGCTTAGTGTGTGCTCGCCTCTGTTTTGGTTACATATATTAGCAATTTAGGGGTTACAGTTCTCCTGTGAGGGGGATACCATCATTACCATCATCATCATCATCCCTACTTAGCAGGCAAAGGAACTAAGGCAAGGGGAGATTGAATGACATCCTCTGTAAGGTCAGGGGCCAAGCCAGGAGTCCAAGCCCGGCTGCAGTCTGGTACCAGAATCTGGGCTCTGAACCACCATGCACCTTGCAAGCAGAATTAATGGCATGAATGTGGGGTTCCGAATGCAGCCCCTCCTTCCAGGTGTCAGTGATCTCTGCCCAGCCCCGTGTCCCATACTGGATGATGACACACTCCCAGCCCACTGCTGGTGGGTTGTTTTATATGTAAGACCAGCAGATCTGGAAGCCACCAGTCACTCTCCTGTTCAGAGCACAGCAACACACCGCACCCTGAGGGCGCCCATGTACCCATGTCCGTGTCCAGCAGAACCGCGGGAGGGTTGACGCGGCCAAGCAGGAAATGAGAGAAACCTGATGGACTGAGTTCCAATGGGTGTGCCCAGCAAACTGAGATTTTTTGTGAAAGTCCATCAAACACCCCCAGGCAGGTAAGCGAGATTCTCTCCGATGACTGCGGTCTTCAATAAATAGTTGGGGCAAATGCCAGAAAATTCCGAGTTCTTACCACTCTAGTGACCCCATCTATACAGAGTCATCGCAAAGAAGTGCTAATAGTATATCAGTACTTCGAAATGGCAGAGACTGGCCTCAGTTGCCTTTCTTTTTTTTTTTCTTTTTTTTTTTTTTTTAAGATTTATTTATCTCTGATAGAGATATTTATTTATTTATCTGACAGAGAGAGAGAATGAGTTCATGAGCAGGAGGAGGGGCAAAGGAAGAGGGGGAGAGGGAGAATTTCAAACAGACTGCCTGTTGAGCACAGAGCCCATGTGGGAGCTTGATCCCATGACCTTGAAATCATGACCTGAACTGAAACCAACAGTCCGACGCTCGGGCAAATGAGCCACCCCGGCACCCCAGGTCCCCTCTTCCAGGGAAGACACCCGCCTGTACCCCAGCAGACACTCTATGAAGTCCATTCAGCACCGTGGCAGGCATCCCAAAGAGGAGTTCTCTGGAAATGGCACAGCCCTCAACGTCAGGGAAAAGCTGGGCTGTGCTTCCAGCTCAGAAGCTGGCAGGGACACATGTATGTAGAAAATCCTTCTACATACAGGGAAAGTAAGCCCTTTATCTAAGGCCCCCAGTGAACCAAAGGAACTGCGCGGAAATGTAGCACCTCCTCCAAGGTCCAGTATCCATAATCCTCGAGAATCTTTTCATCAGAAGGCCTGGACCTGATGATATGACATTAACAGTGGACAGAATAATGTCTGGGAGCTGCCAGGGCCCGTGATGTCCAGCAGCTGCTTTTCAAAGGGGACCTCCCAAGCTCACCTTCTGACAACCAACACCTGCACGGGCTCGTAACCCCACACGAATGAACGAAGTGATAATTGGTGGATTAAGGAAGCCGTTTCCAGGATCAAGACACGTTTCTATTTGTGTTGGACTGTTTACTGTCTTTCTAGCTCCCGGAGCACAAAACCTTTATTTAGCTCTCAATCTCTCAGCTACACCTGGGAGGTTTTCTAACACGTGTTTATCTAGAAAGTTATTCAAATCTTACTTTTAAAAATAGCAGTCAGAACACCTTAAGTTGAAAGATGGAGAGAAGTTACTGTTGTTGTTAAGACATCTGTTAATGTCATTACATGGAAAAACACCAGGAAATGTGTGATGGTGATCCTGGCTCCTGGCTCCTGGTGACCTGAATTAACCTGGGTTAGCGCTCGGGCAGATCCTGGTCTCCAAAATGCCTCAACTTGTCTCTGCTATGCCAAGGCTAAGCACGCTCATTACAGAGCACTAACGAAGGGGCCCCACTCCCTGATCTTCTGTTCTGCTATGTTGAAAGTTTAGAGCATTTTTGCACCCTGTTTCTTAAATTATGCAAGCGAGAAATTTTATAAAATGCAGATGAACAAAAAACTGAAAATCATCCATAATCTTGATTAGCCACACCACCTTTTCAGTCTCTCTGAAAAAGTTGCTTTTTGTCAAATCAATAGATGTCAAGAGACATTCCTTGAGAATCTGTAATGTTTCTGGCACGGGGCTAGATGACAAAAGGCACAGAAAAGGAACAGAAACCTCAGTCTGGACCCTCAGAAGGGTTCATTCTCTTGGTAGGGAACAAAAAAACAAATACACCCAGGGCTGAGAGATGGTGGTCTGCCACCTTCGGCGGGGAGAGGGGAGGACAGGTGAGGGGAGGAGATGTGTTATTTGTCGAATAACTAGGCATTGAGTTACCTGCTGTGTGTTCTCACTAGGAACATGGATGCAGGTCTTCAAGAAATAACAGGAGCCGG
This sequence comes from Enhydra lutris kenyoni, assembly GCF_002288905.1. Taxonomy (NCBI): domain Eukaryota; kingdom Metazoa; phylum Chordata; class Mammalia; order Carnivora; family Mustelidae; genus Enhydra; species Enhydra lutris. The sequence goes on from NW_019154099.1 coordinate 47,707,572, forward strand.
TAAGGAACGAAGACCCATGAGATTCAACAAAATGTTACCTAGACGGTTACACGGACAAGATGATGCGATGGAACACTTAAGCTTCCCTGGGGAGCCAGAAGGAGAGGACGCGGGCATCGCTTCCCCAGGCGAGGAGCAGTGCTTACGGAGCTCGCCATGTGCCTGGCGCTCAGAGCTTGTCTTACAGGTCGAGCTTACTTCTCACCATGGGGCTAGAAAATAAGTCACTTTTTAAAAATTAAAAAAAGAAAAGAAGTTATTTACTTTTTTCTCTATTTTGCAGCCGGAGAGACTGAAACTGAGCAGGATTATAGACTTAGAAACATTACTCGGCCAACAGGTGGAGTCGGAGCTGCAGTTCCGGCACTGGCCTCCAGGTGGCCGGGCCCCGACCACCCCCCCCACCCCCCTCACCCTCCTTACCCCCCACTCTTACCACCCCCACCACTCCCCACCCCCGCCCTGCAGATACATAGCCAAAGTAGGGGGAACTTGGTTGCCTTCTCCTCTCTTTCTCCTGCTGGGATGCATTTCATCTGATCGGGGCAGTCAGAAGACTCTCGGCGTTGGTGTCCCTTCGGCCTGTTTTCACAGCGTGAGAGTGTAAGGTTCTGAGCCACGCACTGCTGGAATGAGCCACGGCTCAGATCCCGCGGCCGGGCTGGCTGGCGGGAACAGGCCGGCCAATGCTCACCATGCATGCAGCTGAGAACCCAGATTTAAAAGAAATAAAGTTGGGGCCCCTGGGTGGCTCAGTCAGTTAAGCGACCGCCTTTGGCCAAGATCACGATCCTGGACCCGCCTGGGGCTCCCTGCTCGGAGGGGCGTCTGCTTTTCCTCTCCCTCTGCTGCTCCCCCTGCTTGTTCTCTTTCTCTCTCAAATGAATGTATAAAATCTTTAAACAAAAGGAATAAAGTTACATTCAAGCTGTCTTGAAGTTTATCTCTGTACCTGAGATCAAAGCTTCTCTCCTAAGGATTCCGGGCTATTACCTGCCAAATCAATTGTCAGGGCTGCCCTTCTGCTTCCCACCCTGACCCTCACCACCGCAGGAGGGAGAATTTGACTACGCTGCTCCCCTCGCCTGCCGGGTCCCTTCTCTCTGTTGCTTTTGCCCTCTTCTTCTCATTCTGTGAGCCCAGCCCCCCTCCACCATCCTTGAGGGTGACCAGTGCCTGCCCTTCCAGCTGTTCAAGGTCACGTGCCCTCTCCCAGCCCCCTCTACTACTCAATAATACTAGCATTTTCTGGCCAGAATATAGAAACTCAGAGGTATCTCTTCCTGAAGTCAAAGCCACTGTTTGGAGCAGGTGACACATTGCCATAAGGAAATGAGCACACGTTCAAAACAGAAAGTGAAAGCTGGACCTCGGGAGTCACCTGCCCCGTGAGCAGCCGATAGTGCGCTCTCTGGGAGGTGGGAATGAGAGAGATCCAGATCAGCTTCCACTGTGGGAAAGGTCTCATGCAGAAGCAAAACTTGATAGACAGTTTGAAAGATGGCCGTGAGTTTGAAAAGACGCTAGAGGAACAAGATGTACAATAAACAAACATCCGATTATATTTTTTTCTGAATAATTTACCAGTTTGACATAAGAAAATGCTTAATGAAGATGTTCCTCGCCAACTTCCCCATCTCCTACCAGGAAGGACAGAAGTTAATCACCATAGACAATAGGACACCCTGATCAGCCTTCAAATGGCACCAGAAGAATCCATGTCACCAACTTTACTGACTAGCCTTATTTGCCATGGTTTCCCATACATTTACCTTCCCACAATTTGCCACCCTAGAAACGTGGTCTTTTTCCATTGTCTTGTCATTTCTCTACAAATGTATTGTTCTGTGGTTAAGACACTATAGAAGTCAAAGTTTTAACCAGCCCTTGAAGTTACTCATCACTGGGTGCTTCCACAAGTGTATGCAGTGTCCAGGCTCAGGAATTTCTGTCTATGTAGATTCTTTTCTTGTTAATCTGTCTTTTGTCAGTATAAATTCTAGGGCCCCTGCTAAGAAGCTAAGAAGGTAGTGGGAAAAAGGTTTTTTTTTCCTCCCTTATATTCCAAAGGTCCTTGTAAGCACAGATAAATCTGTTCAACTGCCCTTCTCTAATCTTGATCAGACAATTTTCTATCAAAATAAGCCAAATATCTGATCACAACTCCTCTTTGACCTCTCCTGGCTTTATCTAAACCTGTTCTTTTCGTAGCATCTCCTTGGAAATCATACACTCCTGCAAAATGATAATTTGAAGACTGTAATCAAGTTACTCTTAGTTTTCTTCTATCTTGGCAAGTCTATTTCATATGTTTTTGTTGTTGTTTTGGTTTTTTTAAAGATTTATTTATTTTAGAGAGAGAGCGTATGAGGCGCACCTGGGTGGCTCAGTGGTTAAGTGTCTGTATTTGGCTCAAATCATGAGCCAAAGGGGTCCTAGGATTGAGACCACTGTCGGGCTCCCTGCTTGGTGGGAATTCTGCTTCTCCCTCTGCCACTCCCCCTGCTTGTGTTCCGTCTCTTGCTGTGTCTCCTTCTGTCAAATAAATAAACAAAATATTTCAAAAAAAGAGAGAGTGGGACAAAGCAGGAGAGCAGGAGCAGAGGGAGAGAGAATCCCAAGCAGGCCCCCCAGCACCAAGCCGAAGGTGGGGCTTGATCTCACAACATTGAGATCAGGACCTGAGCCCAAAACCAAGAATCGGGTGTTTCAATGACTGTGCCACCCAGGCACCCCATTTTTGTTGTTTTTAACATAAATCTCCTCTTCCTTAATCACAGTTTTTTTTTTTTCTTTGCTAACCCTTTCCTTTTAAACCGAGTTAATCAAAACTGAACAAAATGCTCCAACATGAATCGCACTAACGCACTGTATAAAAGAATTACTCCTTTATTTTTATGGCTCATATTTCATTTTGATACATCTCAGAATTATGCTGGCTTTTCAGAATGACACACCTATGTAGCTTTTTTTTTTTTAATTTGAATTCAACTTTGTCTCCTACCTGATAGAGTTATTGACAAGTTTAGTAGGATTATGCATGAAACACACTCATCGGAATTCCCCTGCACATAGAGAGCACTCAAGCAATGCTAACTCTGGATATTCTTGATAAAGAGTCAATGAGTATGTAGAGAGAGGGGTTGCTCAAAATGCACCATAGAATATATTTCAGCAATGAGTAGTCAAATATTCGTGCACTCTGCTGTAGAACAACTCATATACGGAAATTGGAATTTATGGAAGTAATAAGTGACTTGGGTGTCTGTTATGAAGAAGACCATTGCCTTTGCTCAAATTGTCCTGCTTCATTTCCTGCACCCACACCTAAGCCTGCAAATAATACTCCAAGATTTCAGTTAGATCAGTGAGCTACACTTACACAAGGTAATCAATTCTGACACCATATATTAAGGACTATCGTGTAGGAACCCTACGTTCCTGGAATCTGAGGCAAATGCAAACAGGAGTTGTATTTCTGACCAAGGCTCAACCTATAAATCTGAGATAGGACAACAAATACAACAGAAGACTAAACAGCTATAAGCCACTATACAGTTAAAAGAGTAGACCCATAATCCAACTAATAAAATGGGTATTAATATATGTACATATCGATTACTCAGAAGGCCCCCAATGAATTATTAAATGCTCATCTAGTTTCATTGCACATAAAACAAGTATATCAGCTTCACTCTCTTAATTATGCCCTAAAATGAATATTGTATCCAGGATAATTAGGGAATAAATAGTCACTTAGCAATGTGCTTGTGGCTCCCTTAGAAATTTGTCACATAAGCCAGATGTCCCAGGTTTCTTTCCAAAACCTTTCAAGGAAATGTGGAAAGATGCCTTTCCCTTCCCACACTGGATAAATGGTCTGAAGCAAGAATGGACTTTCAAAACCTGTTTGTTGCCCGTAGAGAACTGGGCTGAGCATTACCTGATAAATGTGCGACGTGATCACATTTCTTCCATTGAAAGCATTTCTTTTCTAAAGTAAGGGCTGACTCCGTACCTTCAGCCCTCACCCTTCACCCCCTCCTCAGTCCTGAAGAGCTATCCCAGTGCAGGTGTCAGGGGCTCCCTAGGCAACAAATCATGTTCAGTCCTGCTCAGACGTCACTCTGGGAAGTAACAGTGCTTGAAATCGATCAGAGCACTTCATGCATCAATGAAAAGCAATTAAAGTGATCAGATTACATCTTTAGACTTTACTTCTTAAGGTTAAAATATATTTTATATATATATTTTTTAATTATTTTTAAAAATATACACACATAAAATATTTTAAGTGCTCCCTATCTTCTTTGTGTTCATCCTTTACTCCCACAAGGCCGGCAAAACCCTTTTGGACCACGCCCCAATGGGGGTCTGCCCAAATGATTCCCCCTTTTTACCCTTCCCCTTTCGGACTTCTGACCTGATATGTGCCTCTGTCCTCCCCCAATACCAAATGTCCACTAGCAAATACCTGATCTTATTGTCTGCCCTGCAAGGTAGCTAATCCTCAGGTTGTCCGAAATGAACAACCCCTCTCATTTCAGTGTGCATATCATGCCCCTTGCATTTAAACCTGCAGAGAGCAGGTTGCACCCGTTTAGTCTTCCCCTCGTCCAAGAAATCTTCCTCTGAGGGCCCAACCAAGACCTACTTCCCCATAATGCCTTTTCGGATTAACCAGTAAAGGCTTTTAGTTTCTTCCTATAGCTCCCCTCATTTTTATGCACACATCTTAACCAAACATCGCAACAACTCCTCAGGTGCAGTAACCTTTAAGAGGTAGCAGATGTTAGATGCCTGAGGTACATTAGGTTTAATCTTTGCAATCCTACAAGGATGATTATATGTAAAATAAGGATAATGATGCATACCTTATTAGGAAATTATGAAGATCTAGTACTTTCTGGCACATAGTGGGAGGTCAATAATGAATGCTCAATTAATGAATGAATTAATCACCTGAAAGCACACAGTACTTCACCAACCCGAAGTACCCTTCCAAAACAATAGAGCCAGATGTGCAAGACCTACCCCCTAAATCCCAAGAGGGATTGTCTTCCACGTGCTGGCCAGCAATGCACCACCACATACTCCTTTTCTAGTGGCTTAACAGGTCGAAATTTCCTCCTCCCTTAAGACAAATCTACATCCTTGCAACAGCTCACCCTGGGTCCCGGCTCAGCTCCCAGGATCCCACCCAAAACAGGAGGGTTTAGGATTAGCTACTGAGAGCTGATCTCACCCCCAACACATACACACTCACTATGAAAGCCCAAACGCTCGGAAAAAGATGTATGTCGAGCACGTGTCGGAGTTTTATTTCAGACTTGCAGGCTAAAAGACAGGAAAAGGCAAAAAAGCATGGTTCACACAAACAGTCTAGGAAAGGGCTCTCTTAGAAATACAAAGGAAAGGTTGCTGGGGGGAGGGAGCTTGGGAGAGGGGGGTGGGGTTATGGACATTGGGGAGGGTATGTGCTATGGTGAGTGCTGTGAAGTGTGTAAACCTGGCGATTCACATACCTGTACCCCTGGGGATAAAAATACATTATACGTTTATTTAAAAAATAAAATAAAAGAGAAAAAAAAAAACAAGAAATACAAAGGAAAGTCTAGAATGAGGGGATCCTCAAACTTCAGCGGCTTCTGAATCTCACTCGCAGGGCTTGTTAAAACACCTAACGCTGGAAACCAGTTTCTGAGACAGTAAACCAGAGGTGGAGCCCAGAATTTGCATTTAGAACTAGTTCCCAGGGGAAGACGAGGCTGCTGGTCCGGGGGCCGCACTTGGAGAACCCCCTAATAATGTTGTTTAGGTGCAAGACACTAATTTAACAGAGCTGTGAGGCCGCCGCGGCTTTTCCCCTTTGGCAAGTGACCCTGCTTATGCCCCCCGGAGCGGCCCAGCGGGTCCCTCTAACCGGAAACACGGAGCCGCCAGGTTCCCTTAGGGGCGAGGCCCGCTGGGGGCCGCTCGATTCAACAGAGGGTCTTGCTTTTCAAGCCGGGCTGCTCTCGGGAGTGAAATTTGCGGTGAAATTGTCTTTCTCACTCGGCGAGACACTAGGAGAGCTTCCTCACATCAGCACCTGCGCGCAGCACCCCGTCGTCGCCGCAGGCCTCCACGGTGAGCTGCAGGACTCCAGGGGGAGCGGCCCCCCGGCTCCGCCGGCTCCGCACCGCGCATGCGCAGCAGCGCCTCCGACGCCAGCCAGGGCGGCGCCCCGGAAGTGGGGGTGCGGGGCGGCCGCTGTCCCGGGGGCGCCGAGAGTGGCTGCTTCCACTCCTCGCTCGCCTCTCCTTAACGTCCTTGGTTTCAAGTGTGCCCGGCGACCGGAGATGAGGGACTCACTCGAAATTTGACTCCATTCGGACTAAAAAGGAGCGCTGCCGAAACCCGGGATCGAACCAGGGACCTTTAGATCTTCAGTCTAACGCTCTCCCAACTGAGCTATTTCGGCGCCTTCTCAACTGTCTTTAGAGTAGACTATTACTGAACTATGTGCGTCCGCCCCTTCCGTCTCTCCTCAATCACCGCTTGGAGCGTTCCTTCCTGGTCCTGTTAATCGGTCACCTCAGAGCTCCGCCTTGCTCTTTACCAGCCGCGATTAGATGCGACCTACACGTTACTTACTTTCTTCAACGTAATCCGAATTTCTGACTTAATCACCAACAGGGATCCCGGGCGCGCCCCGGCGCCCGCTGCTGGGCTCCTCTGCGCCCCCGCGGGCGGGCGAGTCTCCCCAGGCCCCTTCCCGCGGCCCTCCAGCGGCGTGGTGCCCCGGGCCAGTCCTCTGCCCCCGGAGGCAGGTCCTTCCCGCCGACCCGCGCCTGGCCGTGATCGTGCACCTGTGTCATCACGGACATGAAGGAGCGGGCAAGGGCATGGAGGCAGGATCGTAGCCTCCCTGGGATGCTGGGTCCTCGGGATGCCCCTTGAACCTATAACCACTTTACACGCAGTCGGCCTGGCACTCCGCGGGCGCTCCATATAGTGCTGGGCGAGCTCATTAGGACGATTTCCCAGTGCCAAAGCTACTTCCTACACCAGTAAACAAGATGTTTCCGAAGCATCCGCTACATGCCAGTCACAGACGTTCTGCAAAGCCCAAACATCCTATTGTTTTATAGGTTTTTTTTTTCTCTCCAATTAATTTGTGATTTCTCTAAAAGCAGCAGTGATTACCGTAACGCCCTTTTAGTCCGCTCCTTAGAGCTTTGCGTTTAAGTGGAACCTTCACAGGCAATTTGGAGAGATGCATGGATGAGTGCCTTCGAATGTGGAAGATTGAATATTGGAAGCGTTTGCAATCTCTAAAGTGTAGAATCGCTTTCTGAGTTCCTTTTTTGTGTCAAACACAGATAAGAGAAGAGCTTGAGATTTGAAAGAAATCATGGCTAAGGAGGGGAAAGAGACCCCAAAAAAACTTGCGGACGACATTGATCTGTGAAGGCTTTGTGGGGATTACTATGGAAGAAGGGGCAGTTTGGAGCAGCAGATCCTACATAAAGAGACAAGAAGAGAGGACTTGAGCGTCATAAATGCAGTTACCTTTCACATTGTCCTCAAAACTTCCCGGTCTAGGGAAGTGGCTGGTAAGTTTTGATGGGATTTGAGGTGGGAGTCTGGGAGAAGTAAAGGCCCAACATCTGAGGGGAGATGGAGGAAGAAGGATAGGACAGAGAAAAGAAGGAAGAGCACCGCCAATCAACTTTACATGTTCACAACGTGATGTGGTCAAATCCTTTGGCAAATTACAAGATCATAGCAACTACATTGTGAGAGTGATCATTCGTTGAGTAAAGGTGGATTTCAGGATGTAGGTGTTGTGATGTATGTCACGATGAATGGGGTGGCCACGTAGCTCCGTTTGCCCAGGACACTCCCAGGACCCTGTCCCAGAAATACCTCCTTCACTCCTACAAGTCTCTTGTGACTGGAGAAATAAACGATGTCATCATCCAATTTATAAGCAGTGAAAAAAACCCACAGCTTCACGCTGTGTTATGAACTCTACCAGTTTCACCATTCGTGAAAAGATTTTTAACATCGGCTCCATATTTGTTGTTGCTCTTTTACAAAGGAGATTGAAGGTTTCCAGGTTTTAGGGTCATTGTTCCCTATGGTGCTAACTGGCCACCTGTGGGACCCTGCTCGAACTACTGGGTAGCTCATAATTTTGGCAATAGATTGCTGTACGTTGTTTTCAGTGACGTCACCACTCTGCAAAGCTAGCTTTTTAGCAGTTCTGATAAAAAGTAATTGCTCACGAAAATAAATGTGTTCTAGGAAATAGACATGGTGATTTCCCATCTGCTTCAAGGCATGAGAAATTGTGCACTACCGATTGTTGTTTCAAACACACCATTGTTAAGTAATGATGGTTATTTAAGGATGAAATAAAAATGTAACTTTCTTTCAATTTATGTATAGAATTCTGCCAAACGGTTACAAAGCTTTTGGTCATAAATATTTAATAAGTTATTTGGGCCTGAATATTTAATAAAAGGAACTGTTTGGGATTTCTTTTGGTCTGGGGGCATCGGAAAAAATTACAGAGACTCTAAGAGTATCATGAAAGTTTGAAGACCTCTTGCATAGTGCCTTAATGTTGATAGCAGAAATGAAATTATTACTGAATTTGGGAGAAAACGTGACTTTGTTCAGCAAGATTGCAGAGGCAGGAAGAACCATCAGAAATTCCACAGAGACCAAGTGCCAAGGGCTAAAGTAAAGTGAAAATCTGTGCACATACATCACAATAAGGGACAGATGATAAAGACATTGGCACTCAAATGAAGATAAATCATTGGAGACTCCATGTTGAAAAGAAGTTTTGCGTAGGCTGCAGTCCTATCTTCCAAATTAGCCCTAGGATTTTGGCAGTCCAGTCTAATTACCTATGATAACTATGAAAACTAATTACAACAACTAACTGGAAGACCTAAGAATAATACAACTAAAGAAAATATGTTGTATATAGTTACAGTACCTAATAAGTTTTTGAGCTGCTGTCAATTGATAATTTGTCCTTAGTTGTGCGCGCGCGCGCGCGCGCACACACACACACACACACACACAGCACTTACTTTAAGTTGCCTCTGATTTTATGTCTTTATTTTTTTAATTTAATTTTATTTTTTCAGTGTACCAAGATTCATTGTTTATGCACCACACCCAGTGCTCCATACAATACATGCCCTCCTTAATACCCACTACCAGGCTCACCCATCCCCCTACCCCCCTCGCCTCCAAAACCCTCAGTTTGTTTCTCTGAGTCCACAGTCTCTCGTGCTTTTTCTCCTCCTCCGATTTCCCCCAACTCACTTTTCCTTTCCTTCTCCTAATGTCCTCCATGTTATTCCTTATGCTCCACAAGTAAGTGAAACCATATAATTGACTCTCTCTGCTTGACTTATTTCACTCAGCATAATCTCCTCCAGTCCCGTCCATGTTGATACAAAAGTTGGGTATTCATCCTTTCTGATGGACTGAGATTTTAGTCAACACTTCTCAAAAGCATTAAAAAGCTGGGAATGTATTAAAAGGACATAAGTACTAGTTTGAAGGGGCTACCGCTGACCATATCTGAGCTAATCAGAGCATCAAAATGAATAAGGAAATTAATAGATTATGTACACTTTGGATAAATAAAGATCCACGGGGACAGTAATAGAGGGGAGAGGACTACAGGTTCTGGTTTATAGGTGAATGACTTGCACGGACTGATAGATGTGGAGAGCGTGGTAGCAGTGGACATCTCCATGGTCCAAGCATCATCGTAAAGACCGGTTCAGCCAAGAATCATCAATGGATGCTAAGTCTGGGGGGAGGTCATATGATGAGCAGGATCACTGCACGGTGTCAAAATTATCTTTACATAGATCGCATAATAATTGCAAGGGGAAAAATAGAAACTATATATACCGTGGAGAAACTGGACAATGTCTTGATCTAGTCATTAAGATTAACATCACCCATGAAGGACATTCAGGTATCATGTGCCTCCTAATGTGATTCTCTAGAAAGGATACAACGTCACTTACATGGTGGTCCAGCCAAGAATGTACATCCTGACTTTAATCATGAGGCAACATTAAATAAATCCAAAGTAAAGGTCATTCTAGTAAATGACTGGCCTGCATTCTTCAAAACTCACACTCAGGAAAAGGAAGACAAGCCAAAGAACAGTTCCAGATGGAGGAGGGAGAAGGAGACATGACCCAGCGTGATAAAGAGCAGTATGTGATCCTAGACTGATTCCCATCGGGGGAGGGGGATGCTTTAAAGGATATTAATGGAAAAATTGGAGAAATTGGAACATGGGCTGTGGATTATATAGAAGTGTTATATTGATGTGAAATTTCCTCGAGTTGGCAACCACAGTTATGTAAGAAAATACCCATGGTTTTCAGGAACCATACTGAACAATTAAGGAATAAAAAGACATCATATCTGCAATCTCAAGTGGGCCCTCAAGTGGGCCCACAAAATCAATAAATAATATGCGTACAAATACAGAGAGAATACGGAGAAAAATATTGAAAGTTGGTGAATCTGCGTAAAAGATACACGGGGCTTCTCTGCATCATTCTGTAACTGTTCTGAACGTTGGAAACTCAGAATTAAAAAAATAAAATAAAAGTGTGGTGCTTTTATGGAGCCAGACAATTTTAGTGAGAATCACAGATTAGAATGCTAGAAATGGAAGAGAATTTCAGGTTGAGTCAGCCTGACCCACACATTTATCAGAACACTGAGGCGCAGAGGCATTATAAATAATGGTTACCTTAAGGTTATCTTCTTGTTCAGCGAGGGCTACTGCAAGGAAGTACCATCAGTCGGGTACAGGAAGTTATTCTCTAACAGTTTGGAGGCTGCAAAGTCCAAGATCAAGGTGTCAGCTGATTAGGGTCCTGGTAAGAGCTCCTTCTGGCTTGTGGAAGGCAGCCTTCTCTCTCTGCATGCCCTCACGGCCTTTCTTTGCTGCCTGTGCAGAGACCTCTCTCTCCCTCTTCTTAGAAAGCCACCAATCCTATTGAACTAGGCCCCTACCCTATGAGCTCTTTTACTTTAATTACCTCCTAAAAGCCCTATTTCTTTTTTTGTTGTTGTTTTTAAACTGTTTTTTTTTTTTTAATTTTTCCCCCTCACCATAGCAGATACCCTCCCCAGTGTCCATCACCCAGCCCTTTTTCTAAATACAGTCACAATGGGGAAAACGTATTCAACATATGCATTGGGACTGAAGACACTCTATTCAGCCCAGACACAATTAGTTAGGGGCAGCACTGACTGCTGACGTATAGAGCATAGTCTTTAGCTCACTCCAAATGCTTGTAATATTTTTTTTTGAAGAAAGTTCCTATTTCAGTTAAAAATTGTTATGAGACAGGGGTGTCTGGGTGGCTCAGTGGGTTAAGCCTCTGCCTTCGGCTCGGGTCACGACCTCAGGGTCCTGGGATCGAGCCCCACATTGGGCTCTCTGCTCTGCAGGGAGCCTGTTTCGTCCTCTCTCTCTCTCTATCTCTCTCTGCCTACTTGTGATCTCTCTCTGTCAAATAAATAAAATCTTTAAAAAAAATTGTTATGAGACAAACTATGGAAAGAGCTCAGATGTCCATCGAGAGATGAACGGATATAAAGAAGATGTGAGATTATATATATATATATATATATATATGTATGCACACACACAGGAATATTATTCAGTCGTCAAAAGTGAAATCTTGCCATTTTCAACAACAATGTGGATGGAACTAGAGGTTATTATGCTAAGTGAAATAAGTCAATCAGAGAAAGACAATTATTATATTATCTCATATGTGGAATTTAAGAAACAAAACGGATGAACATAGGGGAACATAGGTGAGGTTAAAATAAAATAAGATGAAAATGAGGCAAATCATAAGAGATTCTTAATCACTGGAAACAAATGAGCATTGCTGGAGGGGATTGGGGAGAGAAGCCGGGTAAGTGGGTGATAACTGAGTGTTATACAAGACTGGTGATTCACTGAACTCTAATAATATACCATATGTTCATTAACTGAATTTAAATTTTAAATACTTATTAAAAAATTTTTTTAAAGAAAAAAAATAAAATTTATGTTAAAAAAAAAATTGGCATGAGCGTCCACATCTGAAACAGGAATCTGGTGTTAGGGCTCAGCTTTTCCTGGTAGATGGTTTTTTATGGGCATGTCTCTGCATTTTGAGGTTCCCAGTGTGTAGAAAATAATACTTTTGCTTGAGGGACATAAAGCGGTTTCTCCAAAGTTATATATTAAAGTGGTAACTTAGGGGAGAAGTATAAAATAGTTAATAGATTGTAAATATCATCAGTGCACTGAATTGATCCAAAAGAAGTTAATTTATTTAAAGCTATTAAACCACAAGTCTATAAAGACCTTATTGTTTTTTGTTTTTGTTGAATCACATACATCAGTATAAAGCCTCTGGGCGTACTTACCAGGCCAAAAACAATCAAGTAAATTATACTCAGGAACAACCTACCGAGCTTTTTGTACATTCTAATCCAATCCTCCCACATCCATCAGACAAATGCCTAACTAACCATGTGGATTTTGCACAATGCCCTACAGGCCAGAAAACTTGGATTCCAGAGCTTGAGTTTCAGAGGCTTGGGTGCTTTTTAAATACTGTCAGCTTAATTGCTTGCCTCCTTTTTGATGAAATGGGCCAGCCTCCCAACTGCATCTCTGTCCCATCTCCCAACTCCACCCCAGCAACTAAGGGATAAAGCCTGATTATTTACCCAAAGAAGTAAGACGAAATGAACTTAGCACAGGAGTTTTCTAAATCCCTTGATGATGATGGGTGATGGTGATGATGATGATAGTGATAATAATGATAATAACAAATAACAAACAAATAATAACAAAACAGACACAGGAAATAAATCAGTGTGTTCCTTTGTGCTCCATGAGCTTGCAGAAGTGGTGGTGTACAATGACCAGAGACTCAGGAAGGGAGGTCAGGACATAGATGCCCCTGTGCTCTTTGGTCCCGATGCCCCCCAACTTTCCCAGCAGCTCTGCTTCTTGACTCTGTACTGCTTTCACCCACTTCTCTAGTCCTGTTGTTTTGTACCCTTAAACCCCAACTCCATGTCCCATGATTGGCCAATCCCTGACCCACCGGCTTTTACTAAGGAGCCTTGGCAACAGGTCAGGGGAAGTCTCTACCCTTCCGCCCTGTCGTCCTTGCACACCCAAGCCAGAGATTTCCTAGCGTGTGTTTGTGGGTAGGTGGGGTGGGCTGAGAGCAAGGGACAGTGGGTTGGCTGCGGTCCAGACTTGGGCAGGACTGCCCCGTGTGAGGCAGGAGACTCACTGAATTTGCTCTCCTCCATCTTAAATCTGGGCACATTTCCAGGGCTCGCCTCAATTCAAGGGCAGAAAGCAGGTTCCTGAAACCAGATTTACCTCTCAGGTATCCAGCCCTTTCCCATCATTGACAACTGGAAATGCTGACCACACCAGGTCTTTCCCAACACACAAGGCTGCCTGTGACTGAGAAGTTGCCGCTCCTGTACACTGTCATTTTGTGGTTCTCCCACAGTACAGATCCTCCTGGATGGGCAGGAAGGAAGCAATCCCACCAGACAGAAGTACCTCTCCAGATGGCACATATTGCCTCTGAGCAATGATTGTCTCAATGACTGGATAAGGGGGTGTGACTGACACTTCTCTTCTTGTCCCCTACGGAATGCAAGAAATAAAATCAAAGTGTTGTTACTTGTCTCCACAAGAAGGAACCCCTGACATCAATCACATTGGTGCCTACATAATATTTACAAAGTGACCTCAAATCAGCTGGGACAGTGGCCTCTCCCTCATGTGAGTCAATGAAAGTGGTTAATGATTCCCAGGATCACACAGTTATTTGGTGACTGACATGGGACAGCCCAGCCTCAACTCCCAGGCCAGAGCTGCCACCTCGCATCATGCTTGTCCCATCTTAGACCAGCTTTAGCAAAACACAGCAGTTCCTTTCAATCTACGACCCACATGCACTCTGGGGACATTAAGGTTTTGAGGCAAATGGTCTTCTTGACCTTACTCGGCACTGAATTTTGCCACTTACACTAACCTGGCTCATTCCCCCCAGCACATGAAGAAACTTTATGCCAATGTTGCTCTGAGGACCTGCTAGAAACCATTTATATTTTAGTCTAAGTAGAAATCCTTCTCCCCATTTTCATGGGCCTCCTGTAGTACTGTAATGTAATAGGCATAGCATCGCCTATGAAGTCTCCTTGCCAAAAATAATGTTTGATCTGAAACGGCTCAAGCCTCGAAGCAGAACTAACTTCCAGTGTATATGAAATTCAGAGAGAGCAGAAAGAAGTTAAATGACACCATGAAGAAATAACTAGATGAATCCAGAGTATGAGATACTCTTTAAGATATCTGGCCTGCTGTCTTCAAAATGTCACCATCATGAAAACAAATAAAAACATCTCTCTATTTAAGAGGGTAAGATAATGTAACCAAAAGTAATGTGTGGACATTTATTGGATCTTGTCATAGGGGAAAAAAAAAAAAAAAACTCTAAATAAGAGACTTTGGAGGATGTAGGGGAGGAAAAAAAATTTTCTGAAACCTTCCTATCTTCTCAGCAGAAGCCCTAGAAATTAGACTACCAAAGACAGATTAAGGAAAGAAATGCAAACAGGAATTTACTAACCTGGGATGTGCACATGCAGGTGGGAGGACCCAGGGATGAGTAATTCAAGCATCTTAACAAAAGAACAATAAATCTGTAAAGAAGTGACAAGACCAAGAGATAAGACCAAATTTCAAGGGCAGCAAATTGTGGAAAGATAAATGCATGGGAAGCCAATGGCAGAAAAGTTTTGTTAGTGAAGTTGGCTACACAGATTCCTCTGGTGCCCTTTGTGGGCTGATTAGGGTGTCCTGTTGCACTGGTGATTAATTTCTTTCCTTCCTGGTAAGAAGGGAGGGGGCATCTTCACAAATTTATGTCCGGCTTTTAAGCACATAATGGGAAGGCAGAGAGCTTCTTGTCTATGCTTCTTCTCAATAGTCTTCAGCTCCAAATAATCTTTATTTATGGCAAAGTGGCTTGTTTTGGGGGGCATATTCTGCCAATTCTCAGGGAAATATGGAGAAATGTAAATACGTGTATTAGGAAATAACTATTAGTTTTCTTAAGGATGAAATGGTATATTGCCATTATTTTGGAAAATGCTTTGGGTTTTTTTGAGATTTATGCTGAAGTATTTTGGGTAAAACGTCATGAAGTCTCAACCTTATTTTCAAATGCATCAAACAGACACATACAAATCGAATCAAATAGCAAAATGAAGCCAGGTGGAGAAAATATTTTTTTCACTTCTGCATGTTTTAAGTTTTTCATAAATAAACATTTGAAAAGGTAAATATTAGCCTAATCTCACAGATCCTAGAAATTTCTGAATATCATGCTGCTTTTCACAAAAGATTAAAGAACTTTGTTCCTTAATAATGGGATTTCGGTATGAGAACGTGACTTAGGGATACATTCTATGAAACAAGAGAAGCCCTTCCTAAAATCCATAATCAATCTAAGCAGTCCCTTTGTCCATCTATTGCTAAGATTTGTACTATACACACAAGAACCACATTTTTGGAATCACCAAATCAGGAAATGTGGTCTGACAAAGGATGTCTCCCTCTTCTGCTTTTACTCTCATGAAAGCTTTACAAAGCATAAGAACCAAAACATACATAGATGTTATTTTTTTTATTTAATATATAATGAATTGCCTTTCTCAAAGGAAAAATAACACAATTAAATAAAATTATACTGTCTCAAGAAGATGTGGAATGCAGTTTCCATATCTTACAGTCAACTCCAGTGTGAGTTACAGCAAAGTCTCTCTTTTGCTTTACAAGGTCAACTTAATAATCTATCATGACATATGTTGGGAATAAAAATGTCTTCCTTGTCTTTTATTCTTAACTTTTAATTTTCTTTTTGAATCAGGCTTTCAGTTTTGACCTTGACAATTACTAAGGAAAATCAGATTGTAGTAATTAGCATGTTGCAGAAACATCATCTAAAACTATGGTTTGATTAATCCATTAGCTTAAGCAACCGTAATTTCAACTCCTGAGAATTTTAAACTGATTTAATTTTAGCTATGTGATTCACTCATTTTTTTTTTATGATAACTGAAATAGCTGAGGAAGTCAGAGGTAGCACACTTACTTAGAATGTTACCAAGGCAAAAGGAAAACCTGCAGAGTAGCAGATTAATATAAGGGAAATGTGTATTTTCTAAACGTTAACACATGGAATTTTCACTTGATATGTAACATCCAAAGAGCTGAAATGAACATTCTACTTTGGAGGCTTTTTTTCTGGGCAAAGAAAATTGCTTTATATTTTCACCTAAGTTTATTCTATTAAAAAAAAGGCGGGGGGAGGGGAGAAGGTCAGAACTTCAGAGCCATTAATCAAAGTTTTAAAATTTGTTGGAAATAGAAAGACATTTCTCAAGGGCTTATTTGGTCTCTTTTATTTACTATTTCTCAACTTTGTAAATTTTCTTCAGCATTTTACCTGAAAATGTGTTTTCCCCTTCTCCTATCCCTGTAGTTAATCCTCACAGCTATCTTCATTAAGTGAGCAAAATTTTCACTCCAAGTCCATAGATGGGGGACTAGGCAAAGTGTAGAACTGTTATTAGACATTCAATTCAAAGGTTTTCCACCAGTTTAGCACCAAGGGAGGAAGTCCACAAGTTAGAATTACTTTTACTCCTCAAAATTGACCTAATTAAGTCAGAATGATGAAAAGGGGGCTTCCCACTTTATACATTTAGGATAGAAAGATTATACTGGTAAAACAGAAGGTTTTCCATCACTGGATAAAGCTCATCTTTTTGAGTGTGTCCTTTGGAACATAATAAGTTTAGCTATAAACATAAGAGTATTAGAAATACCATTAAAGCCAAGAAAAGATCAAAGAGCCATTTTTCAAAGTGTTAACCTTAAACATAAAACTGCCAGTTATTTTACCAACAAATGTGGGTTCATTGGGAATAAGAGGGAATGGTAATCCTGGACACACAGCATAAGCCAAACCGTAGGCAACTCTGAAGAACAAAAGAGAGGACAGCTCTTTTATAGAGGAAAAAAGGGGGTGGGGAGGGGAAGGGCTCTTATAAACTAAAAGTCCTTTGGGGTAAACTGGGAGTTTGAAATATAGTAGCTTCTCATTGTCTGAGCAGTGACTGTCCCTCATGGGCTGAGCTGTTGGGAGGTGGGGGATGAGAGGATAGAGAAAACTTCCTCCTTCCTCCTGCTGGGATAGGAAAGTAGAATGGATTAGCAAGGACCCCCTCTTCTTCTTGGGTCTGCAACTGAAAACTAGTGCTGGCATGAGAGCTCACCTGCCACTACATCTCCCCCCAGTTCCAACCTAAATGAGGTTTCCTTTTATTAATTTTCACAAAAGATATGTTTCTCCAAGGAAGAACCAAAGTGGGAATTAAAGATCAGTCCTTCTAAACAACAACAGAACATAAGTGAAATCTGTGGCAAGCATGAGACTTGTAAAACTGGTTTGTCTCTTAATGTCTTGCAAAACTGGTTGGTCTCTTGACTCGTGCAGTTCAAGGAAAAAGTGAGTTTCAAGTGGTCCATGGAGTATGAAAAGAACAAGGGGCTCTGCCTGGAGTGAGGATGGGAAGAAGATGAAGGAGATTGGTTGGATGGAAAGAGAGGCAGAGAGAAACCGAGAGAGACAAAGAGACATGACAGACCCTGCTCCTTTATAACCCCACAGACGGATAGAGATGCTGCATGTCCAGGTTGTGGGATACAGGGATGATAACACTGCTGGGCGCATCAAGCCTGGTAGAACACACATACCCATAAATTCATGACCATTTGAATAAAGAGCGATGGTACTATACAGGACAGGACCTCAGCATCTGCAGACAGATGGAACTTGGGGGAATAGATGACATTTCCGTGGCCACATGTGATGGTGGCTCGGATGGAGCTGCCAGGAAGGTGGGAGAGCCTGTGTGTCCAGCACCCTTTGGAGTCTGAAGCACTGAGCATCGAGGACCCAGAGTATATTTTCTATACCAGGAAGTGGTTTGATTTCTAAAAATCCAAGTCCAGGAAAGTGTGAAGGAAAGGTCTGAGTGGATAGGGTCTGGAGGGGAAACCAGCAGGGAAGGAATAGCACTAAATGTAAGGCGGTGGTGGGGGAGCTTTAGAAGAGATGCCAATTTTCAGAGATGGTCAAGGAGGAATCAGCAGTATTTAGTAACTACAGACATGGACAGTGAGACAAAGTCAATGATGGCATCGGAGTTAGTAGCTTTGAATAGGGTGAATGGGGACAATATTTTTTCAAGACCATGAACACAAGAGACCGACTACTCTGGGACTGTGGAGGAGGGGACTTCTCCAGTATTTCTGTGAGAGTTGAGAAGTTGATTCCATCTTCTGGAATCCAGATGGGGGGACCAGGATGCAATAGACACTCTGAGCCTAGAACCCAGGAAAAAAGGTAAGTGCTGGGAGAATGAAATGTGGGTATCATAATCACCACGAAGATGGGAGTTGAGGCAACAGAAATGAATGAGACCCCACCAGGGGAGCATGTGAGTGAGGAGCCCAAGGAAGGAATTCTGGGAACATCATCACTTGGGGCAGTGGTTCTCAACTAGAGATGCTTTTGCTCACCAGGGGACAGTTGACAACACCTGAAGGCATTTTTGGTTGTCACAACTTCGGGAGGAATAGAGGCCAGGGATGTTATTAAACCTTCTACAAAGCACATGACAGCCTCTCACAACCAAGACTGATCCAGCCCAAAATGTCAATTTAGGGAATGGGAAGAAGAAGAAGGAGAAGAAGAAGAAGCCAGCAAGGAGGAGAGAGTGGAGAAATGGGGAGTGAGATGGGAGAGTGTTGTCTCCAAAGATCAAGGAAGAACAAGTTTTAACAAATGGGGCATAAGGAGGGCCACATGCTGTGGGGGAAAGAGGAAGAAGATTGGCCTTTGGCTTCCCATTTAGGAGGTTGACTGAAGATGGTGAAAACAGACTCAGAAAGTAATGGGGCAAAAGTCAGGGGATCGTGAGGTGAACACATGGGACACTGAGTAGGGAGGACACTCTCGAGTCTGTTGGTAAATAGAGGAGGGAGACCAAGACAGGAGGCAAGACAGGAAACAAGAAGCAGAGATTCCTGTTTTCTCTATTTTTTTTTTCCTGTGAAGTAAAAATAAATACATTTTATTTATGTACTGGGCACTGTCCTAATGTTTTACATGCATTACCCCATTTAAAATTCACAGTAAAAGGGGGATATTGAGCCCCAGCTGAAGAAATGTGCTGAAGATCACAGAAGCAGAAAGTGGTGAACTGGACTTTGAACTTGGAAGTGCTGGGGGCTTTCCTGAGCTTGGTGGTGTTTCAGGGTTGCAGCTGCTGACTTTCAGCTGCCTGTTTGGACAGCTCAAAGGCAGTGTTCAAATTCGAGAAACAGGTCAGGACAGCCTTACAACCAATGCTGGTGCTCACTTTGTTCACGCCCAGCAGGATCCCAACAAAATGATCCTAGGACACTGAAGTTCTCCATCCCAGGTTTGGACAGCTGGGTGTAGGCTTCCTCAAGACCTCGCCAGCTGTACAATGCCGTGTGACTGATCCCTTGCTCCGTCCCTCCAAGCAGGTGACAGCCCAGAAGGAAGTCTGTCTGGGCATGGTTGTCCTGGCACTCACCCTGGCTGATCCTCTTTCAAATCTCCTGAATCATAGACTGGTGGAAGGAAATTTGTAGCGCCGATGGATCTGGGTGGCTAGGATTTTGTGAGCTTGAACACAGCTGCTTCAGGGTTACTCAAGAATGTTCAAAGGTGAGCACCAGTTTTCACATTTGCTCTGGTCTGGGAGACACAACTCCAGCACTCATGACCGTTACATCATTTTGCCTTTTTCTACAATAGTAACCAGAGAATGGGCTGAGAATGAGTGAGATCCCAACTGGGTCAGGAATGCAACATTGGATAAAAATCAAGAGCTCCTTCCCTGGGGCATATAGAAGGGAAGTAAGCAGGAACAGATGAAAGCATTGCTTACGGTTTTGAGGACCTGCTTATTTGGTTTGGGTACCCCCAACCTTTGGGGGTTGAGTACCCCCATACCTAAAACTAAGACATTTTCTTCAGCAATATCCTCTAGTATAGGGGTAGAATTAGGCAAGGAGAAAGGTTAGGTTCATTCAATGTTGGGCTAAGGAAAGATACTTGATACACAGTAGGCATTCAATAGTAGGGACTGAATGAATAAATAAATGAATGGACGGATGAATGAATGAAACATTGGAGCGCAGGCAGCGGAATGAAGAGAGCTGGGAATGCATTTACACCACTGGAGACGACAGGGAAGAGCTTCCAGACTGACTAGGAAGAGCTGTGAAGCCACGTGAAACATGAAGAGACAGACAGCTGAGGCTGATGTGACTGGGGTCTGAGGTGGGAACAGGATTGGATAGTCCCCAAAGCTCATGTCCGGGGAGATGCCCTCCAAGGAAATGCTCCGATTAATGTTTATCATCATGTCACTAAAAACGATCTGCTTCCAACACGCCAGCTGGAAAACCAACAACAACATAAACAGGCAGTTCAGAGAAAAAGGAACGTAAGTGGCCCATGAACAGACTAGCTAAAGGTTACAGAAGGGCAATGAAACAACAGAATGTATCTTCCGAATTGGCACAGATTAAAGGGTTTGTTAACATCTACAACGGGCGGTTTCAGCCGTGCCTTTCCACGCCTCTGGACCCCAAACAGCAGTTCTCAGCATCCGTCCTTCCGAAATGTGGGCCCCTGTGTGGGGAGGCGTGTACAGGGGTGTTTAGCACAGCCCCATTTTCCATAGCTGTAACAGGTGTCACTCTAGACTCATGGCCTTGACTTGGCTACGCCTTCCCGTTGGCAGTGGCAGAGTTTCTGCCCTCACGTGCCCCTGAGCCTTTTCAAAACTCCCACTTCTCTCCTCAGTTCTTCCCCCATTACTCTCAAGAAGATATTGAGGCCTTGGTGACGCCCCTCACGCTCCCTCCCTAACATCTCTGTATCCAAACTCTTCTCAACTCCTGCTTTCGCTGGTCCAGGAGGTTGAGATGGACACCACCGAACCCATTCCCCACTCAAAGCTAATCCTTCCTTGTGGTACCCACTGACCCCAGTAATTACCTGCACCCCCAAGTCATCAATCTCTCTTCTGCTGCTGCCCAGCCTACAGTTTAGAGTAGTACAGAAGCCCCTTTAGTGCTAAAACCAAAATGGAGCAGCTTTCGAAAACCCTTCTGGAAGAAAAACTAGATTCCCCCCTCTACTCTATTATTATGACACTCACGCCTCCGGTCCCGACATGAGTGGGTTTTCTCCTCACCAAGCTGTTCTTCAGGTCTCTGTGGACACACACTGGGCGTCCAACAATGCAGCTCCATTGACGCTATCCAACTGGTGTTACCATCACTCCCGACTTCACTTCCCAAATTCACTCCCGACTAGGGGTCGGGCTCACCAGATTGCCTGACTTCAGACACCCCTGGCAAGTCCCTCTGCTTCTGACCAGTTGGCTCGAAATCGCACATTCCCATGACACCTTGGCGGGGCTTGATAATTTGCTGGCATAGATCACAGAACTCGGGGCAACACGTGACTGACATTGTCCAGTTTATCATAAAGTGTACAACTCAGGCACTGCCGGATGGAAGAGATGGACAGGGCAAGATGTGGGATAAGGAATGCAGAGCTCCTCCAGCCCCTTGGTGCCTCCACGTGCTCGCCGGCCTGGAAGCTCAGCAAATCTCCCGTTTCAAGAGTTTTCTATAGGGCTTCATCTCCAGGCCCTGGGCAGCTTGCCTGGGTTGGTGAGCAGGGCTGAAGGATCCCATTCCCTAATTACTTGATTTTTCTGGTGACCAGCCTGCCCTGAGGCTATCTTGGGGTCCCAACCCTAAGTCACTTCAATTAGTATGAACTCCCTTGTGATCTGAGCTGCTCATCATGAATAACAAAGACACTCCTATCACTCAGGAAATTCCTAGGGGTTTATGAGCTGGGCCCAGAGCCTGGGACAAAGACCAAATATATTTTTAAAGCGCACCTTCCATGACCCCTGCATTGTCCGCAGGGCTGGCCATTTCTTGACTTTTCTCAATTCCTTGAAAAACTGGTTGAAATGTCATGTCTCCAATCTTGATCCCTAATCACTACTCTATCTTTATTATCCAAATACTCTCCTTCCCCCCAGCACCCCATAAAATGACTAGAAAATTTGCCGGCACACGTTGCCAAAACAGACACTGTTAAAAGTCTTTGTTTTACTGAACTTCAGCCGGCCTGCTGCTTGTCCTTGAATGACCTTTTTAAAAAAGTCATTCCTTCCAAATATTCTCCTTGGTTCCTCTGCCTACACCTTAGATCTTGGTGTTTCTCCCCTCGGTCTGTGAATTAGCGTTGCTCACCTGGCCATTCCGTGCACCCTCCTTGGGAAGATTTCATCCACTCTCAGGGTTTGAAGAGACATTTAACTCCTAAATATGTATCTGTAGATCTTGAACCCTGCCCACCAGCATGAGCTCTAGATTCGTAGTTGGACAGTTAGGTATCTCTGCTTGGGCGTCCTGATGAAGTTTTAGCATGTAAGTGAGGTTTGGTAAGGTGAGGTCTGGAGCCAACGACCAAGAAGGAATTCTTGAGACATCTTTGGTGCAGAATGGTGGTTTATTAAAGCACAGGGACAGGTCCCATGGGCAGAAAGAGCTGCTGCCCTGGGGTTTGAGGGGCGGCTGATCATATACTATGGGGTTGGGGGAGGTCAAGTAAAGGGAGGGTTTGAAAGAACTTTCATGCATTGAAGAAGACATGCTGGATACTGGAGGCTTTGCTATTCATCTAGTTAAGGTTGTTTTTCCTTTTTTGTTTGTCTGTTTTGTTTATTTGTTTTTTGTTTTTCCTTTTAATAAGGCATTAACAGTAAGATAGTTGGGAGCTTCCTGGGGGAATGTCACACTCCTGCTATTGCATGTTCTTATCGATGAGCTTTAGGTTTAGAAGAAATTTAACTTTATGTACATTTCCCTGTGCCTCAGCCTCCCTCAATTTTATGGAGGGCAAGATGATGTTAGGGCTTCAGAGACTGATTTATGGGTCTTTGGAAGTTAGGCTATTGATAAGAAAGCCTCTTCCTTGTAAATCACTAGGACATTTGTAAATGGAGAATCCCGCAAGACTCAGGTCTTGCGGGATTGTGGTCTCTATAAGTTAACTCTTTGTTTTTCCTTTAGGGCAGCCAGGAATGCCTGAGGGATGTCACACATGTCACAAGGGGGTGTGGTGCATAGGGTGCCAGCTTCTGCTTTGTCCTCAGCTAGCTTACTGTTTCCCTCATCAAGCCCATGGATCTCTACAGGTCAACATCTCCCCCAAACATAATTTACCATTCTCTTAACAATTCAACATCCAAAACCTTCAAATACCACCCACGTCAAGAAAGTGCCCCTCCCTACATAATCAATCACATTTTTTTGATCTAAAGAGTTCTCCCGTCTGTCCCAACGCCACCTGTTCCCCGCGCTGTGCTTTCGGCCTTATCATCACCAGCCTGATTGATGGCAACAGCTTCATAACTCAGATCCCCGCAGGAGCTCAATCTTGCCAGATTCTCAAATTCATCTTCCAGACTGTTGCCAGAATAAGCTATCAAAAACATAATTCCGCAGTCAATAAAAATGGCAAAAGATCTCATAACATGTAAAAACATTCATGATATATTGCTTAGTGGGGAAAAAAAAAAAGCAGACTCCAAAACAGTATGTCTCTATTATGATCCCATGTTGGTTTTGGTTTTTTGTCTTTCCAAATGTGTATATATGCTCCAAGAAACAAAGACTATACACCAAAATGTTACTAGGGGTTATCTCCCGGTGGTAGATCAAGGGTGATTTTTTTTTTTTTTATTGATTTAGCTTTCCAAGCTTTCTGCAATGAGCACGGATGATTTTTGAAATTGGGAAAAAGTTTAGTCCCACATATATAACAATGTCAATTTCTGCCTTAAAATCTCGAGTTATCCCTCTGTCAGCAGGATGAGGTCCAAGCACTGTTTCACGACACACAAGGGTTTCAAGGACCTGGCCCTGCCCCTTCCTTCCCCCTCTCACATTGGAGAGCAGCGGGGCTCAGACATGGGGGGGCCCCAGCCAGAGTTTCAGATTCTGTAAGTCTGAGGTGGGGTCCAGGAGCTGGCATTTTTAACAAATGATAGAGATGTTGTTGTTCTGGGGGACACATTAAAAAATTATAACTGTGGCGAAATAGACACAACATAAAATTTACCATCGTAACTACTTTTAAGCATACAGTTCAATGGCATGGGGTGCGTTCACAATGTGGGGTAGCCATGACTATTAGGCATTTTCAGAACATTTTCACCTTCCAAACAGAAACTTGGAGGCATTAAACAATTTTACCCCCATCTCCCCTTCCCCTCCCTCCTTGTAAACTCTATTTTACTCCCTGTGTCTATGAATCTGTCTATTTGTAGGTACCTTGTATAAGTGGAATTCTACCACGCCATCATTTGTGAATACCTCAACTTACTTATCCACTCATCTAGAGATGTACCTTTCGGTTGTTTCCACCTTCCGGCTCCTGTGAATAACCCTGTGAATGTTGGTGTGCAAGGACCTGTTTGAGCCCCTACTTCCCGCTCTATCAGGCACATACCTAGAAGCAGAATTGCTGGGTCACATGGTAATTCCATGTCTGACTTTTGGAGGACTTGCTGTCCTGTTTTCCACAGCGGCTGACCCATTTTACATTCCCACCAGCAAGGATTCTCCACATCCTTGCCAACATTTATTTATTTATTTATTTATTTATTTATAATGTTTACTATTTACTTATTATTTTCTGCTTTTTTCAAATACCATCCTAAAAGATATTCAGTGGTATCGCATCACAGTTTTGATGTCCCTGCTGGACTAGCGACATGTTGTGAGGATGTCCGTTCTAGAGGACGACGGAGGATCTCTGTTCCAGGAACACACAGTATCATTCGTAGCTTGATGTTTCCACAGGGCCGGCCCTTCTGCCTGGGATCCTCCCCAGTTCCCTCTACGGATTGTGGTTCATCCTCTACAACACAGCACAACTCAAATGTCATCTGCCGAAGGTTTTCTCAGAACCTCTAGGTTGGCATGGCAGACCTCACAAAAGGCTCCCAGAGCACGGGAGCCATGGAAGGTGAGCACAGGGGAGGGGGCAGTGGGTAAGGCACTGGCTTAAAAGCAAGTGGTTTGGTTGAAAGTCTGCAGGGAGCTGATAAGACCCAAGACCCCTTCCCCATGGCAAAGGGCCCAACAGCAGCTATGGAGGCCTCACCACTTGGATTTCCCTTCAAAATGGAGCTCGCCATTCAGCGGCCAAGAGAGCAGTTAGCAGACATCCTCTGTCTGCAGAGTCATCAGGATCCACTTCAGTTCTTTCAGAGCAGCCACAAGCCCATGACTGAGCACAATGGGGCATGTGGCATTTCTGCCCAGTTGGAGACTTCTTTGCCAAACCATCTTTGCTCTGGAGCTCCCCAGTTGGCTGTCATTTGTTTGGGCAGATCTGCCTCATGGGCTGAGGCTCTCCCTGCCCACCCTTCCTCTCCCCTTCCTTTTCGCAGTTGTCTGACCTGCACTGCAGCCTGGGGATCCCTCCTGTCCAGATAAGATCCTCCCTTGCACATCTTTCACAAGAATTTTCCCTCCTCCCTATAAACTGCTTGTACCCCTACCTCTGTCTCAGTGCCCAGTCCCCAGAGGATCCAACTGACACAGATGGTCCCAAGAGTTGGTGCCACAAAGCAAGTGGTAAGTAAGGTTTGGGAACAGATCACTGTCTGCCTGACTGGTCATGAGAATGCCATCCTGAGTGGGGCATGAGGCACAAATCATCCCTCGCGCAAGGTGGCGACCCAAGTGCCAAAATTTGCAGTAATTAATTCGGACATTTGAAATGCTCAGGGAGCATGTCATATGAGGACAATGGAATTTGCTGCTTGTTATGGAGTCACATGGCTGCCCCATGGTGGGTGAAGAAAAGCTGAGGGCAGTTAACGATTACATGACATTTAAGGGTAGGGACTCTATTTCTTAAAATAGGAGAACAGAAAAAAACCTAAGACCAAACTCAGAATGTAATAGTTAAAAACCTTCAAAGAGTCAAAAATCTTTATGGGTATCCACCCAGATATTCCTATCCCAAGTGTCAGGGGCCCAGGTTTTCCCAAACATCCTGAACTCCTCCTCTGGTAGAGATAGTACATCAAAAACAAAATCGCAGGGCACCTGGATGGCTCAGGTGGTTGAGTGTCCAACTCTTGATTTTGGCTCAGGGTCATGGGACAGAGCCCCACCTCAGGCTCTGCGCTCAGTTTGGAATCTGTTTGTCCCTCTCCCTCCACCCACTTGCACTCTCTCTGTCTCTCTCAAATAAATAACTAAATAAATAAACAAATAAATAAATACAATCTTTAAAAAAAAAAATCACAACTTGGATCTGCCCATGAAGATGAGTACCATCCTGAAGGGTGGCAAGGACACAGGGTGGGTCCCCGTCAAGTCTCCATTTAATTCACCAGCCTGGCTGGATTCTGGAGAAAGGCCACAGGCAGCTGCCCCCCTCAATCAAGTAGTGGCTCCCATGGCAGTGGCCATGCCCCTGTGGCATCTCTTTTGCCAGAGCAGATTACAAGGTCCCTGGAACATGGTATCCAGCCATGGGTCTGGTGAATGTGTTCTGAACTCGATCAAAAACAAACATCAGAAACCAGGTGCATTTATGGTTTCGCCCCAGGGCTACGTTTCTGGTTCTGCTCTCTGAAGAGACTCAGGTCTTCTGACCATCCCGCAGAAGGTCACGTTGATCTATTAAACTGATGGTCTCATGCCCCTCAGGGGTCAGCACACAGTTGGCTTTGGTAATTCACATGCAGCCTAGAAAGTGGAAGATAAACCCCCATGAAGACCCAGGACTTGCCATTTCAGTAAGTTCTTGGGAGTCCCGTGGGGAAAATCAAATTGCCACATGTTGCATCCCCTTCCACAAAGAAGGAAGCACCGTGGCTGGCAGGCCTCTGTGGATGCTGGAGGCAACGCATTCCACACTTAGGGATAAGGCTCCAGCCCATAAACTGAGTGACACAGAGGCTGTCTGGGGCAGGGAAAGGACCCTGAAGCAGGGCCAAGCTGGGGGGCGGGGCAAGTTTCCCTGCCACTCAGGCCATATGCTCTGGCGGGCCCTATGGTAGTGGAGATGTCAGTCACAGACAGAGATGCAGCATAGATCTTATGGTGAGCCCCAGTGGGAGAGTCACGATGCATGCGCTTAGTGTTCTGCGGGGGAAACTTTCCAATGACAGTGGAGAACTTTATGATTTTAGAAAACAGCTCCTGGCAGATTACTGGGCTTTGATAGAAACAAAATACTTGACTAGAGGACTTCAAGTGACCATGTTTCCAGAACTGTCCATCACATGCTGAGTTCTTTTGGACTCACTGTTATGGACTGACTTGAGTCCCCACCCTGCCTCTTCAAATTCATGTGTTGGAATCTTAAGCTCTAATACTTCAGAATGTGACTGCATTTGGAAATAAGGTTTTTAAAGAGAAAATTAAATTAAAATGAGGTCAAGGGGAGGTTGGGACTAATCCAATCCAATCCTAAACACACTGGGGTGAGCAGTGTCCTTCCAAGAATGAATTTAGACAGAGACATCAGCATGCACGGAGAGAAGACTGCATGAAGACAGGGAGAAGGAAGCTTTCCATAAGCCAAACAGAGAGGCTCCAGAAGAAACCGACCCTGCCAACGACTTGATCACAGACATCCAGCCTCCAGAAGTACAAGAAAATAAATTTCTGTTGTTTAAGCTACCTGGTCTGTGCTATTTTGTTACAGCAGCCCTGAGAAACTCAAGCACCCAACTAGCCATAAAATCAGGTGGGCCCAGTAGCAGTGCATGGTGAGACAAAAATGGCCTATTGGGATTGAGCCTGCCAACCAGTTCCTTGGTGGCAAGTTAACTTCATTGAGTCCTTTCCAGCCTGAAAGGGCCAGTGGTCTATTCTCATGATCCTTTTTCCATACGGATTTGCCCTTTCTGCCTGCAGAGCACCAGGAAGCTGCAGGAGTACGTAGGCTAGACTCACATGTCATCAGCTTGGTCCTACCTCTCTCAGCTTCTACCTGTGGCCATGGAGGGCCTGTACAACCTCCTGAATGGAGAGAAAAAAACCCAATGTTATAGACCAGTTGGCTTGTAATGTGTGTACAAGCCACAAACAGATGGTGGCTGCATTAAAGCCACATAGGGCTGGCTTTAAAAAATGTGCAAAGGAGCAATCTGTCAAAGGGCAGAGCTTTGAGCAGTGTCCCTGTTCCTGCGCTTTATTCAGAGGTGACTGGAAGTGAGAAATACATGAACGCATGGGCAGCGGTGAATGGCGTGGTTAGCCTGTCTGGTGACCTGGAAGGAAAAGACTAGAGAGGCAGAGATAAGGCAGGCTTGGAAGCATGTGAACGGGCACATAGGGGTGGCTGGGGAGTGTGAAGATCCATGTGTCACATATTAATAGCCCCTAGAAAGCAAACACCGTGGAAGGGACACTTAACAATCAGGTAGACAAAATGAGGTTACTTAACTGTGGCTAGACTTCACCATCAACTACCCCAGAACGGCCGCAATGGGCACCTGAATGGACTCACCATAGATGTGGAGATGGAACCTGCCCTTGGGCCCCCAGCATGGACTCTCACTTACCAAGGCCAGTCTAGCTGCAGCCGCTGTGACACACCTAACCCGCTGGCAGCAGATAAAGGCTGAGCCCCCAGTAGGACACCATTCCTTGAAGAACCAACCAGTTCCTTGGTGGCAAGTTAACTTCATTGAGTCCTTTCCAGCCTGAAAGGGCCAGTGGTCTATTCTCATGATCCTTTTTCCATAGGGATTTGCCCTTTCTGCCTGCAGAGCCTTAGCCAGCACCATCACCCTACCCAATCTTGCTCCTTCTTTTATCGTTACAGGTGTTAACTTTGACCATCTGTTTCTGCATATTCCCTTCAGATTGGCTTCTTTCACTTAGTAATAGGCAGGTAAGCTTCCTCTGGGTCCTTTCGCAGCTTGACAGTTCATATAGTTTGGATACATCAGTTTATTTATCCATTCACCTGCTGAAGGACATCTGGGTGGCTTCCCAGTTTGGACAATGACAAATAAAGTGAATAGAAACATCTGCAGGTTTTTGTGTGGACCTAAGTTTCAAGTCCTTTGTGTACATGCCAAGGGGTGTGATTGCTGGATCACACCCTAAGGGTGTTTAGTTTTGTCTTCCAAAGTGGTTGTGCCATTTTGCATTCCCACCAGCAATGTATGAGAGTTCCTGTGGCTCCATATCCTCACCAGCGTTTGGTGTTGTCAGTGTTCTAGATTTTGGCCATTCTAAAAGGTATCTAATTTTTGTTTTAATCTGTACTTCTCTGATGATATATGATGTAGAACATTCATTTTTTACACTTTTTGCATAAAGTTTTTTTAACTGGCTTATTATCATGTGTTCCTAATGTTTGTCAAGGTCATCTCCTGAGACCAGATAAATGATAAAAGTGAAGCTATACTGAGTATATTGAAGTTGGAAATAAAAGTGTACACAAAAATATGTGCAAAAACAAATGACACAGAAAAAACGTTTTTTATTTTGTCATCTACCCTCAATGACCAAAGTTCACCAAAGACCACTTGCTTTCAGTTGGTCCCATTTTCTGCCTATAACTTCCTTGTCTCTCCACGCTCTCACCTCCACACCCTTGTGCCCGTTCCCCTGCTCCATTTCCTCTAGCTACTGGCCACCCCCAGGAGGCACATTCTTTCCTACACAACTAGGAGCAGTGAGCATCACTTTGGTCACTCTCTCAGCCTTCTGCTCCGTCCGCCCCTCCTGACTCCAACTCTGCCCACCTCTGGATCAATCTATTTTGATACTTCTCAGAATTCTGGAATTACAAGGTTCAATTTCAGTTTGTGCTTCATTCTTGTTTGGCAAATCCTCTTACTAACTTTGGATCTCCTTATTCTTTTCTCAATCTCGACCTCCTCAAGGCCCTTCTCCACTCTTATCCCCCTCCTTTAGCCACCTCCAAGTTAATGACCTTGTTACCCACTCCACAGAGGAAACAAGCCACCACTCATGCATGGAAGCCAGAAAGGCTGGGCACAATCTTGGACTCCTTTCCCTTTCTCAGTGCAATATCCAGTCAGTTGCTTTTTCAAGTCGTCTTAAAGTCTTTAGGAGACAGAGGAATTAAAAATATTTAATCAAGTAATATAACATTTTTTCTACAGCAAAACAAAAACATACCTCACTAAAAATAAAGCCACATACTACATTAAATACATTAAAATATTGATATTTTATAAATAAAATCATTTTAAATGGTAAATACATAACATTTCTCTCATATGCAGTTACTTATATATAGTTCAAAAACTGACTTTGAAAATATAAAAACTACTTCCTTCTTTTAAAAAACATTTAACTTAATTTTACAAAATTACTAAAGGTTAAAAAGTGCTAAATACGCTTCCATTGTTCCCATTTTAAAACAATTATAGCACATCAGATAGTTAAAAAAAGATGAATGAGGGCATATGCCTCATCCTATATTGCCTAAGAATGAAAACTTGAGACTTACTGTGCAGTGGGAAAGGCTGGGAAGCTGAGTTCAGTCCAGGCAAGGTTGTCATCCGCACAGAGCTGTTCCCCGTCCTGGTTCTCAGAACCGTGATATCCCACCTTCCTGGCCTCCCTCCTACAGAGAAGCCTTTCTAGCCCTCCTGGTTCCAAACTTCCAGGAGAAAAGGTTTCTGAGAGAATCTTGATATTTAAATCCTATGGCAATACTAAAACTATCCTGAAGATTGAGGCATTTTACGTTTGAATTTTATACAAACAGTCAAGAATCGGATTCCGTATGAAGAAGACACTTCATCTGTCACTTGATTTCTTATCACTTGTCGAGGTAGGATAATGTTCTTCTTTCTCTGAAAACTGTCCTTTCTATATAAACGGCGTTTGTACTGGAAAGGGTTCTAATGCCTTTTCTGCATTCTTCCAGTTGTGAAAATTCTCTCTGTACCAGTCAACTGATAGGAAAAACCAAAAGACAAAAATAAAAAATAAAACACCAAACACCAGTTAGCCAACATTTATTGGGCTCCTGCTATGTAAAAAAAAATCCTGCCCAATAGCTGTTCAGCTCATTTTACCTAGATTTTTAATTTAAGTAACAATCAGTCTTGCCAAAGGGGTGCTTCATGAAGAAAATAACTTGATTCTGAACTAATCAATGTCATTAATCACAAGATGTCTCAATACCTGAAAACTTAGATTTAACAATCAGTTATTGTTTTCTTTTTAACTTCAAAAGTCCTTCGATACTGCATCTGCTGGTGTTAAGTATTTAAGACATTCTGATTTTAAGAAAAACAGGGAGATAAGTCATTTGCCCTGGTTTTAAAGTTGCAGAAAGAAATGTACTGTTTGTTCATGTAAATGCAGTAATACTGCATGACAAGTATGAGGAGATGTTGTTGTCTTCCTTCTGGTAATATGTAAAATTAGCTTATGTGGCTATACTATCGGTAAAGTTTTTTTGGGTTAAAAAGTGATCAATTATCTCTGAATTAGCTTTTAAAAATTCAACACAAGTACTCTGTGTCAAGCTCTAAACGAAGACTTTTCTCCTACATGTGAGTTTATCTTTTTTCATGAATACATTTTCAAACCGAACTTTAACATATATATACAGATTTTATATACACTCATCTTAATGGCTATTTCTGCACATACTAAATTTTGTTGGTTTCAACATAAAAAGACTTAAGACACTCAAAGACTGCAACTCGATCGCTCCTCAAATTGAAGATGCCACGGACCTTAAAATGGACTGTTATTTTACATATTCCGAAGAAAGAAAGGAAAATGCAATAAGAAGAAAACACCGGCAACATTAAAATTCACACCTTTAAAGGATATGGAAAAAAGTGAAAAGTCTGCACCTGAGAACCAATGAACTAGGTATCTGACAAATGCTGATAAGACACAGGAAGCCTGAGTAGAAGTCAGTATGTGAAATACAACACGCGTAGGAGATGTTACTGTTGCTGCTGGAAATACATGAAATGTAACAGTTTGAAAAGTGAAAATGATTCATCACCACACTCTACTGAATTTATAGTGTTCTAAAAGTAAATTACATTTCCTTTAAATTTTTCTGAATCTCACCCCCTCCCCAGAAAGTATCAATGCAGAACATACTTGTTTTCTTTATTCCTTCTTTCCAAGGCACTTTGGGTCTCCAACCTAAGCCATGTATTTTTTCTGACTTCATTGGATATCTCATGTCATTGGTAGGTCTCAAAAAAGGAAAAAAAAAAAAATAAAGATTTAAAATGACATTGTGGATACATATTTACAAATTTAAATACTAAGAGAACTAATGTGTGCTCATGAACCTTTGCCATAATTCAAATTTTTTCTTAAAAAAATTCTCCTTGATGACATACTGAGAGAAAATTTGTAAAATAAAGTACACGTTGAAAAAAATCATCTGGAATCCCAGATGCCTAACCCTCTCTATGGCTCATCCTTTTCTGCTTTCAGCCATGATCTGGGTATGAACGCAATGCCTCATACCTAAATGTTTGATGAATGAATAAGTCCACATAAATATATTAGGGCTCTTATGTCCCATACCCTAGGTCAGGTACTTTATATACGTTATAATAAACCTTTAAATACTTCTGTTAACAAGACATTATTATTCATATTTCACACTCCAGAAGACCTCAGACTTGGAAAAGGTCAGTAACTTTCTTTAAGTCACACAGCTAGTAAGCAATAATGTTATACTTTATTCTTTTGATACGCAATTAGGAAAAAAATATTTCAGTGGAAAAATCAAGAGCGATAACACTAGTTTCTGGTTAAGTCCATATATTTTAGAATTATGTAAGTATCTAAGATTTCACAACCTTTCCCCAAGGCTTTAACTTGTTACTCACCTATCATTCACATAATCCACCCAGTTTTCCATTTCAGACTCTGAACTGGTCTCTTTGATCTGTCAAAATGGAAAAGGCTTTTGAGTCAAAATTATAAAGTGAGACCAGAGAATAACAAAGGTATTCAATAGCTGATTAAAGAGACCAGAAAAACACCCCCTTCGGAGTGCCTCAGTGATGCACTGGGTTAAGCGTCTAACTCCTGTTTCGGCTCAGGTCATGATCTCAGACAGGGTCATGAGATTGAGCCCCACAGAGTCTGCGTGAAGACTCTCTCTTCCTTTCCCTCTACCCCTCCCCCCATCTCTAGCTCTCTGTCTAAAATAAATAAATACATCTTTTAAAAAAAAATAACCCCTTCAAAGTGGGGGAGGGAGCTAAAATGAAGAACATTTTAGGAACACTTTCCATGCTTGATAACCCACATTCCATCTGAAGCTCACAAAGAATACGGTCTTTATCCAAGTTCCTAAAACCCTTGGAATTTCCTAAGTGACATGAGATAAAAGTGCCTTCTGCTATTCACAACAAGCTCCTTTCAAACACACCAAGGTTATGTTAATGAGTGAATTTTGGAAGGCCCCTAAAGGATGGGGACTGGTGGCCAAGGGAACCAAGCCTGTGCTTAGAGGGCTGGAGCCTGAATTAATAGCCAGTGGTCAATGATTTAACCAATCATGCCTACTTAAGGAAGTCTCTATGAAAAACCAAAACAATGGGGTTTGGAGAACTTCTGGGCTGCAGAAAACATGGTGGTGCTGGGTCAGTGGTGGGCCAGGTCAGTGCATGGTCAGTCCATGCTCCGGCATCTCCTCCGTCTGGCTGTTCCTGAGTTCTATCCCTTGCAATGAGCCAATAATCTAGAAAATAAACTGTGAGTCACTCCGGCTAAGCACCTCTGCTGATCGTCAGTCAGTGGTCAGAAGCCCAAATGACAACCAGGTTTTGTGGTTGGCCCGTGAAGCAGGGGAGAGTCCTGGAGGTCTGAGCCTTTAGTCTATGGGATCTGGAGCCATCTCCAGGCAGATAACGTCAGAATTGAGTTAAATAATAGGCCACCCAGCTTGTCTCTGCGAATTTCTTGGTGTGGAAAACCCACATGTTTGGAGTACAGAGTATTCCGAGAGCCGAGCAAAGGAAAGTATTTCCACACACCAAGTCTCCCTTACTACTGAATCCTGAGACTGAGAATTGATGTTCACTAATACGTACATACACTCCTAACTATAATTACTTCCATATCATCAATCCTTAAGATTAGCACACACCGTTTTGTATTTCTGACATTGAGGTATTTATTACAATAAGTTTCTACATCCAATCTGTTAGGATTTTTACTTTCCCGAAAAGCTGTTAAAAATGAGTGATATAACTTCCAATAATGATATATCTTCATGTTACTTTTCATTTTTTTACTCATTCAGTTTCTAATTGAGTAAATTATAAACTGCTGATTTTGACTAAATGAGTGATGACTGCCACTGATTTAGTGACCATTTTGAAAACACTACCCTCTTAAAATATATGCATACCAGTTGTATTAGTTCTTTGGCAAGCTGGAGCACTGACATTTCAAAATTGGTTCCGATGTTATAAATTTCACCTGGTTTCCCTTTCTTGAGGACAATGAGAAATGCTTCTACTACATCAGTTGCATAAAGGAAATTTCTTGTTTGAAGCCCTGATCCATGAATGCAGCTAAAAAGATTAAATGAAAGGGAATCATAAAGTGTAAAAAGCTCTCCCAAACCAGGGTAACACAACGCCTGGATACAATTCCAGAGAAGCCAATTTCATTGGGGAGCCTAGAAAGCTTTTACCGAAAACACTTATTCTCATGACTTTTCTAAATTTTATCCAGAATTTTTAAATGACCACCGAACCTCATGCAGCACTCAGTAAGGAAGTAACACACATATAAATGATCCCTCAGAAATAACTTATTCATCAATTTTTACCTTAAGTTCATTTTGAAGGAATATGTATAGCTCAGTGAATTAAATAAATCCTTTGGAAAAGCAAAATTATATAAAGATGTTGCATCTTAATGAGATAATTCCAAGTTCTAGGCTACATTATTTAAGAACTGAAATTATTAAAGAAATTTCAAGTTATCTAAGTAAATCATAAAGATGAGTAACAGATTATAATTATTTAAAGAACCATCACATTGAGTGTAGAAAGAATACATACATCTGTTGAAACATTCAATTCTATGGTCTTCAATTCTTAAGACTTTATGATTTTCAAGATAGGCTGTCACCAAATATTTTCCACATACCAGAAAAACATATGGGTACAAAGGTAAATAATAACATACCATTTCCTGTTGTGTTGTAGTAAAGATATAAATTTTGGAATAACCTAAAAGAATATTTAAATATCATTTCAGATATTGGAAATTCACTCATTAATATGAATCTAACTCATCATAAGATTAAAAGATTATGATTATTAAGAAATATGCATATAGATAAATTCTAACTTTTTATCAGTTTCAAGAAAAAAGCCATTGTAATTTTGATAAGTGAAAGAATTCTACGATAGCCTCCTATTTCACAAAAACAAGACATCTGCTGGACAAATATAAAGACAAAATGATACAAATAGTGTAAAAATTCAGAAAAGGTCTTCATGAACAGTTTGGCCTCACCACAAAAGTCCACCTTTGATTTCCTGAGGACAGGAGTCATAGCCTACTTACTGCCTTGTGCACAGCACCTACCCAATCAGTGCTTGTGAAATGAATAAAAAGTAAATTCTAGTTCCACTGAATTTAAAGAAAGGTTATGTTAAACAGGGTGAGATATATTATTCACCTTATAAAGCACCTCTGAAAGGTACTCCCCAAATTAAGCAAAGGAGACATTAAGACCAACAGATCATGACATGGCCCCTTTCCTTGGCCAAAGAGATCAATGCAACCAGCTGGAAAGTGAAAAATCCCATCTCCCAATTTTTAGGCACAGAAGGCAATGGTTCGTTCAAATTAGGTTTAATGATACAGAACCAACTGCACAGTTGGTTCGGCCTTTTAAGTACATTTCTTTATTCACGACTCGTACTATTTTCTGGAAGACATTCAGGCCAGCAACTATAAAGAGGAGCTGGGGAAAACAGTGCACCGGCTGACGGGAAGACAAATTTCTGTACCAGCTTCCCGCAGGACTCTCTAACTAGCTCTCAAATTCCTGGACGCAAGCCAGGAAGGAGTCTTCAGCAGCATGGCAGGGGCGAAGGGAATGCTCTGTAGAGCTTCAGAATCGTGAAGAGCACCAGGCATTTTCACATTGTGATCTCACTGAATCCTTCAAAATCCCTTCTGAGTGTTTTCACTATCCCCCAGTTTAAAGACGATGCTCCAAGGGCCCAAGGTCACACCAGCCCGTGTCAGGTTAAGACCTCAACTCGGGTCTTCAGACTCTACACCTGATGAGATTTGCATGTGGCCCATACAGTGCTTCTAATTATGTATAATTACAGCAGAAATTATTTCAGACAAATAACTGAAGAGGGATTATCTTCAATAACGAGAAGCTACAATCACTGAAACACAGTGTGGACTCACAAGTAAAATGTACCTTTTCGGGATACTGATGTGGTCCGTAAACATTACTGCTTCGCGTGATGACAGCTGGAAACTTAAAGAGTAGTCAACGTTAACGCAGTAAGAGGCCCAATTGTAATGATTCTCTAAAGAAGTCCTGAAAAATGGGCACTTGCAGCTAAGTGACTCCACACACATCAAGGACAGAAGTGAAGGGCTTTTTTTTTTTTTTTTCTGATGTAAGGTTCCTGAAAATATGGGAGAGGATAGGACTCAGAGAAAGGCAGAGGCTCCTAAAAGAAAGAGGAATATTTTCTTTCCTGGGACAAGAGCAGGATGAATATAGATGGGGGCAGGTTGGTTAGGTTTGCGAGCAGAAAATCAAGGGAATTTCTACCAGATGATTTCAGAGACTGCGTCTCAGACCTTGGGTTTGGTTAGATGTGAAACTTCACATTGTCTTTCTCTGATGCACCAACGCTTACAAAGAAAAAGAGCTACCATGAAAGGGCAAAGGGTCAACGCTATGGAACACAAAAGGCAAGAAAATGTCAACTCCCATTCATGAGGAGCCAAGAGAGGTGAATCAGGCAGAGGGGAGCACGTGCAGGTCACGGAATCTGCCCTACTCTGTCTTCTTCCCCCCGGAGGATTCTGGGAATCAGGATATTCCAATAGGGCTTTTCCCTACAGCTGTAATACTTCATGTACCACTGAAGTGGGAAAACATATATAAAAATGATTCCTTTAAGTGGTGAACTAAACAAGAAGTAGGTCCTACTTTGTCCACATGATATAGAAAATAAATATTTTAAACTCCTTAATATATAAACTCCTGAATCTATGTCTTCAATTTTAAAAATGGAATGTGGCTAATGCTAACTTGGAGTTTTATCACCTAAGTCAAAAGAAAAATGATTCAAGAGTTTCTGAAATCAGCTCTTACTTTATATCGTTCCCAGTACGACTGTACAAAACACTCAGCAGCTGCTTTAGATGATGCATAAGGATTTGTAGGTTGTTTGGGTGAAGATTCATCGAATTCCTAATTTCAAAAAAATGCATTAAAAATACATATTATGCATAGTTTCTAAGTAGAAAAAATAAGAAAACATATAATAAACTTGAAATGTTAATTACTACATGTTAAAAGACATTATTGAACCCCAACTACATCCCTGGCATTTTTCTAAGCATTTTTTATATAGTAGCATTCACAGCAACCCTCTAAGAAAGGCAGAGAGAACAGCAAGTGCAAAGGTCCTGGGACAGAATTGTGTTCAAAGGAACTGCAAGGAGGCTGATGTGAGAGAAGAGAAATGGGAGATGAAGCCAGATAGCTGGAGGGTGGCCAGACCATGTAGAACCTTGAAGGCCAGTGTAACAATATGAACAGGTTTTGAGCAGAGTAATGTCATGATCTGACTTTTATTTTAAAAATCATTCTGGCTACTGTGTCAGATCTGATGTAGGGTGACAAAGGTACAAGAAGAAAAAAGTTCACCTCACAAAAATTGCAATGAGAACTGAGAATAATAGCTTCTCACAGGTGGGACTGGATACTGAGGAGAAGTGCTCAGGGTCTGCTTTTTCTCATTAGAAGTTGTTTCAAAATCCTTGATTTTTTTTTTCACCATGTATGTGTTTTGGTAAAAATATAAAACAGAATGAGGTCACTTGTTGAAAACAGTGATGATGAAAAATACGGATGAGAATGGAGACATCTTTTGCAGAAAAAGTACAATATGTACAAACGATTGAAAAAGAACAGACGCCAGTTCCTACACTAATTTCACATTTACTCCTTGATGTTCCACCGCTTCCTGAGGGGAGGAGGAAGGTGAGCAGGTAGTATGCTGCAGTCGAGTTACCTACGCCTGGCCCATGGGAAGGACATTTGTCATATATGTCCTGGGACAGAAAGGTGGGATGTTCTGCTCTTGCAAAATATTGTCAGTCAAAATACATATAAATTTGTACCAAGACTAGGTGGTTGTTGTCATTCGGGGTGACATTCTTTGGTCTGAACAGAAGACACAAAGGAATAACATGTTGGAGAGTCCCACAGTGTGTGTCATGAGGGGATGAAAGAAACCCAGAAGAGATTCTAAGAAAACAGATTTGCATCGTGGTCAATGGTAAGCAGGAGAAACCTACCATTTCTGAGCTTACCTTATCGAGACTGCCTCCGTAAACTTCATCTGTGCTCACGTAAATGAACTTCTCCACTCTGGCTTCGTGAGCAGCACTCACCAAAACATGAGTGCCATAGACATTAACATACGTAAACTCAAATGCACGTACAAATGAAAGATCTAAAAAAAAGAGAGAGAGAGAGAGAGAAATCTAGAATAATTCCACCCAAGGGACAAAACAAATACCCAACAGTAGACTCAGGTTTAAGGAAAGTTCTATTCACTTCTCTTCATTCACCACAACTGCAAAAGTTTAAAAAAAAATAACAAAAACACATTGCTATTTATAATTGCTTTAAGCCTAAACTGTGAAGCATATGTAAATTCTTAGAACCTAGAAAACTATCAGTGCTAAATTTGCGGGAAACACTTTTTTTTTTTTTATTCTAAAAAGAAAAAAAAGGATACATCTAAATTTAAAATGTTCTTAAATTTAAAACTTGAAACTTCCAGTTTCATAGATGGCAAGGCTTTTCAGATCAATCTGTTATTGTTGAAGACACAACAAATGTTTGATAAATTATTTTTAAAATAAATTTACTTGAAGAAACGGTTCTCTATAATCTGGGAATGAGGGGAACTTTACTAAAAATGGCTCACAATCCAGAAGCAAAAGGGGAAAAAAAAAAAACAACAAAACCTGATCAGTTCAACTATGTTAAAGTTCTTGCACAGAAAAAACAACCAACCAGAAAAATCTATAAACAAAGTAAAAAGACAAATGACAGATGAACCATGAGAGACTATGGACTCTGAAAAACAATCTGAGGGTTTTGGAGGGGCCGGGGGGTGGAGATGGGTGAGCCTGGTGGTGGGTATTAAGGAGGGCACGTATTGCATAGAACACTGGGTGTGGTGCATGAATAATGAATTCTGGAACACTGAAAAGAAATTAAAAAAAAATTTTTTTTAAAAGACAAATGACAAACTGGGACAAATATTTGAACTTATCAGAAACAAAGGGCTAATATATTCAATCTAAAAAGAAGTTCTATAAAATAAAAGGAAACAACCCTTTTGGATAGGAGACATAAACAAGTAGTTTAGACAAGAAATACAAAGGTCCTTAAGCTGAAGATGCTCAGCCTCAATTACAATAAGAAAAATTCAAAATGAAATCTCAGAGATGCCACTTCTTACCTATCAGATTGGCAAAAATTAAAAAATTTGACACCACCTTCTGTTGGTGAGGCTCTGGGGGAAAAGATACTTTATATATTACAAGTAAGAATGCAAAGTGTTTTCAACCCCTAAGGAAGGAAATTTCTCAATAGCCAGGTGAATTACGTATGCCTTTACCCCTTTACCCTGGTTATCAGGCTGAATTGTGCTCCCCCCAAATTCATGATGGAACCCTAACCCCAAGTACTTCAGGATGTGCCTATATTTGGAGACAGGGCCTTTAAGAGGTACTTAAATAAAAATAAGGCCATCCAGGTCCCTCGTCCACCATGACTGGTATGTTTCAGAGAAGACATTTTGACACAAAGAGAAACACTAGGGATGCTCAGGGGGAAAACTGTGTGAGTACACGGAGAGGGAGTGGTCACTTGCAAGCCAAGGAAAGAAGCTTGAGGAGAAACTGGCCTGCTGGCGCTTGGACTTCCAGCATCCAGAAAGGTGAGAACTAAATTTCCGTTGTTTAAGCCCCTAGTCTCTGGTATTTTGTTATGGCAGCCCTAACAAACTAATTCATCCTGAATTTGTCCTTCTAGGAATCCCTACCCAACATCAGTTGGCAAGTATACACAAGGACACAGGCATGAAGCCATCCACTGTGGTACTATTTAACTAGCAAAATGCAGGAAACGAACACAAATGGGGTACAGCTACATAACGGAGCATATGAAAATAAAAAGGAATGAGGAATATGTTATATTCTGCAACAGAATAATCTCCTAAATATACTACGGAGGAGACCAAGGGAAATTATAATTTTAAAATCAAGTAACAAGGCAGTAATATACCACTAATGAGGATTCAACAATATTCTATCTTCTGTTTAGGTGATGGCTTTATGGGTATTCACATTATCATTAATCATTTAGCTTTACTTCTAAATTCTTCTGAATGTATGGTATATTGCACAATATAAAATGGTAGACAGTTAGAAGATATCGCAGATGCACAGACGACTACGGATAATATAATGTTCAACAGTGTATCCCCCACCCAGCTTAAAAAACACACACACACACACGCACGCACATTAAAAATATAGGTGAAGGCCCATCTCCCCAGAAGTTATTACTATATTGCATTTAGTTAAACTCAATGTTTTAAGATAGCATTCAAGGTTATATTTCAACCTACATTAATAAAAGTGACTGGAAAAGCATGCAGTTTTCCTGGAAGAGCATGGTATGTGCTCCTTCAAAGACATATTAAGTCCCTACTTGCTTGACTTCAATAATGGACTTTGATTTAGGGTAATTAGTCACCGGGAAAAAATTTGCCCATCGTAACTGTAATATAAAACAATGCTTACCTACGTGTGTTTGTGCAGCAAAATGTAGTACTATATCTATTTTTTCTGTTTCAAAAAGCAGTTTCACAAAGTGAGAATTACATATGTCACCCTATACAAAAAAGAAAACAGGAAAAAGCGAAGTTTTACTCAGCACTGCCATTGGTAATAACCATTTTACTACATGAACCAAAACAATGATAAGAAAAAAATTAATCTCCCCCCACCACCCTGCTTTAATAGAGATTATCTTGAAAATCCAACCAAGGGGTCAAATAAGTATAGTAATGAGGTATTTCTCCAGCATCTAAGGATATAAGATAATCAATTCAAAATACTTATTTGCAAATATGTGTCCAAAACCGTATTTTATTGAGCACCAATGACAACTAAAAACCAAGCTAGCTTTTTCCCATAACATTTTTGCCAACCTCATGTTAACAGGAGATTTTTGTAAACATATTTTTAAAGTTTGAGGTAACCATTATTGCAATACATTTAAAGTAAGTGTAACCATTTACAACCACATTTTTAAAAATGTGTTTCACCACAACTGAGTGAACTAAGTGAACTCGTAAAAGGATTTACGATGTTATATGTACATTTAACTCTTCTAAAAATAGGTATTCTCAACAATTCTTTGGTGACTGAAAGAAACGCTTTCATATAGAAGAGTGTGCTCAGTATATTCTTTATAATTTGTGGTGAAAAGGAGAGTTTATAGATTATCTTTAAAAAAAAAAAAACAAACCATAAATCATTAAATAGTTTCATTTGACATTAAAATTTCCCTTTGCAAATTAATGACCTGGCTCTCTGGTTTATACTTTGGACTCTTCTAAGAGTGCCTAGTAAATGAGCCCTCTAGAGCCAATCAATCCACTCTGATTGAAGAACATTAGCCCACGGGCTGTTATGATAGGCTCTTTGGCTGTTGCCTGGCCTAAGTAACAGTCCCCCTTACACTAATCTCTTTAAAACCCAGCAAGACCTCATTAAGAAGGCTATTGAGAACCTAAAAATCATAAACCATGTAAGGTCAGTCACCTATCCATAGAGCTGCCAAGGCACCAACTATCACACACAGCTTTATAGTGGTATTAATCTAAAAGTAGTAGTCTCTGTAGCACATGGTACTTCTGGAAATTAGAAGGTTTTC
Source organism: Enhydra lutris kenyoni (assembly GCF_002288905.1). NCBI lineage: Eukaryota > Metazoa > Chordata > Mammalia > Carnivora > Mustelidae > Enhydra > Enhydra lutris. The sequence continues at coordinate 47,750,120 of NW_019154099.1, forward strand.
AATAAGCATGCTTTCCAAGCCCACACTACACAAGCTTGCCAAGTAGAAACAATGTCTGAATGGCTACAGAGGCACAGCATAAAACTTAAATAATTATAAGAAAAGTTTCATACCTGTATAAATTTGTAGTTTTGTTTGTTAGAAATGGTTTCAAGATTCTTCAGGCTTGCACAGTAATCCAGCTTAAAATAAGTAAGTGAGGGAGAGGGAGAGAAACAACACCAAAAGTGATAATAGTTTTTCCTATAAAATATCGATTTATTTTAAAAAACTGTAGCTATTCTGATCGTAATATGAAAACATGTTTTCCTAAAGGGTTTGCTCTTTGCTTTTAGAAGAAGTCTCTGGTATATTAGAAAGTAAAAAACAAAAACCATGTAATCTTGTTACTTTTTGAAAATACAAAAAATTACTTTTTAGAAACCCTTCCTTTAAAAAATTTTCCGGCCCAGATTTGCCCCAGGCCACCAGAAAAGCTTACCATTTCTTACTGCAAAAGAACTAGTACTTGAAAACAATTACACCTTTGTTATGCATATTATAACTCATTACACTGTTTTCAGAGTTAATTGTTGGTAAATCCCTGTACAAAGGGGGAAAAAATTACTGTCTCTGATAGTAAGGCAGGCAAAAATTGGTAAGACCTACAGATAATTCTGTCTATAGATTTTTACTATTACGTCTTATGAAATTAAGGTAACTGCGTCTTGTGTTTCAAGTCAAAAATCCAGTGATTACCAATCATGGCTTTCAGACTCTTCAGGGAGACTTCAATTATTACAGAAAAATCCTCAAAACTCAATTAGTTTTAATTTAAGAAATAAGTATGTAATTTTCCAGAGGGTGGCAGTTATAATATCAAATAATAAAATAATAAAATCAAATAATCAAAGTATCCCAATTCCAGAAAAAGATTAATAATCACAAGATTACACTAAATATTGAACTTAGGGTTGAAGATATTCTTCTGATAAAAATACTGCACTTAAAAGCTTTACTTTATGGGCTATCATAATGAAAAACTTCTAAAAGACTAAGATTAAATATAGCATGATCACATGACTATGTAGATCCCTAAGTTGCTAAAATGACCAAATAAAAACTAAAATATCAGCAGGATAAGATTCTAATACTTTTAAAAAAATGTATATAAGTATCAGTGCATGAAGCTCATTTTTATAAAACTCACCTTGTCTAGATTTATGATCATATAGTTTGGATAATCTTCTACTAAAGAAACAATCATATGTGATGCGCTTTAAAAAAAAAAAAAGTGTATTTTGTTAGTAGAAGATGTAACCTTTTCCCTAAATTCTTCACATTTCCTAAATGTTACCTTAACCTGTCGAGTATTAGAAACTATTCAGAGATATCTTTAAGTTTCTGCAAAATAACGGAAATAAGTACACTGAATACACTTCCTCCCCCACCCCCACCATTTTTCACTAACTTTCTCAAGAGGATCAATAATTGGTATTGATATATCAATATCCTTTGGCACTGTGGAGAAAAGAGAATTTACTGGCCCTGGGTATAAGGAAAAAAAATTGTTTAACCAAACAATTTGTGTCCACGTGCTTTTAGTGTGGGAGTGAAGCAGGATGATAAGTACAATGGGTGGTGGTCAGTACAGGTAGACTGAAACTATAATGTACCTTTTAAGAGACCGTGGGTATAACTGTGCAAAACTTCACTTAGCATGAGCACAGTTGTTTATGTTCACAGTAACCCTACTGCAATTACTATCTCCTGGTACAAGAATATGGTGGTAAACTAGAAAATTCAGGGAGGTTCTAGATTAAACCTAGGTTTCCAAGCTAATAATGGCTGAGGCCATCCTGAGTTGGGTAACCATATTGGCTCCTGGTTTTCCCAGGACCAGGAGTGGAACCAGAGGCATCTCTCAGTGAGATGGTCCACCAGATTTCCTCATAGACACCAAAACATTCGGCTCCCAGGAATAAGGGCAGCCCTTGACCAAATTATGAACTCAGAGTTTGTACTTGACAGCCCTTTCACAGCATTTTCTAGAACCTGCCCTTCTGGGACCAGCACTCTCACACAAGTACCACCCTTTTATGGCCATGCCCCTCTTCTTATTAGATAAACCCTGCCTGCCTGGTACCCTCCTCCAAGTTATTGTCAGATTTAAAGAGGTGACTTAATATGCCAATGGGGGACGTGATTCCCATGTTCCCATGTTCTCTTCCACTAGACATTGGGAGTTTCCTGTTGGTACCTGCGCATTCATCCATTCAATAACTACCGAAGACCTTTGTAGAATAAGCCAGGCATTCTTACAGATGCTGAGGGGAACAGTAGTCTCTGCCCTCATCCAGTTTACATTCTAGAGCAGGGATGCAGGCAAGAAGCCAGTAAACACTAATACACAAAATAACTTCAGACTTCAGATAGTGATTAGTGTGTTACTTGGGAAAGGGCACTTTTAGATAGGATGGCTAGGTAATGCCTGTCCCAGGAAACGATGTCTACGCAACCATCGGAAATGAGTGATGCAAGCGCTCTAACCAAAGGGGAAGCAAGTGCAAAGGCCTCGACAGGAGGAATGGGCCTCATGCGTTCCAGAAATTCCAAAAAGGTTAAGTGCGGCAGGTACAGAAAAACAAAGAGGCAGAATGGAAGATCAGGTTGGAAGATCAGGCCCTGGAGCACTTGAGTCTTCTAGATATGCAAAAGAGTTTTATTTTAATTTTATTCTAAGTTTGACAGGCTGGGGTAAAACTTTGTGGGTAAAACTTTGTGCGCTTATCTACTTAATAAAAACTGACTTCTGTGGGCAGAACAGACTTTCAGCCAACAAGGGGGGAAGCAGTAGGACCAATCAGAAAGCTACAGTAGCAATCTAGGCAGAAGCCAGTAACGTGGACTAGGATGGGAGGGGGAAGGGGCGAGAAGTGGTCGCTTGGGAAGCAGTGAACGAGGACTCACTGATTGCATATGGGTGTGGGAGGGCAAGAGGCATCGCTCAACTCGTCCAGCTCAAAGCACCAAGAGAGGGTGTGGTGTTGTTGTCGTTGTTGTTTTATAGCCCGCTGAATAAATGAATGTCCTGCTATAATCCAAAAATCGTTTCTTGGCCTGTCTGCGTACGGAGAGGGCGGGCTGGAGGCTGGGGCAGTTGGTGAGGAGTTTACTGCCATGTGGGGGCATTCGGAAGAGTGTCAGGTGCATCCCGGGCCAGGAAAGAAGGCAGAGAGCACCACACCGCTTCAGCTTTGGTGGGCAGGCGCCTTAAAGAAGTCGCGGTTTCAAAGGAACCAAGACTTCGCAAGCGGGGAGAGGGGGAAGAAGGTAGGCTGATATTGTTCGTGCGTTAAGACCCTCCCATATCAGACCCCCCCAAGCTGGTTCCAAGTTGCCAAGAGCAAGCAGAGGCGCAGGAAAAGGTTGGGGTTTCTGGGGAGCCACTCCTCGTCCAGCGGCGCCGTTACCTACATGAAACCAGCACCCCCGGTCACCAGGAGCCGCTTCGCAAAGCCGCTGGGAGGACCCAAGGGCTCCGTCCGGCCCGCAGCCGACATCTCCCACCTCAGCAGTGCCCGGCAGCGTCAAGCGCCAGATCTGTACACCGCAGCGAAGTTCCACCGCGACTTTGCGCGACGCGTCTCGCGGCCCCGACACGTCAGTGGGGAAGGTGGCAGCAGCTTCCGGAGACGGGCCCGCTTATCCCCGCCCCCTTGCACGCTGGGCGGGGCCCTCGGGTGCGCGGGCAGCGCCACGCTACTGCGCAGGCGCAGCTCTTCTCTTTCCCAAACAGGGCCCGTTAGGCGTAATTGAGGTGGCTGGGAAGTGGGGTCAGGAATGTTTTGTGTCAAGGGACGCCAGAATGGATCAGGCTTTACCTGGGTACGCAGATGGTCGGAGTTATGAACGATTACCTTCTTTTCATTCTTGTACTGCTGGACAATTTCCACAGATGACTCTCTGGTTGAGCCGAGAACTTCAGAAGTTCTCTGCTTGCAAAGTGTGGAAATGGGAGTTCGCAACGGCAAAATGCGTTTTGCTTTGTTGTTAATATCATTACCGACAAATCAGGCTGCTGGCAGTCCTGGTAAAGAGGTTCCCTAGATCCTACCCCTACTGTTCTTGCTCACCCTGCCTGCCCTCCTTGTTTCGCCTTGAATTTGTCAAGCATGTGACTTCCCTTAGGCCTGGATGCCCTCTCCCCAGATGCCTGCCTAGTTTTTACCCTTACTTCTTCAGTTCTCAGGTTGAAGGTCACCCTTGTAGAGAGTCCTTCCTTGACCACCCCAATTAAAATAGCAAGCTCTACCTCAGCCCTGCTTAACCATTTTATGCTCCTTTCTTTTTTCTCCATAGCAGTCATCAACATTTATGTTGAACTGATCGTTGGTACTGGCCAGAGAGGGCAGGGTCTTTGTTTTGTTTCCTGCTATAATCCCAAGGCCGGGGGACCAGGCCTGGCACAGAATAAATGATAAATTAATGTTGAATGGATAAATAAATATCCTGTTTTTTTTTCTTTTTTCATATAATGTGTTGGCAAAGTATAAAAAGAATGAGAATACCCAGTATATATGGAAACATCATTTGTTACAACCTTTTGGGGGGGACAAAGTGGTAACATATAGGAAAAGATCAAATGCGCATAACATATGATTCCCAAATTCCATGATGTATAATATAGATAATTGCAGAAAAACACAAATATGTTCACCGATATATTGTTTATATGTAGTAGCGAAAACGTGCACACAATCTAATAATACTATCTCACTTCTTAAATACAGTGGATCTCGAGTGCTACAGGCTCAGACAGGAGAACTTGGGGTGTTCAGCGAGCTGACAGTGGCTCGGTAAGGATGGAGACAAAAAGTCGAGTTGGAAATTGGAGAGACTCGAAAGCTATAGTCTGGAGTCTGGCTTGTGTACTACAGGTGATCAAAAACCTTTGAAGGAAGTGATGCAGTCAAATTTTGTTTCTCAAAGCTTTCTGTGGCTCTAGGGTAGAGATGGGCTGTGTGTGGCCAACTGGAGAAAATTAAGACTGTGCCACAGGACAAGTAAGATGAGACCAGGATGGCCTGGATATCAAGAGTGGCAGCTGCTTCCTACCATCGCCTCCCAGAAGAGGGGGTAATAGACATGTTTCATTGAGATAATTGGATTATGGGTGTACACTGTACTTCGCAGCTGTCTGACTATATAATTCAAGAAGACAGGTAACCAAAGAAGTTAAATTCGGTTAGATGTGCCAAGAGAATTCTTGCATTAAACTTGGACATGTACAGTTACAGCTACGTGTCTTTCGGACACTAAAACGGAAACGTCCAGTAGTTTGCATAGGCACCTCGGCCTTTGCGGGAGCTTTCTTTTCCTCACCAGAACCGCTGCCATCGTGCGCTTCTTCTCAGTTCTTCTAGAACCCTACAAACTCCCTGGAAAGTCCTCCGAAGACTGGCGCATGCGCAGTAGTACCACGCACGGAGACAGCGGAGGGCTAGGCTTTTTGCGTAACCGGAGGCAACATCCTTCCGAGTCTCCATAAAAAAGGCGGGAACTAGCCGGCAGGCTGGGGAGTGATGGGACGCGCGCCTCCACACGTCCCGCCCATCTCGGCCTCTGATTGGTGGGTGTACTTGGCTCGTGGCGGAGGCGCCTGCCACATAGGTTGTCAGTCTCCCGGGGGCGGGTCCGGGACGCCGGTCTTGCTCCCTCCTCCCTCGGCCCCGGCTGCCGACGTGGGGAAGGCGGCCGCAGGCGGTTGGAGCCCAGGTGTAGGTGCCGCGAGGGAGAGGGGGGGATGGGAGCCCTGCGGCTGCTGGCGGTATCTCTCGCCTGCTGCTGGTGGCCGCCGGGCAGCCAGGGTAAGACCCTGCGGGGCAGCTTCAGCAGCGCCGCGGCCCGAGACGCTCAGGGCCAGAGCATCGGCCACTTCGAGTTCCACGGTAGGTGCGGGGGCGGGGAGCGGGATGCAGGCGCGTGGGCCCATCCCGCGGGCAGCGCCTCCCCGCTTCGCTGGGGGAGGCCTGGAGCCGGTGGCCGCGACGCGGGGGACTGCCCCGGCTGCACCTGGACTTCCCGCATAGCCGCCAGCCCGCCCGCGACCGCAGCTGCCGGGATCCGGGGATGCGTTAACGCCCGCCGTGCTGTCGCTGCTCCCCACTCCCTGGTCTGCACCCTCCCCCGACTAGTGACTGTGGTCTGCACTTGAAACACCGTTTCCCCCTCCCTCCCCACACGGACCAAAGTACCGAGGACTTCCTCTGCTGCATCTTTCGAGATCCTTCCCTCAAGGAAGCATCCTTTGCTCAGTCCTGTCTCAGCCTGGTTATATACACTAAGACACTGTACTTATGGGTGCATTTAAGCTCCAGAACTTAGATTTACTGGGTTTAGTTTTTGTTTTTAAGATAATTTGCTAAAACCTACTCGAAGCAGAGACGTTTGGAAACCAAATAAAATACTTGCTAATCTAGTGGTCCCAAGGGGGGACGGTTTGGTTACCCCACTACTAAAGGAGTGGATTTACCATGGATCAGGAGGCCTAGAATTCACTTGACAGAAATGCATGTAAGTGTGTTCTGGAAGCTTCTTCATAATTGTATCCTTTCTGGCCTTTCTGAAACGAGAACTGCATTTGATTCTGACTTCCTGGTCTCCCTCAAAAATCAATGTCTTAAATGAATGAATTTGCAATTCATTCTAATTTTTGCTTTACCTGCACTCTCGAAATTTAAGTGATTTTCTTGGTTCGTACTTTTGGTACTCTAATTGACTGGTATTGTATTCCAAATAATTATTTGCCCTGATGAGGATGGTATCCTTGATTAGTACAGTTTTTAGCGTTAAAAGATGCAATGTCAGACTGTTGTCCCAGAGAAGGTAATAGAGACAAGAAGCTATTTTGGTGTAGGAAAGGAATTTAAAGTATTGCAGAATTACAGAATTGGTGTAAATGGAGGGGAACCTGAAAAAAAAATTTTTTTTAAATCAAAGTGTTTAAAATAGCTGAGAAAATGAATACAAACCAGTTTTCCAATATCCTATGTGGCACAGACGTTGGGTAAAGAAGAAACTCTAGAAACACTTTATTATTATTTTTTAGGTCACATTTTTAGTTTTTTTTTTTAATCAGTTGGCTGTAACTGTTCTTTGAATATTGACAGTGATAGCAAAGACACTACAATAAATAACACAACCTGGACAGTGCTAGAAAATCTGGGATATATGGAAGCCATGATGTGGGTTATCAGTAGCAGAGGGACTTAGAAAACCCGGATATTTCATGATTACTTGGTAAACATGGAGGGGGAACTTAGGTAGATAATCCAGATATCTCAAGGAAGATTAAGGACCTGAGTGTTCCAAGTACGTTAACACACATACACACTCTTTCTGTGTGTGTGTGTGTGTGTGTGTGTGTGTGTGTGTATGTAGATAAATTTTTTTATTATTTCCAGTCTTCAGTGAATTTGAATTCAGTAAAATAATAATACTAAGTTATACTGAAATAATTAATTCAGAATGTGATTTAAGATGTTAAGATTCAAGTCACTTCTAAAATTTTGGGTAGTTTATAATGTAATCAATTTATGTAGGAGACTTGGACATTCCTTGATACATACTAACATGAATTTATTTAAAATGTTTAGTCAAAGTGGTAATTATAACAAACATGACAACAGGAGAGGAGAAGAGATCTTAAAATGAAAACTGAAAACTGAAAATGAAAACTGAAAACTGTCTCCTGCTTTACTTCTCACCCAGAGTCCCTTTCCCTAGAGGCAACTACTTTCTGCCATTTCTGTTCAGGGCCTTCAGTGTACTCCGTGTGTACAACCAGGCTTATTTTATAATGTCTCACAACATCCATTGTTCTGCAAGTTCCTTTGTAAAAGTCAAAGATGTCAAATCTTTTATCAAGTGTAAAATGTCTACCTCCAAACTCATTTGTTTAAACTTTCTAGCTATTAGCTATGTGTATTTTTTACATTAAAAGTATATTAACTCACATGTTATATTAGAAAACAAGAGGAACTTTGGTGGGAAATTTCTGTAGATAGTTTATGAACAAATAGTAAAGATGTGGAGTGGTTGTAGAATTCTCTTATGGTGAATGTTCAAATAAGCAGATGTTGCTGTTTATTCAGTGAAATGGCATCATCTTTCATTGGAAGTGTAAGGAGATACCACACATTAATTTGGATAATTAATATGAATAGTCTTTTGATTTGCACCTGAATGAGATGTTCATTCCAATGTGATCTACCTAGTTAAGTGAGATTTAAGAAAAACTGTGTTCTTGGATATTCTATAAGACTGATGAATCACTGAACTCTTCCTCTGAAACTAATAATATACCATATGTTAATTAATTGAATTTAAATTTAAAAAATTTTAAAAAGCAAAAGGAAATATTCTGCTTTTTAAATTCCTATTTTGATGAATAAAGAAAGGTGTTGAATTGTCTTGTCATGTGAGTTCCATACAAGACCAAACAATTTAATAATTTTTGTCTTAATGTCAAGGTGACCATGCTCTTCTGTGTGTCAGAATCAACAACATAGCAGTAGCTGTTGGAAAAGAAGCTAAACTCTACCTGTTCCAAGCCCAGGAATGGCTAAAGCTACAGGAGAGCAGTCATGGTTATAGTTGTGGTGAAAAATTATCCAAAGCTCAGTTGACAAGTGAGTATATCCTCTTTTCTTTGATCATTAGATCAGGGTTTTTTTTTTCCCTCTTGAATGTTAAAATCTTTGTTTTCATACCAGCATGTTTCACGACACATCACACTGTGATGACATTTTGTCTAGAACATTTTAAGCTGAAGTTCTCCTTGATCGAAGGATAGAATGACTTTCCCCTCCCCTTGTTAAAATTTTGTGAAAAATATCCAGGTAATGTAAAAGGCATACCCTCCTTCATTCAGACTTCTTACAAGTCAGTCACATAATTCATACCAATATGGCAAATGTATTTTGGCCCAGTGGCAGCATAGAATGAATAATAGCATTTGTTGAATGTTTATTCTCTGCTAGCACTGAGCTAAGCACTAAATATGTATTATCTCAGTTAATTGTATGATTTAGCCCAAGTGATGCTGTTTGTTTGTTTGTTTGTTTTAAGATTTTATTTATTTATTTGAGAGAGAGAGAGAGAGATCATGAGAGGGGAGAGGTCACAAGGAGAAGCAGACTCCCCACCAAGCAGGGAGCCCAATGCAGGACTTGATCCCAGGACTCCAGGATCATGACCTGAGCCAAAAGCAGTTGCTTTTAACCAACTGATCCATCCAGGCACGTTCAAGTGATGCTGTTTTACAACATGTTACTGGAACGTGGGATCTAGTCATAGGGTGACACAGTGTCATTTTAGGTTGTACCAGCACCGCATCATTTGTAAACTTCTAGATTTGCTTCTGGAAAAGCTCTCTTATTATCCTAGTTGCCTATATCTTTGAACCCCTCCATTCTCATCAACACTATCCTAAGTATTAGTGTGTATTATCCAGAATTAGTGAAACTCTTTCTAATTTTTATGGAAATGAAGGGCATATACCATGCTACCCATTTTACCTCTTGGAGGGTAATTGGCTGTAGGAATGTGAAGCACCCATGAAAAAAAAATAGGAATTATTCCTCTCCTTTCTTTCCCCCCTTTTCCCCCTACCATGTTCTGCATATCAGTGAGTCTGAATCTTCTTTTAATCTAGTCAAGTGAAACATTGCCATTTTCTGAACTTTCAGTCTTAGTCTCAGCAGCTCTCTGGGTCCCTCATAAGGCATCTAGCAGGAATAGGGATCAAAGGAGAAGCCCCCAGGGGCCCTGGGTGTTCAGTTGGTTGAACATCCGACTCTTGTTTTTGGCTGAGGTCATGATCTCAGGGTTGCAAGGGCGAGCCCCACACTGGGCTCTGTGCTCAGCATGGAGTCTGCTTGAGATTTTCTCTCTCCCTCTCCCTACTTCCCCCACCTCATGTACACACTCTCTCTCTCAAGTAAATAAATATTTTTTACAAAAAGGGTAGAAGCCACCTCTTGTGGGGCTCTCTTACCTGGATTAATGAGGTGACAATGACAGGATGCCGAATAAGTCTTAAATGACTAGATTTAGGCATCAAAGAGATGGTTTCATAAACTTACTTTCCCTCCCCTGATTTTCAGAACTTACCTGGGAAATTTGTCAAATGCTCGTTATCAGTTGTCTTTTCCTTTCTATACCAATTTGGTCATCTAAATGTTCCACAGATGGGTAAAAAGTTATAACCTTCCATTTCCACTTATGTCCGAAACCAGTTCATCATCTTGCCCTTCCAAACCTGGTCATCTCCCTCTTCTGGTGTTCCCTCTTTCAAGATGGCACCACCGTCTGGCCGGTAAACAAGCTAGAACCCAGGGAGTCTTCCAACACTCCCTCTTTGACCTCTCTGTCCCCTTCCCACGTGTCAGTAAGTGACCTCTGAATATCTCGGGAATTCATCTGTTTTTCTGTGTCTCTGCCCCTACCCTGTTGTTCCAGGCTGTCCTAATCTTTTGCCTGTTGCAGTAGTCTCTTTCCTGGTCACAGCTGCCATGCTGGTGCCCCCCTTAACCAGAGCGATCTTTCTGAACAGCAGATTTGATCATGTCACATTCACTTCCTCACCACACCCAGAAATACTCCAGTCATTTTCTTTTGCGCTTAGGACAAAGACAGGTCTCCTTGACCTGATCAGCAAAGCTGTCATGGTGTAGCCGTTATTTACCCCCCAGTTCCATCCCATAGCAGTGTCCCCTCCTGGCTCATTTTACCTGTAGGCTTGTTTTATTTCAGTGCTATCCTGGGCCTTTGCACAGACTTTTCCTCTGTTTGTTCTTCCTTCCCTCTTTGGCCCTTCTCTACACTAAGTTGACACTTGAGTTTTTATAGCTAGTTTTCTTCCATAGCACATATTATAGTTATCACTTTATATCTTATGTATTTGTTATAAAATCAGTCAGAGCAGCAGGGCTCTTTCGGTCTACTCATTCATTTCCATTGCTTCATGTACTAGACAAGGCCCTTGTGATGAATCAGGGACCAAAATATACTCTTTTGGCCCTTAAGGTTAGTGGGGGTGACAGAAATGAATCTGATCGATGTGAATAAATGCGAAATTACAATTGTGATTAAGTACTATGCATGTTAGTTACATGGTAGTATGAGAATGAAAATTTACAATACCCTAGTGCTTAGTTAAACTTTTACTAAAGGTTTGTAGGATGAATTGTCATAGAGCTTAGGGCTCGAAGGGTGTTTTTGTTTTTGTTTTTGTTTTAATTTCAGTATAGTTAATATGGTGTTATATTAGTTTCAGGTGTATAATATAGTTATTAAACAACTCTGTACATTGCTCAGTGCTCATCATGATAAATGTTCTCTTAATCCCCTTCAGCTTTTCCACCCATCCCTCCACCCATCTACCCTCTGGTAACCATCAGTTTGTTCTCTCTAGTTAAGAGTATGGTGTTTGTCTTTCCCTGACTGACTTTTTTCACTTACTATAATCCCTAGATCCATCCATGTTTTTGCAAATGGAAGATTTCGTATGTATCACCTCTTTTTTATCCACTCATCTGTCAATGGACACTTGGGCCACTTCCATCTTTTGGCTATTGTAAATAATGCTGCAGTAAACATAGGGGTGTGTATATCTTTTCAGATTAATGTTTTTGTATTCTTTGGGTAAATACACAGTAGTGAAATCACTGGCTCATACGGTATTTCTATTTTTAATTTTTTGAGCAGCCTCCATATTGTTTTCCACAGTGGCTGGACCAGTGTCCATTCCCAGCAGCTGCACTGAGGGCTCCTTTTTCTCCACATCCTCACCAACCGTTGTTACTTCTTGTGTTTTTTATTTTAACCATTCTGACAGATGTGAGGTGATATCTCAGTGTGGTTTTGATTTGCATTTCCCTGATGATGAGTGATGTTAAACATCTTTTGATATGTCTGTTGGCCTTCTGTATGTCTTCTTTGGAGAAATGTCAGTTTATGTCTTCTACCCATTTTTTAATGTATTATTTGTGGGTTTTTTGGTGTTGAGTTGTATAAGTTCTTTATATGTTTTGGATATTGACCTTTTATCAGATATGTCATTTGCAACTGTCTTCTCCCCTGTTGTCTTCCTGTTTTATTGATTATTTCCTTCACTGTGCAGAAGCTTTTTATTTTGATGTAGTCTCAATAATCTATTTTTGCTTTTATTTTCCTTGCCTCAGGAGACATATCTAGAAAAATGTTGTGTACAGCTGAGGTCAGAAAAATTACTGTCTGTGCTCTCTTCAAGGATTTTTATGGTTTCAGTTCTCACATTTAGGTCTTTAATCCATTTTGAGGTGTTTTTTTTGGTGTGTGGTATAAGAGAGTGGTCCAGTTTCATTTTTTTTGGATGTAGCTGTCCAGTTTTTCTAACACCATTCATGGAAGAGATTGAGGGGGTTTTTTTGGTTGCTAGGTTGATTGCTTTATATTTGGTCTTTTTCTTCCAGTAAAAATTTAGCAGGCAATTTAAAGCTTTGAGCTGTAGGAATTGATTTAGTTTTTTTGTTACCTGGTTAATGTTATACACTATACACTTGCAAAAACATAATTTTTGCATCAGTCATATACCTTCAGTCACAGACTTTAGGTGTACGGGGAGAGCACGGTGCAGTGGAAAGATGTCTAAACTGAGAATCACTGCTTGTTTTCTTCGAGCCTCACTTTACCTATTCATACAGCAAGAAAGTTGGATAAGTTTTCATTAAGGTTCCTAAAAGTCATAAACTGCTGCGATTCTAATTACAACTTTTTAGGATGTTGCATATTTATAAAGCTACAACTTCCAAAACTTCTTGCAGTTGTTTCTTAAACTATTTTTCCCTCTTCTCTATTCTTCTTCTGTTGAGTGCAAGGATATTCTTTGGAATTACTGGAATGGAAGATCTCAGGAAATAGGCGTTTGTGCAGAATAAAGATTGTTTTGTTAAATTTGGAGACCTGAACAAAATTAAGTACTGGTGATATATATATATAAATATATATATATATATATATATATATTGCTTTCTGCAAATATCATCAACTCTTTTCCCAGCAATAGAAGCCAAGTCTTAAGAAATATCCTCCCAACTTTTACATATTAGTTGTCATATTTATAGTATGTTATTATTCAGGTGCATTGAAACAGAAAGCATATCCCTAAATTCATGACAGTGTAGTGGTATCACATATTTTTAAATAATTTCTTATAGAAATAATTCTCATTTCCTGGCCATTAATGTGGCAGAATTAAGAGCCTTTCACCTACTTGGTAATGAGTTCATTAATTATGCCAAATTCCTACGTAAAATCTTACTGCTGCTATGAAACTATGAGAAGACTAAGACAGATATGAAAAGACAAGACAGATTTGAAAAATTCTGTGGTGTCAAATGTTGCTTGTGAGTATACATTCCCTCAAATTAGTGTTTGAGAAATTATTTTTCAGTCTTCCTTTTCCTCTTTCAGTAAAGCTATACTACACCAGATTATTTTTTAAATGATAACTGTTTTATAGGTTTTTAAAGCAAGCAAATGAGACATTTAAAAACACTGAAAATTATGACATTACATAAAAAAATTTAATAAGGAAATTCAGGTTACAAAAGCTAAATATTTTGCTTATAAAACATTTTTAGTATTGTCTTTGTATACCATATGCACAATAATTCCTTTTGTACATTTAATGTATTTTATAAATCATTTAAAGGTGTTAGCATTTTATTATTCTGTGTATTTTCTTTTATAACATGATTGGGCAGCTAGCCATGTAACACCATTCTTTGTAATTCAAGTTTTGTTAATATGTAAGATACTAATTACATCAGCATGGAATACGCATGCTTTGTGCTAATCTTTTGTCTCAAAAACAATGAACGTACAGTTTTGTCAAGATGCTTGTTTCCTAGGCTTCCTAAAAAAGGCCACAAGGCCAAAAAAACCTAAGGCCAATATCATTTTTTGAAGCACACTTTTATTTTTATTTTATATAAATCTGCATAATTGAAAATGAGACATTTAAAAGTATATTGGTGAAAAATACAATGGTTAATTTTTATGTTGTTTTATCTAAGAAAAAAGTGCAAGTGATAATGATAAAATGGAACTTTTCAGACCCTTTATGTTATAAGGTCCAGATTATGTCATTGGGAGCTGCACATTTCAAAAGCCTAATTTCTGAGCCACTATTGGTCATATGTTGAATTCTTATTAAACATCTTCAAATATTTAACAGAAACTAGAGTCTTGGCTACATTTTTCAAGAAGCTATACAATAAATAAATAAACCAAAAACAAAAGTATAATTACTTTTATATGCCCCAAAATTAATATAGCCCAAAAAACAATGCTGAGGCATTGTTAATAAAAATCATCTTGTCCGCTTTAACTACTGTTAATGAAATTCCTAGTTGTAAAGTCTAAGTCCTCAAAATGTGAATCCTGACTAGATAAATGTGTACTCATTTATAAAGACACTTACAAATAGCATTTTTTAAAATTTTACTCGCAAAGTCTCCAATCATACAGATGAGTTGAAAGTGTTGTACAACTAACATGAGTGTATCCTTTGTTTAGGTTCAGTAATTGTTAATATTTTGTTACATTTGTTTTATATTTGTATGTGTGTGATTTTTGTTTTTAATCAAGGCATAGTAAAATAGGCCGTGGGTATCATGAGCACTTCTTCATAACAATTCCATCATGACACCTAAGAAAATGAGTAAGTTCATAATGTCCCCATGCAAATCCCCATGTTTATCTCAGAAAGTGTCTTTTGTTTATTAAAAAGCATTTTTTTCTTCATTGAGAAAAAGATCAAGACTAGCTGACATGCTGCGGGGAGTTGGGAATTGGGCCCATCGTAATCTTATATTTTAAGAATATTCTACTTTGGGGGAAAAAAAAGAATACTTTGTAGAGAATCAGGCTCTTTATTTGGATTTTCATATACTGTCTCATTTGCTTCTCACAAGATCTCTGAGTTAAGTCAGGTATCTGAATTTTACTGCTGAAGAAGCACATCTCGAGAGGGTAAGCAATTTCTTTGCTGAGTCACAAGGTTATTAAGTAACATCACCAAGACATCTTCTAACTCTTCTCTTCTTTTATTATACATAGCGCTTGAGACACTGCTGTCCTACAGCTTCATGGTGGTGTTCGTGAATGCCTCTTAAGTCAGAATCATAGTTTCAGATTTGGGCGGCATCTTAGACATCATTAAGTGTTTCTCAAAGGGGGTGCTGTTGGCATTTTGGGCAGAACAAGTTTTTATTGTATGAAACTTTACCTTGGATTGCATGAGGCTTAGCACAGCCTCCCTCCAAGGACCTTCTCAACTATTTTGACTACAGAACTGTCCCTGTACATTTTCAAATGTATTGGAGGGCAGCACGACTACCCTGGTTTAAGAGCCATTTATTAGTATAACTACCTTGTTTTAAAGAAAGAAAAAGGAGAATCAATCTTTATTCAGCAATTACTGTAGGACAGGTATCGTGGTGACTCATATAGCTTAGTCCTTCCATCAGCTCTTTGCTCTAAGGATTCATTCTACAGATGAAAAAGTATCATAACGTATAACTTAAGTTTACACCAAAGGTAAGTATTGGAGCCAGGATTCAAACACAGATCTGTGTGATGCCAACATTCACAAGCATCCCCCTCCCCCCACTGCATAGACCTGACCCAGTAGAACAACTCTGATATTCTGGTCATTTCTACTCTTCTCCTTTCAGTACCTTTTTAAAGAATAATCAATGAGAAAAAGATTTTGGAAAATCTTTTGAAGGTATTTGTGGGTCATTGTTTTTAGATCTAATGATTCTCTGAATTGAATGTTCCATTTTAATTTTAACTCAAATATAATTTTCAAAAATGTCACTGCAGTTGTTACACAGCATTGTGAAGGTACTTAATGCCTCAGAACTGTACACTTCAACATGGTTAAAATGTTAACTTTTGTGTTTATGTATATTTCCTCACAATAAAAAATTCTTAATGTTACTAATCTACTTGGAAACTTTAAAATTTAAAATTCATATTCAAAATTTCATTGAAACCATTCTGCTCATTTGTGGTGTTTTACAGTACTACTGTAGTGATCCCTTTGGTTAAGATACATTATTCTTACCTGCCTTAAGGTTTACAGGCCTTATTCCAGTACTACACCGGGGCTTTGGTTTTCAAGGTAGTAGGAATAAAACAAAAGAATTCTAATTTTATGACTGAAACAATGAGTACATTTGAGAATTTTGCTTTCAAAGTGCTATTTTCTTTCTTTTTAAAGTGACCATGAATCAGACTGAACATAATCTGACCATGTCCCAGATTCCATATCCACAAACATGGCACGTGTTTTATGCAGACAAGTATACGTGCGAAGATGACAATGAGAATTCTCAGGCGGAAGATATCCCATTTGAAATGATGTTACTAAACCCGGATGCCGAAGGGAATCCATTTGATCATTTTAGTGCTGGAGAATCTGGTAAGAATATATACTTAAGTGTATATTCTAAATATAGAAAAAAGCCTGTGCACTAATATCTCCATTTTATGTTTTTTGAGTATTAAAAATTAAAAACAACTTAAGTGTCCCAACAGTAGGCAGATGGTAAGTGAATCCTCTTATAGCATTTTATTTTATTTATTTATTTTTTAAATTCTATTTATTTATTTGACAGACAGAGATCACATGTAGGCAGAGAGGCAGGTAGAGAGGGTGGGGGAGCAGGCTCCCTGCTGAGCAGAGAACCCAATGTGGGGCTCGAACCCAGGACCCTGAGATCATGACCTGAGCTGAAGGCAGAGGCTTAACCCACTGAGCCAACCAGCTGTCCCCTCTTATAGCATTTTAATAGCCATACTATTAAGTTAGAAAAGCAGAACACTAAGTATTATATTTTATGATTTCAAGTATGTTAAAAAATGCAGAGAATTGAGAAAGAAGTATAAAAATACTAATAGATTGTTTCTGTATTTTGGGTAGTAGAATTACGGATTTTTAGGCTTTTTCCCCCATGCATTCTAAACCTTTTTGTTATTTTTATGATAACCTAGTTATCATAAAACAGAAAAATGCCAGTAAATTGAGCAACCTAAATTGGTAAATCAATTTTTAAGTGAGGTGGAAACTGCACTATTTTGTATGGCTGTCCTTTCGCCAAGTTGTTTAAAGAGATTAGGGATTGCCTGCATGGGAGCTTGCAACCATTTTAGGAATGATCGGAGTTTTATAATGTTTTCCAAAATCTGATTTACTCCTATAAAATATTTCATCAAATTTTTGGTTGACTGCCTGTTGCCCTACAGAAGTAAGTTTCCTAGCCTGAACAGAAATAAATGACTTCTTGTGATTAATGATAAACATGCTATACAGTATTATAGCAGATGTGTAAATTTACATATCAGAATAAAGACTAAGATTGTAGGACAGCTATCAAAAGGATAAGGAGTTTATTTCTTAATGATTACCCATTTGGAAGAATCAATATGCTTAGAGAAAAATTCAATCCCATTAAATCTCATTGGCCATCAAGGTGAGTGGGTGCAGGTAGAAGAAATTGAGGCTATATTAGATGAAACCGATTATTTAGTTCAAAGTGTAAATTGCCACAGCTAGAAATGTAACTCAGGGAACATGTCTTATGGACAGTAGGTTACCAGTAACTTAACGTATGAAGAGATAAATTTATTTTTATGTCTTATAGTCTGAAAAAATATTTACATAGTGACAGACTGGAGAGACCAACATTTTTAAATAGTTAAGTTTAAAAGTTCTTTCTGTGAAGGAAATGACAGAAGGGTAAGCTACTCAAATTATTTTTGAATGCAAACAAACTTAAGGGTTAAATTTTACGGGGCGCCTGGGTGGCTCAGTGGGTTAAGCCTCTGCCTTCGGCTCAGGTCATGATTTCAGGGTCCTGGGATTCAGCCCCACATCGGGCTCTCTGCTCAGCAGAGAGCCCGCTTCCCCCCCCCCCCTCTCTCTACCTGCCTCTCTGCCTATTTGTGATCTCTGTCAAATAAATAAATAAAATCTTTTAAAAAAAAAAAAAAAGGGTTGAATTTTACTTAATAGTATTTTGGATCAGTATGGTTCATTATTGGATGTCAGTTCAGTCATACCATTTCTTTTATCATCATCATCATTATTATTATTTTAGAGCGGGGAGGGCGGGAGGAAGAGGCAGAGGGAGAATCCCAAGCAGGCTCCAAGCCACCAGCACAGAGCCCAACTCAGGGCTTGATCTTGTGACCCTGAGATCATGACCTGACCTAAATCAAGAGTCCGATGCTTAAACAACTGAGCCACCGAGGGGCCCCAATTTTTTAAATTTTTATAAAAGATGTTGACATTAATTTTCTGTAGTTTAGAAAGGCATCAGTGAAACTCAGGTCTACTGACAGCACTGGATGACAGGTGAACTAAATTGCTTGTAAGGTCCTTTTTAACCCTAACTCTCTGTTATTTCATGTGACAGTTATTTCTAGGACTGGTAAAGGCTCAGCAGAAAGTACTACTCTGCTCTGCATTCACTGTGTGCAAACACCACGGCCTGTAGTGTAGTCAGTCCAAAAGCCCTTTCCCCTCTTGCCATCCTGGCAATTTGCATAGAGCTCAAGAGGTTGTTCTATTTACTGTGTGGATCCACAAGACTCTACTAGCTCCTGATATACTTCTTTTTGCTTCCTTATCCAGGCTCCCATTTTTGGTCTCTTTCCTCATTCCCAATTAGACATCTGAACGTTGACCGTAGGCCATAGAGTGATCACGTTTGTGGCCTGTGCCACCCCTGGGCCACTGAATGTCAGCCATACTTGCCCAGGCTCACCCTGAACCTTGCCCACATCTTCCGGTATTTTTCCAGCATCCTGAATTACGGGTAGCTTTTTGTTTAGGGTTCCCGTGATCCATTCTAATTCAGCTCTTAGTCCAGACTCTTTTTGACCTTCCTTCTCCAAAACTGATTTTGATTTGATGCTCATGTTCATGTTTAAAATCTGTCTTTTTTTTTTTTAAGATTTTATTTATTTATTTGAGAGAGAGAGAGAGAGAGCATGAGAGGAGAGAAGGTCAGAGGGAGAAGCAGACTCCCTGTGGAGCTGGGAGCCTGATGTGGGACTGGAGCCTGATGCGGGACTCGATCCTGGGATTCCAGGATCATGACCTGAGCCAAAGGCAGTTGCTTAAGCAACTGAGCCACCCAGGTGCCCTAAAATCTGTTTTATACTAGAATGGAGAAATTTACATTGGTCATGTCACCAACAATATTTCAATGAGGGGCAAAACCTCACTGCAGTATGTATGTTCATTAGGCATGATTCTGTGCAAGGCTCATCTGTGGGAATGGATTATCAACAAGTACCAGCCATACTCACAAGTCTTCATAGTTGTTAGGTGGCTGGCTTAATTCCTAGGCATCACATCATTTTCTCGATTAAGGTGCTCAAAACCCTTAAAATATGATTAATTCTACATTGTCATGACATATGATTAATTCTACATCAAAGTCTAAATCAGTGGTCCTCAGCCATCACTCTGCATCTGGAGACCTTTAAAAACAAGACAGATGTGCACCTTCTGAGACTCAGATAGATTTGGTTTTGGAGTGAAAGCCAGGCAACTGTGGTTTGTCGAAGCTCCAAGTTGATTGTAATGTGCAGAACCAGTGATCTAAAAGTCCATATGCCAAGCGCCTGGGTGGCTCAGTTGGTTTAGCATTTGCCCTTGGGTCAGGTCATAATCCCAGGGTTCTGGGATCTGAGTCCCGCATCGGGCTCCCTGCTCAGTGGGGAGTCTGCTGTCTCAGTCTCTCTCAGATAAATGAATAAAATCATTAAAAAAAAAAAAAAAGTCCATATCCCACATTGTTTTGGTATCGTACGAGTTTTACAGTACAGCCTTGAGAGGGATTCCTCCTATTCTGTAGCCTCAGGTGTGGAATTTCTTTCCAGGGAATAATCCCCAGTTAGTTCATTTTAGAAACTTCTGCTCATTTGTTTAATTTTCTGCCCTGAGTAAGGAAAATTGATTTGCTATGGTTTTTGCTGAGAATTGATGATTAAGCTGTGTGTCTAAGGAACTTGAATTAGAATAACCTGGTGCAGATAGCTGCAATTAATGTTACATGTTATTCTGGTTAGATTTTATAATTTGTTTTCTTTCAAACAAATTATGTATTTTGTATCTATCAAACTTTGGTTCATCTCATATTTTATAGATTGGTTTAGGTTTTAGAAAAACACCAAGGCAAGGATGATGCCACTTGACAAGATACTACATAGGAATATTGTGCTTTAAGGTAGAATATGTTAAACTGCTTCTTAATAAAATTAGAATCTTCATTGACTACATTTGTGCTCTTGTTAGAGACCAAAAGAAGTACTCAGAATCCTGAGAGTTAAAGCATTATCATCTAAAGTAGGCTGGTTTTCATCAGAATAATATTATGTTATTCTCTGTAACATCTGCTATCTCACTTGTTTTTAAGATTCCAGATACTAGCTCTGGTAACATGTTAGAATGCTTTTGGCTTAAAGTAATGGAAAATTCTCATGCAAGCAGTATACTGTTTGCAATAAGGAAATTACCTTACATAACAAGAATTCCCGGTTTATTCAGCATCTCTCTACCCTCCTATCTTCTGACCGTCAGCTTTGTCCTTAGGCTAGCTCCCTCATGTTCAAGGGTAACCGCAGTTCACTCTTTGGGTGTCACACCTAGATAATGACGAGATTCAGGATCTCTTCTTTTGAGAGCAAGGAAACCTTTCTCAGAAACTCCCTCATTAGATTTCACTGGCCAGAGCTGGGTCACATGCCCTTACTCTACGCCATCATAAGAGAAATGTAAGTGGAAGGGGTCCGAAGGAGGATAGGGATAGACTAATGCGTCAGAGTGAAGGGTTAGGCTTACTTCTTATTGGCAGGACTGTTGGAATTTCTGTGATCAGTCGAGGCTAATCAGGATGTATCTTGAAACACTTGCAGGTGTTATGGACTTTGGGGTAGGCAGGAGTGTTCCAGTGCCGCTCTCCTGACCCAGCGACTCTCTTTTCTTACCCTTTTTTCTCCTGTCATGTAGCTGGAGCTGAGTTTTTTGAAGCTGCCCCGTAAGTTTTCTTCCTGCTGAGTTTTGCCAGTGCTGCTTCCTTTAAGCTCACCTTAAAATCTGCATACATGTTCCCTCATAACATACATGTGGGCCACCTCCTGCATGCCCATTCGACAGTATTTTTCTTCCTTGTGTACAGGTGAGAGTTAATACTTACCACCCACCTGTCTTAAAAGTAGAATCTAATTTCACAGTGAACAAATAGAGTTGGCTTTCTTGTGAAGGGTGGTGACAAAATAAAAAAGTTGATCACTCTTCAGAAAAGAACAGACTTCTTTTTTCTAGAGGGGATTTATTTTAAGAGAACAGTGCGTGCTGAATCAGCATTTTACCTTTAGACTGTCTCGTGGACAGAAACAAGGTAAGAGTAATGATGAATGAAGTACAGGACCCAGATGTCCTGAGCTAGTTCAGGTTACCTAACGTGTTATCTGAATGAAATGATTTTGTTGCTTATAATGTTAGCTTTTCTGGAGGGTACGTTTAATATTGAATAATCCTGTTTTGTGCTGCTGACATATGTCTTCCTTTCACAAGTACTTTCTACATTATTCTGAATCCTCAGTAAATAGTCTGCGGATTTTCTTTTTGTCGTGGATTTATAACCTGATGGAGTCTGAAATTTGATCTTGTAATAGATACTCTGTAAAGTATTTTAAGTAAATAAAACAAAAGAATGCCATATTTAATTCTTTATACTAAGAAGGGAAAATAAAAACTAAGATTCAAAAGGCAGGACCTCATAAAGAATTTTACTGTAGTGATAACACATTTAGCGTGTTTTCTGTCTTGTTCCATTACTATCGTAATCCCAGGCTTATTGTCCCATTATTTCTAAAGCTGGAATACCCTTGATGTAAGGAGTTTAAAAAGAAATTAGGCCTTTTCAGTTATTTGATCTTCTCTTCCTGAAGTCCAAACATGCTTTTTCACCTGCATCAGAGAAGAACTAGCGACATTTATATACGCAGAGCAGGAGAGACACCCAGTGGCTGAAACACTACTTCTCTCTTTCTCTCTTACTCCTACTCATTCTAAAAACGTGACTGAGATTGAAGCGTCTCTTGACTGTTTTTCCTACCTTTTGCATCTTCTGGATTGCTTTTTTCAAAATGGATACTCCCTTCTCTGCCTGTTGATTGGAGTTTACCTCGGGTAGGAAACTGGAGCAGATTCTGAGCCCATGATCGGATGGGAGTGATCGCAGTTCGGACTGTTTGTCCCCAGAATCAGCAGACGCAGCTCCCCTCACAGCCACCCGCACTGCACTCCTGTGTGTTTACATACAATATCCGGTGTATTTAGATACAATATAAAATCTTCATATTAGGAACTAGCAGTAGATGTAACCAAGTCAATGTACAGAAGCTATTGAACTCAAAGCTAGCCCTCTAGTTCATGATAAAAATTTTCTGAAATTTCTGAAAAATGAAGACACAGTCAAAAGATTCCAGGTAATGCAGAAAAAGGGGGCGTTTATCTTGTGGTTGCATGAACACTGTATCGGAAAACTGTTAGTAGGAACTAGAGGCTGCTTAACGACTGGCACCGTTTCTAACATAAAGTCTGCTCATTTGCTTTGCTTTGTTCTTGTCTTTACCAACCAGCTCTCTTTGCTTATTTGAAATTCCTGTTTACTCAAAATATTTATTTCACTGTGGCCTGATCTGACATCTTTGGTCTGTCCCAGTGTCCGCTCCTTTCAACTTCAGTTCTATTGCCTGATTCTTTCCGTGTTTTGTGGTTTCATTTCCTGAGAGAGTGTGATTAGTCTGACTTACCTTTGAGAACCAAATTAGTCTCGTGGCCTTTGGCTGGTCTTCGGATCGGGTGCCGTTTGATTAGGTATTACAGTTTCAGTCCGCTGGGAATGGAGTCTCATGGTCTCTGTAGGATTTCCTCTTTGACAGGAGCTGACAGTTTTCTTCAGGAGGGGACTCTGGTTGTAACAGGTATTTTGAAACTTTGTCCAACCGGAAATGTAAGGTCATGGTACATTCCAGAGCTGTTTTTGCATCAGAATCACCTGATGGGCTTATTAAAACACAGCTTGCTACTCCCCTCTCCCAGAATTTCTGATAAAGTAGATCAGGGATAAGGCCCAAGAATGTGCATTTCTATTTCCAACAATTGCTGCTGGCGCAGGAATTGCACTTTGAGAACCATTGTCAGGATGTATTAAACTATTGTTGACCAAATCTGTTCCTAAATTTCACACTAAAGCAATCCACTTTGGGGGTAAAAAGTATGTCTAACTGCTAAAATCCTGGTTTTAATTTACTGTTTTCTAACAAAACTGTGCTCTTCTGGTTAGTCTTCAGGCTTATCCCCCAACCACGATGATTTTTCTAGATTGACTTTACCTTCTTTAGTTTAATCCGTCTTCTTAGATTTAAATCTTTATCCCAAAGTAAAAAATTGTTTACATTTTAACAGTTTCCCTTTTTTTTCCATACACAAGTGAATGTAATGACTCCAATTAAAATGCCAACTTCTAGAAATATATTGAGGGAAGATTTGAAAACAGCCCCACACGGTCACTGGCTCTGTTGTACTGAAGCAAACTCCTTTCTTCTCTTCACAGGGTTACATGAGTTCTTTTTCCTCCTAGTCCTGGTGTACTTTGTGCTTGCTTGCATTTATGCTCAGACGTTGTGGCAGGCTATCAGGAAAGGAGGGCCCATGCACGTGATCCTCAAGGTTCTGACAACCGCGCTGCTACTGCAGGCCGCCTCGGCTTTAGCTAATTATATTCATTTCTCCAGGTAACTCGAAACCACTAAAGCTGTGTTCACCATTACATCTAATTAATCCTAATTAGTTCGCCAAAATTATGCTTGCTTTGATTATGAACCATCTTTGCGCATTTGTAATTTACACTAATACTCTTCTCTTCAATTCCTCAGTTACTCCAAAGATGGAATAGGGATACCTTTTATGGGAACTTTGGCAGAATGTGAGTATCTTTCTGAGATGTGTTTTTTGAAACCTAAACTTGCTATCTGCTTCTGGCTTGTTTTGCTTTTTTTGTAAATTATGTATGTTTTTCTATCCAGGGTTGGGTACAATTCAGCCCAGATGAAAAGATTCTGTTCCCATCTGTCCCGTTTAGTTTCTTCTTGATAATACATAACGAGTGTCTTTCTTCATTGTTTCGGGAGCATATTTATATGCTTCTCTCAGTTTACCTCAATAAAAACTCAGTGAAGTAGAGACGTTTATCCCTAGTTTGCATGTAAAGAATCTGGGGTCATTGACAGGAAGCACATTTCCCAATGTCAGCAGCTGTTGCGTGGGAGAGACCAAACTCAGAGCCAAGTGTTCTGAGCCCAAAGCTGAAGGTGGTTTTCCTACTTTCATCCCTTTTTTGACTCTTCCTATTTCTGACACAGAAATAAAAGCCAGAGAGTATATGATACCTATCATTGAATTGACCTCACAGCTTCGTTCTTTTATTTATATGAAGAACTTTGATGACGTAATTTTCCAACTAAGCATGATGGGGAAAATATTTAAAAGTTCCCATAATCTATATAATGCCATTCTTTTTTTTTTTTTTTAAGATTTTATTTATTTATTTGACAGAGATCACAAGTAGACAGAGAGGCAGGCAGAGAGAGAGGGAGGGAAGCAGGCTTCCTGCTGAGCAGAGAGCCCGATGCGGGACTCGATCCCAGGACCCTGAGATCATGACCCGAGCTGAAGGCAGCAGCCTAACCCACTGAGCCACTCAGGCGCCCATATATAATGCCATTCTTAGTCCCCGAAAAATAGTCAAGATTTACTCTTAAAAAGGAGATTCTGAATATGAAACCACTCTATGATTTACTTTTTGAAATATTTCCATAATTCTCTTCTAGTCTCATCTCTCTTTATTTAATAGGGTAGCTCATGGTCATCTCTGTAATGATCTCGGGTCCATTTATCATCTTGCTGCCTACTTTAAGATTTTAAACCTCTTAGAACCTTTGTTTTCCTACTGCAAAGGATGTGTACTGGTCACCTCTTCGACACAAATAAGAGTTGCTTCTCCTTTTTGAACAGTATTGAGAGCTCTAGTGTCTCCTGCTCTTGTCTCTTTGGTCACTCAGGATGTTTAAGAGAACCACAGAATTTTTTTTTTTAAAGATTTTATTTATTTATTTGAGAGAGAGAGAGAGCTTGAGAGGGGAGAAGGTCAGAGGTAGAAGCAGACGCGCCATGGAGCTGGGAGCCCGATGTGGGACTCGATCCCGGGACTCCAGGATCATGACCTGAGCCAAAGGCAGCCGCTTAACCAACTGAGCCACCCAGGCGCCTGAGAACCATAGAATTTTAAAAGCTGAACAGAACCCGAGAAATAATTTAGCTTATGCATTTTGAAAGGCAAAGGACACAAAAGCCCATCAGTGGAAGCCAGTACTAAAATCAAGGTCTTTTGCATTTTTGTCAGTGCTGCTGCGTACAGAGTAGTGTTTGAGGCTGTCTGGCATCTTCACTGCAGGTTAAAAGTTAAAAGGTTTCTTTTCATTAAACTAACAATAAATGTTGATTAATTTTGGTGTTCCAACAACAGGTTTGATTATTAAATGATTAAAATGTCGAGATTGTTAATAACAGAGAATGGGATTTTTGTGTGATGTGTATATTTTATCTACAACTGGGTATTTTTCAGTGACAGATAAGCAGGGTTCTACCTATACTTACAGTTATGGTATTCTGTCAGTGTGTGTCTTAGTATACAAAGGAAAGAGCCAGAACATCAGGGTTTTTCCCTCCAGGTATTTGTTTTTGCTAATTAGCAACTTATGCAGGACTATTGCTTTGAGTGAGTTCTTTAAGTAACTGAATATGTATTTGTGAGATGTTTAATAAAATAATTGGCATCACAGTCATTTACAGCCTGTGATGAAAGAAAATTTTGCTTGATCTGAAAGGCTATGACATTTTGTACCATTCAAATGTAGTAACAATTCGTTATCAGAATTCACTGTTACAAATATATGAGCATAAATGTCGAGTATCCAGTTTTAATTTGGATGGCAGAGAAGAGGGAAAATGGTAAAAATATATGTGAAAAGGTGTATCATTAAAAGGTTTTAAGCTTGTAGCTTTTTAGTATATTATAGTACAGCTACTTTTACCTGTTTCTGCAAAAATAGCTTTATATAAAAGAAGTGAAAGTCGTAGATGTCCAAGGTACTGCTGACAATTTGAAGAAAGTTTCACTTTTTTAAATTTTAATCGCGTTTATTCCAAAATCCACATCAGAATACCCTATGAGAAAGTTATCATCTTTTTTAAATCAATAAATACTAGTTTCCAAAATAAAAATGCGTGGAACTTAGAGTATTTATAGAGTGTTGTCTTTTCCAAATGGAGAACTGGATGGGTGGTCTTGTTGCCTCATTTTTTAAAGTAGCAGCCTTCCCTGCAGTGTCAGTGATGGCCACGTGGTGGCGCGTCACACTAACGCACGGAGTGTTTCATTCGTCTCCGGGACTCTTAACACTAAAGCCAACAAATTTGAATGTTACAGCAGCCATGTGTTTTATTGTCATGCTATTTCTTATTAATAATTTTAGAAAATAAGGTCACATTATAGAGTTCAACCATCAAAAAATAATTAACGACCTGGAAATGAAGGCACTAGTATTCTCCACATTGCAGAAATTACTTTTAAAATGTGTTTATTTTAATGAGCAGTCAGTTATAGAGAACAGTATTATATAGTAAGAAAAGCTAAGAAAAATGGGAAACACAAGGAGATTTAAAGTTGGTCTTAATAAAGATATATATATAGAGAGAGAGAGAGAGAATATTGCCATTGTTCTATTTTCAGAAATGTTTACAAACTTAGTGGCAAAATTTTAATTTTTAGAGTTCTACTCGACTATTTCTTATTATTGAATTTTATCAACTTTTCTTTGAAAATGCCTAACTTTTTGTGTTTAAAAAGATAATTACATTCTCAGTGCTAAAAGGACCTAATCCTTTGTATTATGAAAACTTGGTTGACTTTGGTTTTCATTTCCCATTAGTTTTTGACATTGCGTCCCAAATTCAAATGTTATACCTGCTTCTGAGTCTGTGCATGGGTTGGACGATAGTCAGAATGAAGAAGTCTCAAAGCAGGCCTCTCCAGTGGGATTCAACTCCCGCATCCACAGGCATTGCGGTATTCATTGTCGTGACACAGGTGAGTGTCGATGCTCAGTGTTTGTACTTTGAATATACAGAAATGTAACCTTGAACATAACCTCATTTGAAAAGTGAAACCGGACCCATGAGGAATTTGTCATTTTAAAGCATGAATTTAAAGAGTGATAGATGAAATAACGTACAGTATTGAGTGCTAGTATATGTCGATTGCAGAATTTAGTTATAATTTACTTGACTTTGAGCTTTCAATCAGCTTATTTTAAATGTGCAGAATGCTTAATATTAAGATAGATTCTCATTTCCTACTTAATAGCTTTCTTTCATAATTTCTAACACATAGTAAGAACTTAACATTTTAAATGAGTGCATCAGTGAATTTGAGATTCATCCATGGGCAAGGATTTTTAGGTCCAGTTCTGTTACTTTATACATGAAAGAATTCAAAGGAAATCTGAGGTTAATGAAAAAGCAAAAAACAGAATAAGAATGAATGGGATCTAGTTTTTTAAAACAAGTCCAAGATCGAATTTAGTCTTTTAGAAAATTTAGTTCTCTTAGCCCTTTTTTTGTTTGTTTTCTTCTATTCTAGGATCTCCATATGCCTATGTGCAGTGGATTTTATAAAAATTATTAAGGAAAATGTAATCAAAAATTTATACTGAGTTTGTGACCATCATTAGCTGTAGATGAAAATGAAATCTGTACCTGGGCTCTACAAAGGACATTATAATCTAAATCTTAACACATTAAATAAAGTGAAAAATTCATTAACTAAGGATAAGTCCTGTGCTTTGCTCATCTTTATAATCATAGTATGTATTTAGTATAGTAGGTGCCAAGTGAAATAGGTGTATTGAATTTCATGATTGAGTTAGAAAGAGACCGTGTCACAAGTGATGATATTTAGATAGGAAATAATGCCTTTCTAAGGCACTGTGTTAGAAGTGATTAAAATAAGGGCAAGATTAGAAACTTACTGTTTAGTAAGTAAGGGCAAGATTAGAAACTTACTGTTTCCAATCTAGGGCTTATGGAGAGTAGTGTTAATAACATCAAATTCTCATTTCTCAATAAAGAGCTTTCTTAAGAAATGAATTTTTATTATTTCATTATAATTTTAATCCATTATCATAGACAAATATGAATTCAGAACTGAGATTATGACACTGCTCTAGAGCTTACGTAAGCTCTGGTTCTCAGCAACCACCCAGATGAGGTACACATGACTACGTAAATACATGCATATTTTCCACAGGTCACATGTTAGTATACACATCAGAAAATGTAGAGTTTGAATATATAAAAATGTGAATCATGGCAAGTGATGGGGTTTTGTTGGCTTTATTGAGGTATAATTAACAAAAAGAAATTTTACATGTTAAGATATACAACTTGATGTTTTGATATATGTATACATTGTGAAATGATCCCCCAAATCAGACTAGTTAACATATCCATCACCTCACATAGATACCAGGAGATAGTAGTTGTACAATAGCACTTCTTCATTGCAAAAGTTAAGTTTAGAAATAGAGGTTAAGGAATTGTATGGATATAGTAACTCGGGGAAGTGAAGAACTAACACTTGAGTAATGGAGAGCAAATATTCAGCCTAAGAAGGAAATGCGTGTGTGCAGCATGGCCGAGGAGCCCAGCAGTCCAGCATGGCAGTAGGTCTAAGACCAGGATAGATGATCTGAGAGTAAGAAGAGGAAGGGGTTGCTGACAAAACTTGTAAAGTCTAAGAATTGGATTTAATGACTGAGTTTCGATCTGAATTCTTCGGAAGCCACTGAAAACCATTCTGAGGGCTGAGTTGGCAAATGAAGGAAACACAGGGCTACTGATATTTGTGATGGCAAAAACATCATAGTAATTTGTGATTGACGTTTGGAAAAGATGGAAGAAAAGTGTTTCTACTGAATAGCAATAAATAGAAGAGCTAATGAGGAATCGCTGAGCTTTCTACTGTAATGGTAACGATATGGCGGGGGGCGGGGGGGGGTCAGCAAACAAAAGGATGAGTAACTGCCGGTTATGCATGAATAGCCTGGGTACTTACAGTGAATATTAAAGCTATACTCTCCTTTAGGGCACCTGGCTGGTTCAGTCAGTTGAAGATCCGACTCGAGTTTGGCTCAGGTCATGATGTCAGGGTCCTCGGTTTGAGCCCCCTGTTGGGCTCCACACTGGATGTGGAACCTGCTTGGTGTTTCTCTCTCCCCCTGCCTCTGCCCCTTTCCACTGCTCGTGTGTGTGCATGTACTCATTCTCTCTCTCAACTCAAAAAAAAAAAAAAAAAAACCACACAGTCTCCCTCTCTCTCTCCCCTTTATACTGGGGAGTGACATCTAAAGTCAACAATTCTGACTTACTCACTTCTGGATTACAGAGGGTACCAAGATAATTTCAAAGTTATCCTGAGATGATGGGCTTGAATACATTTTTGTATTCTAATTTCAAACTTTTGTATTCAAAATTCAAAATTAATTTTGATTCCTAATATGGTGCTGAAGGAAGAGCAATTCTTTAGAAGAAAGTTTAGGTTTATTCTCTTAATGTTTTAACTTCTTTTCTTTTTTTTTTTTTTTTTAAGATTTTATTTATTTATTTGACACAGAAAGAGATCACAAGTAGGCGGAGAAGCAGGCAGAGAGAGAGAGAGAGGAGGAAGCAGGTTCCCCAGTGAGCAGAGAGCCCGATGTGAGGCTTGATCCCAAGACCTTGGGATCATGACCTGAGCCGAAGGCAGATGCTTAACCCACTGACCCACCCAGGCGCCCCAGCTTATTTTCATCTTTGGAGATGTTTTACTTGAATTGTGGTCACAATTGCATTTTTTATCTTTTGTATGTGATCTTTGATAAAAATCCCTGTTCTCTAGCTTAGGGGATCAGGGAGGAAAAGTCTCTGCCTAATACCTGTGCTTTGTTAGTCAGCAACATTTATAGTCTGGTAAATCTTAGAATCTCTTAGGAATGTTTATATACTCTTTAAGGGAATGTTTGAAAAGAGTTGACAAAGTACATATGAGTAGACAAGATTTTTTTTTTCTCTAAATGTAATATTGTATTTTGCAGAGTATTTTGCTGCTATGGGAACAGTTCGAAGATACCAGTCCTCACAGCTACCATTCACATCACAACTTAGCAGGGATCTTGCTAATCATTTTAAGGATTTGCCTAGCATTGTCATTAGGCTGTGGACTCTACCAGATCATCACAGTGGAGAGAAGCACACTCAAAAGGGAGTTTTACATCACGTTTGCCAAAGTACGGGTTTGGGTAGAAAATGGCTTCTTCTGATTATCAACTTTGTTCTGCTGTTTTGGGAAGGTTAAGCAACCCCATGCTAATGTTGGTTAAGCTCTTCTGACACGTTAGAGCACTAAGATATGCCCTTCATGTTCTTTAACTCATTTAATCTTTACAGCCTATGAGATGTAGATATTATTATCCCATTTTACAGAACCTATGAAATAGTAGTTTCCATGTAATCTTAGATAGGTCAGTTTTGCCTGGGTCATACATAATTTCTTTATCAATAGGAATTTCACATTTTTTTCCTGTAGTATCAGAGTTTTTAAAAACATAAGTTAGAAAACAGTTTACGTTTCTCAAAAAGCACTTATTAATTGTGAACTGTTACCATCAGAGTTAGGCAGTGTTTTCTAACCACGAGGAGCTCTCTGCAGCATAAGCAGGTGAAGCGGGAGACTGAGGACATACTATGTTTCAGCCGTTTCACCACCTCCATGTGAGGTCACATTGACTTTATTCCTCCTTTCTATGTCCTTCTTTTACAGGCGGGATCTCAAAGCAAATTGAATTTTTTTTTTCTCTACCCATTTAACAAAGGAAAAGATGAGAGAAGTCGGGGCAGTAACGTTGCAGGAGCCTCCCTCCCTAGAAGGTTCTGGTTCTCTGTCAGGTTGAGGGAATCCGTGTACCTTCATCCTGGTGCCTCAGAACAGCATTCAGATAAGCTGTTCCGTCAGCGGCCCCTTCCCTCCCCCACCAGAGTGCCCAGGGCTCTGCCTTCCAAGGTGGCTGTGGCAGGAGCCCCGGGGTCCTGTCCCAGCCATCAGCATTTTAAAGCTGCTCGGGCAGCCCCAGGAACCCACGTCAGCTTTCTGTGTACCAGACAGGCAAGAAAATGCCGTTTTGCTTTTCAATTTTGCACAGGGACGGGAGTGCTTTTTGTTCGGAAAGATAACGTATATTTACGGTGTTTTAAAACTAAATTTCCTTTTTTGTTCTGAACTTTTTCTTGAACTTAAAAAAATTATTTTTATATGTGTTAATCTAACTTTTTAAATGGGTTCAAACATCTGAAAATATTTAAAAAGAAACATGTTTTTTACATCTCTCCCATCTACTCAGATATTATCTCCTTATATAATCACTGCTATTAATTCCTAACTTACCTTCCTAGAGAATTTTAAATATTCCTGTGTATTTCCTCCCTTATCTACACAAACAGTAGCATGCTAAACACTTTTTTTTTAAAGATTTATTTATTTATTTGACAGAAGTCACAAGTAGGCAGAGAGGCAGGCAGAGAGAGAGGAGGAGGAAGCAGGGTCCCCGTGGAGCAGAGAGCCCGATTTGGGCTCGATCCCAGGACCCTGGGATCATGACCCAAGCCGAAGGCAGAGGCTTAACCCACTGAGCCACCCAGGTGCCCCTAAACACATTTTTTTTTAACATCTTATTTTTTCCCGTATCTTCAACATACTGAGCATCTCAACAGCTACTATTTTATTAACTTATTCTTTTACTTCAAATTTAATTTTGAAAAAGAAAATACATGGCTGCTCTTGGAAAAATAGAAAAGGGATGCTTGAAGAGTATAATGTTAAAAAGTATCCCATCCTTACTTGCCCAGTTCTACTCTCCTATGTTAACCCACAAACGGGCCACTGCAATTAGTCAGTGTTTTGGGTATTCTTACAGAATTTCTTTGTGTATCTCTACATGCAAATACGAATGTATATTCGTATTTTTTTTCTTTTTATGGGAATATTATACATTTGTACCTTGCTTTTCTCAATTTTTAATGTTACATTAATGCATTTTCATGTTTAAATATTTAATATAATATATACAATGTAATATATTAAAATGTGTATATAAGATTTATAAAATTTAAAGTCTGCGTTTGGTTAGAAACGAAACATTATCATAGCAATAGCAAATTTATTTTTACATTTTATTAGATAGAACTTTTAAAGACCAGTTGAGGTCAATCAGGACCTCCTAAAGAGGTTAGTAATTTTGTTTATCTGGCACATTCTGGAAATAAACACACAGCTGTACTCATTTTACTTATTTGTCATTTGTTTCAGGGCTGTATCTTATGGTTTTTATGCCATCCAGGTCTTGCATGTATTTCTGTCATTTTTAGTGACTACCAAAGAGATAAGGTAAGTAATACTCCTGATCCCAATAGTTTTTTATTGTCTTTATTAACAAATTATTAAAGTGAAAAAGCCCTATTTATCCGCTTATCAGGTTTTCTGAGTTCTTTGAAACAAGATAATTGAACTGGTGAGTATATAAATAAAAACTTTGAAAGAAAAACATTCAATTTTAGTTAATTAAAAAATAATGAGAATCATTTTTATTATCTCAGCCTATTTTGTAACATTGTTTTATAAATTTGTTCATGATCCATCTTTGTTAAGAACAATTGATCAAAATTTTTTACAACACAGTGGTTAAAAACCAAGATAGATTTGTGAGAAGTCAGCCTAGTGGCTGCACCAGACGCAGACCAGAGTGCCGTGCGCAAGGGTGCCACACCTGATTGTGTAGCTGCCGCCTTCTTAGGTCAATAGCTCCGTCATCTCATCGTGCTCTGCCAGCCACCACTCACAAGCAGTGCAATGTGGCCTTGAACGCACAGATGGCTCTCGGGCCTGAGGTGTTCACAAAGGGTAAACAGGTAGGGAGGTAGTCTACAGAAATGAAGAAGCCACTTGAGAATTTTTGTGAGAGCTTTTAGAATACTCTTCAGGATTCAGGTGAGGCATGCTCTACTCCTCCTACCAAATTAGCCCCGAACCTGGTTTTTCTTACCACCTTGTGTAGTGTGTGCACCCTGAGGGGAGAATGCTTTAGCAAACTGAATGTGTCTTATTTTGGAGTCTGTAAACTAACTGTTCAGTAAATTTTGCCTTTGAACGATGACAGTTCTGAATGTTAGTCGTAGTTTCTTACTGAAAGTTGCTTTGATAAAACATGCCCGTGTTAAAGACAGAGGACAGAGCAGGGTATGTGTATATATGTTCCGTATGTAAGTGGGACCGATATAGGTTCATGATAAATTGAATGTAATTTGTCTGTTTCCGCACGCAGTCAAAGCATTCCCTTTCTTTTCTTTCCAGGTTGTTACAATAGGTGTTATCCTTTGCCAGTCTGTTTCCATGGTTATTCTCTACAGACTCTTTCTGTCCCACAGTCTATACTGGGAAGTTTCTTCACTTTCTTCAGTAACACTACCACTGACCATATCATCTGGACACAAAAGTCGGCCTCACTTCTGATACTTGATTTTCTTTAAAGGAAAAGTGAATTGATTTCAGAGTGCAATAAGGATCCAAATACAGTGACTTTTTTTTTTCATACTTTTGGTATGAAAAACTGAACCCAGAAGGCAGAGCATGATATTTATACAGCTGCATTTAAGCAGTAGCAAACTTCTTCAAAGGTAAAAAGGTAATAAATGAAATGTTTTGAAATACACTTAATAAACTTTCAAGAAAGTGTGTTGTTCTAAGGTGACTTATGCAATTTCTCTGTGGAAATTAAGATGAAAAAGAATTACATGATATTTGGTAAAAGATTCACCACTTGTAATGCTTCATCTTGTATCAGTAGGTAACTCAGGTTTGATAGTCTTATGCAAAGTAATCAGTTAAATGATTACTTGCTTGTACATATCTAAACTAACTCCAATGACAAAATCAGTGTAATGCACTGGTTAAAAACTGCTTCTTTTTATGCTTTAAGGAAAATGCATTTCATATTGGAGTTTAAAGGAATTAAAAATGAAATTACTTCAGAATGTGAATATAAAATGTATTTATAGCTAAACGAGTAAGTTTTTCTTTATTTGTGTGTAGGGTTCTTCTCTATCTTCTATCACTTTTTGGCTTGATTAGCAAAAGGTTTTTGACATACAATTTATGAAAAATAAAGCTTAGATACATTACTATTGGCTGTTCCTTATAAAGAGTTTTAATATCTGAGCACTTAGGTGAAGGGACAAGCAGGGTTACGTGTTTAAAAAGAAAGAAGAAAAACATACTATGTGATATGGTACTAAAATTCTAATCCTGATATAATTCATTTCTCTTACATTGAATCCCCAATCATAATTAAGCCGTATACACAGATTAAATTAACAAAAGCATTTCACATAAATGTTGGTTTCAGTCATCAACTACCCATGAATTCCTGCCCAAGGATACTTAATCAGGATTAAATTTTCTATGAATAATTGAAAAACAAAATACTCACTGGATTTGTTCTAATCCGTGTTGGCATTGGATTCTAAGTAGTAGCCATCTTGAATCCTTTGTAATAAAGCCATATTTTTTTGTGTATGTGATGCCCCAGTATTGAGTATGCTAGCGACAAAATACTCTATCAAGTGCCTGTTTAAAGAATTGCTAAACGGTTGTCAGTACCCGCTGTATAGAATGAGTATTCCCGTTGGTAGTCACTGACTGGAAACTACTCTGCGTGTCATGCTGTTCAGGCCTTTTCATTTTTACATCTAGCTTATTTTTTTTTTAATATTTTTTTATCTACTTCCAAAGGTATTACATTTTTAAGCAAGGAATGGTGCACTGACCTGGTAATTAAAGTCTTTAATGAAATAGTTAAAATAACACAGTATAACTTTTAAGTACTTATGGCTTCGTCTTTGTTCTTACCTTACACCTAGTCTCAGTGGAAATGAACAGTATTCTGTCTCATTTAAAGGCAAAATATATATGTTCATGAGTAGCAAACTGACAGAGTGACAGAGGTCAGCCTGCTCATGAAATCATCCTTCTAACGGGTCTTTGTAAATTATTTAATAAAGGAGGGCTACAGGTTATCTCTAGGAAGTCTGAGGTATATTTTAGGTTTACATGATCTGCTGTGTGATCATGACCTTTCCTTTTCCCACATCTCACTCATAACCCCAGGTACTGCCTGTGTGTTCAGCGAGGTGCAGTGAGTTAAGCAGAACAAAGATGGGGAAACCTTTTCATAAATTTTGTGAACTTGGCACCAGTAGAAATAGGGAACAATTTTTCTGTTACCTTACACAAAGAACATAGAAACTGTAATCCAAATACAGGAGATGTGTTGTTGGTCTTGCATATATGAAACTCTGTGAGGTCTTTTTTTTTTTTTACTTTATTATTTTTTAATTTATGGTTGAATTTGTTGATAATTTATTTTGTTATTCAAGAGCCATTGTTAAATGAAGGAAAATGATTGTTAATAATGAACATAAAACATAGAAAACATTGTTAATAAATTTAGTAATCAGAGCTGAAAATTTATAGTCCGTAAGTTGTGGCACAGCGTGCGCTCTTCTCTTGCTGAACGTTTACGTGGAGCTCTGTCGGCACGGAGCGTGAGGGATAAGCACATACTGCAAACTCTCATTAAAGTTCGAAACTTTCCTACTTTTTGTTCTGTCAGTTCATGCTTTTTTAAAATATATTTTTATATTTTTTCTTAAAAAAGATGAATGGTTGTGTCCAGAGCTCTTTTTCTTTTCTTTTTTTCAGAAACACTTTGTTTCTTCTCTTAGGAAGGTGTAGAGAATATTTACCTTTATTGACACATGTAATAATATTAGCTCCAACTTAACTGAATATCTACTGTGCGTCGAGCACTTCCTCTTGTCACTGAGCCCTGCTGTGCTAGCAGAGCTCCCCTTTACCTGAATATAAGAAAAAATGATTTCTCTAAAGCACCAGACTTCTCTTTCACTTTTCTTCTTTTTACCCTCATGACTTAATGAGCACCTATTAGCTGTGCATGTTTTTTAGTGAAAATGCATGGCCATCTGTAGTTAATTTTAGCTGTTGACTTTAAGGAATTGTACTAAAGTAAAAAATGAGCTTGCATATCTATCTGTAAGTGTGGACCTCAGCACATTTCAATATTTGAATCTTGGCTTTCAGCCAGAGGGAGAGAATCTAGACAGAAGAGTTTGTTTTAGGAAGGTTTTCTGTGGTCTGAACTTGTAAGCCAAGTCTGTTGAAACAAGAAGATCTGTAAGCGTAAGGCCAACTGTAATGTAGAGACTGGAACGTATACAGTAACATGAACGGTGGCCCTTCTGCCTGTTTCCCTTAGGAGACTCTGCCTAGTCTCTGGAATTATTTGAATAACATTCTCTTTGAATAGCTTCACTGGTATCAAATCTTTGAGGTTTTCTGTTTGGTTTTGAGAAGTAATGCAGTAACCAATCAATCTGACACTAGATCTAAGAGGTAATACTGGTTTTTGGACCAACATGAATTCGAGAATTGAGACAAGTAACAAGATCAGTTTTCCTGTGAAATCTGAAAACTACTGTGGAAGCACAGTAGCCTGAACTCCTTGCAGAAGTTCTCGAAGGAATATTCCTGCTTCCGCCCTTGGGCAGCCTTTTCCACACAACCCCATGGCATCATGCCTGTTGTCCTCTGGGAGTGTTGTTCGCATAGGACACCAGGAGATGGAGGAGTCCTAGGGAGGAGTGGCCCTGCCCACCAAAGTCCATTCTCTGCAAAGGGAAGGGAAATTAGTTGGATAATGGAATTCTCAATGCTAGTCTTATGCCTCTTTAGAAGTTTGAAATTATTTTAAAATAAAGTTTTTTAAAAATATAAGTCAGATCAAACTGGCTTGTTAAAAACTCTCCATTTGCTTTCCATTGCACTTAGAAAAAAGTCATCCATGCTCGTTTCCGTGTTCTCCAAGGCCCCAGGTGATCTGTTCCCTACCCCTATCTCTGATCTC
Source organism: Enhydra lutris kenyoni (assembly GCF_002288905.1). NCBI lineage: Eukaryota > Metazoa > Chordata > Mammalia > Carnivora > Mustelidae > Enhydra > Enhydra lutris. Next base: position 47,787,422 of record NW_019154099.1, read on the forward strand.
ATTTCATACCACTCTCCCTCTCACCATACTCCAGCCTCATCATTAAAAAATACCTTATTTATATCACTGCCTCAGGGCTTTGCAGTAGCTGTTTCTTCTGCCTGAAATGCTCTCTTCCACATCTTGGCGCGGTTGTGCGACTGAATCCTCCTCACCCCAGGTTCTCAGCTCAAATACCTTTCAGAGACCTCTGACCATCTGTAGTGGCTTTACCTAGTGCCTCTGTGGCTAAGCTGGAGATACGTTCCTCTTAATTCTCCCTGCATAATTCTAGGATAGTGTGGGTCACGAGAGATGTGCGGTATGACCTTTAGAAAGCAGAAGTTAAGTAGCCAGATCCAGATTCTTTTTATAATCGAAAGGTCCAAGCAGACCATACATTGTTGCCGCTCACCCACATCATTGCTTATCAGCTGGCTTATCTTTTCGGTCTGTGGGCCAACAACCGGGCACACAGGAACGGCAGCTCCTACTGGATCACCTCCTTTATTTTCTCCTCAGCCAGGTGTGTTTCACTCTCTGACTGAAGGTGCCAGGTTGTGCCGCACAGCCCCCTCATTGAGTTGGAGGCTTGGAGGCAGTGAGAGACTGGCATGAATCCCCACAGGTTCTCTCATCTTGGCAGGTCCCAGTATGGGTTTTGTTTTTTTTTTTTAAGATTTTATTTATTTATTTGCAGACAGAGATCACAAGTAGGCAGAGAGGCAGGCAGAGGGGGAGGGGGAAGCAGGCTGCCCGCTGAGCAGAGAGCCCGATGCGGGGCTCGATCCCAGGATCCTGGGATCATGACCTGAGCCGAAGGCAGAGGCTTTAACCCACTGAGCCACCCAGGCGCCCCAGGTCCCAGTATATTTTCGCTTCCCCCATCTCACACCCATCTTCCTTTCCCACCTGCTGACACAAAAGAACAGCCTCCTATAGTCCCTTATTTTATGTATTATTTTATATATTAAAATGGCATGTGTGCACATTGTGTGTGTGTGTGTGTGTGTGTGTGTGTGTGTGTGTGTGTGTCTGAGTGATACCCTAGTGTTCTCTGATCAGGTGCTGACTGATAGGTATCCTGTCTATGCTGCTGCCCTGTCCTAAGTGCTCCGTCACATTTCCCCTTTTCTTGTTACACTACTTACCACTTGATCTCTGCCTGCTGCCTGTCTGTCCAGTTAGAGTGTAAATTCTGAGGGACTTTGGCCATTGTCTCTGTTGTTCATTGCTGTTCCCTAGTACCTCAAACGTTCCCTGGTGCACACTAGATGCTCAAAAATATTTTTTGAATTAATGAATGAGAGCAATTTTGAAAAAATTTCAGATACGTACTTAATAATATAGCGTTAATTAAATCATAGGACCTCCCATAATGACTTAAAATAATGCCTTGTCTGTTTTTATTCAGTTACATGGAACCAAGAATGTGTAAAAATCTTGAGTAGTCAAGTAGTTATTATGAAGTTTAATCTCTAAAACTCACCAATTATGAGAGGCTTCCTCAAGCTGTCAAAGAGGAGGTTTTCCTCTATACAGTATTAGCATCGTGTGCCTTGTTTCTTAGCCCACAACAACTAAAACAACCATTTAAAAGAAGTTTGAGTTAACCAGAGGAAGAAGGTTGATGGTAGTGAGAAGTAGCTGGGAGAAGTCAAAAAAATTAAAAACGACACTAACTCATATCACAGGAGCCTGGGATCATTTAGTGTGGATGAAAACAACCCTGTGTGCCAAGTAGACTCTTAGAGCTTTATTGTTCAATATAACTTATGACAATGGCTCTTAGTAGTCAAAGATTAAATTATACATTATGTTCAGTATCCTCAGAGAAATGTGCAAATACATTGTAATGTTTTATTCTTAAACAGGTAATGTATGCATGTTGTACAAAAATCAGAAGGTCGAAAAGGGTAAAAAAATTTTCTTTCAACCATTCATTTTTCTTCCTTGCATCCAACCTCTGCTATCAGTTTCTTATTTATTCTTCTGGATGGCCTGCTATATATGAAACACAGATTATAGTATATCGTATACAATGTTATGCACATTCAGCAGTTTATTCTGTTTCCCTGTCTACAGAATTGCCCCCATTTTTTTCTTTGGTTGCATAGAACCCCATTAAATGGGTATATTTTAATTTTTTTTAAATCAGTTCTCTGTCACTGGACAATGTTGGTTTCCCCTCTTTGGTTATTACAGGTAGCTTCTAAATACCTGGAATAAAATAAAATGAATAAAAATTTGCCTGGCCCTCTTCCCGTCTTCCCAGCACTACAACCCACTCCCCTTCCCAGGATGTATGTTCTCGAAGTTTCCTGAGTTTAAGAAGAGTTTTGTTATTCATGGTGGAACATGGAAGTTTATGCTAATGAGATGACTCTGGATGAAGACTGACCACACCAGAAACACCAACCATGTGATTAGGAGTTGGGGCTTTGAGTCACACTGATAGCGGCCTGACCTCTGCGGAGAGAAGAGGGACTCAAAGAGAATAAGTTCAATCTTGTGGCCAATGATTCAGTTGGTCTTTTGTATATTTAAAGTTTTGATGTACCTGGAATTCCTTTTACTATAAAAATATGAACTAGGGATCCAACTTTTTTTTTTTTTTCAGATAGTTGCCCACCTTTATAGTGTCACAGATTGTGTATTCTACCTTTTCCTTATTGATTTGTTGCTAGTTTATTTCTGGACTTAAGGCTGTTCCAGTGAACTGTCTGATTCATGATCTAGAACCACACCGTTTCAGTTAATGTAGCTTTAAAATATGCCGTACTGTCTGGTGGAGAGAGTTAACTCTTAGTACTCTTGCTCTTCTTCTTTTATAATTTTTATGATTATACCTACCAGGTTTTTTATATGAACTTTAGAATCAACTTTTCTGATTTTCAAAAGAAAAGTCTCGTTTACTATTTTTAGTTTGATGAATTAAATTTCTATATCAGTTTAGGGAGATTTGACTTCCTTAACATGTTAGATATTAAGTCCATAGATGGTTGCTCATCTTTTTGGCTCCTTAGCAGGGCATTTTATTAACTGTGAACCTGTGGTTGCTATCAGTGATCTAAGAAACTGGTATGAAATACCTTTCTATTTCTTTAATGTGAACATGTGTTTGTCAGTCACTTTTTAAGGACTTCTTTATATAGACTTTGTACATTTGTACATAATAAAATATCCCCTGGATATTTTATTTTTTAAAAGATTTTATTTATTTATTTGACAGAGATCACAAGTAGGCAGAGAGGCAGGCAGAGAGAGAGAAAGAGAAGCAGGCTCCCCACAGAGCAGAGAACCCAATGTGGGGCTCGATTCCAGGACTCTGGGATCATGACCTGAGCGGAAGGCAGAGGCTTTAACCCACTGAGCCACCCAGGTGCCCCTCCTCTGGATATTTTAGTGTTTTCTTTCATTCTATCTTGCAAATGGCTGTTATTTTACATGTGATGCCTGTTGATTTCTGTATTTTAATATTGCTCCCAATCTTAACTGAATTCTCCTAACAGTTGTAATAATTTTCTAGCTGGTTCTCATATATATAGAGATCATATTTATCCTCTCCTTTCTCTTTTTTACCTCTCATTTTTACCCTCTTATTCCTAGTATCTTCAAAACCATGTTAATTAGCTTTGGTAACACGGCAGTAAGAATTCTACATTCCTCATTGATGTGATTCCAAGTAGACTTGGAAAAAAAAAAAAAATATATATATATATAGTGATCCCTAGAGCAACAGCTACACACACACACACACACACACACCAATCTTTTGTCAAAATTCCAATATGAAAATTAAAATGGAATGCTAAAAAAATGTTCAAATGACCCAGAAGAAGAGAGGACATGGGAAACAGAGGAATTAAAACAAATATAAGCAGAAAACAATAATAAAATGATAGACACAAATCTAAACATTAATAATCACACTAAATGTAAGTGTTCTAAATTTATCAATTAAAAGAGATTATCAGCATAGATATTTTAATATCCCAATTGCATGCTATCTACAAGAAACTCACTTAAATGTAAATATTGTGTTAAAATGACAGGAAAGATACACCCATGCAAATAATAATCAAATGAAAGCTAGAATAATTATATGAATACCAAAGTACACTTCAGAGTAATGAAAATTACCAGGGATAAACAAAAGATGGAAAGATTAAAAAGTTAATTCGCTAAGAAGACCTCACAATCTTAAATGTATACATCAAACAGCAGATCTTCAAAATACATACAGCAAAAACTGACAAAACTGAAAGGAAAAATAGACAAACCGTATTTGTAGTTGGAGACTTAAATACTCATCTCTCAATCATCAATAGAACTAGTAGAAAATCAGCTAGAGTATAGAACTGAAAAAGACTATCAATGTGATTTACTTGACATTTATAGAGCACTCAACCCAACAGCAGCAGAATATAGTCTTTTCAGGTACGCATGGACGACTCATCAAGATAGACCATAACCTGGGTCATAAATCATAACAAATCTAAAAAAAACTGAAATTATGCCAATATGCTCTCTGATCATAATCCATAACAAAAAGATAGCTGGAAAATCTACAAATAGTTAAAAAAATACTTTTAAATTAACTGTGGCTTACTAAATATATTTTGGACTGAGGGAATGTAAAAATGTCATATCAAAATGTATGGAAGGAAGAGTATTTCTTAGCATTAAATGCTCATAAAGAGGGGCGTCTGGCTGGCTCAGTCAGTAGAACATACAGCTCTTGATCTCAGGGTTGTAAGTGCATGCCCCACATTGGATGTAGAGATTACTTAAAAATAAAATCTTTGGGGTACCTGGGTGGTTCAGTCAGTTAAGCATCTGATTTTGGCTCAGGTCATGATCTCAGGGTCCTGGTATTGAGCCCTGCATCAGGATCCCCATTTAGCAGGTAGTCTGTTTGTCCCTCTCCCTCTGCCCTTCCTCTCACTTGTGCTCTCTCTCTCTCTCTCAAATAAATAAAATCTTTAAAAGATAAAAAATTTAAAAAAATTTTAAAAGCAACCAAAAATGCTTATGGAGAAAAAAAAAGTCTTGAATCAATAATCTAAGCTTTTTTTTTAAATTTCTTTTCAGTGTACCAGAATTCATTGTTTATGTACCACGCCCAGTGTTCCATGCAAAACGTGCTCTCCGTAATACCCACCACCAGGCTCACCCAACCTCCCATCCCCCGCCCCTGCAAAACCCTCAGATTGTTTTTCAGAGTCCATAGTCTCACGGTTCATTTCCCCCTCCAATTTCCTCCAACTCCCTTCTCCTCTCCATCCCCCCATGTCCTCCGTGTCAATAATCTAAGCTTTTAACTTAAAAAGGAAATGAAAAATAAACCTAAAGCAGCAGGAGGAAGAAAATAATAATTAGAGTAGTTATCAATGAACTTGATCACAGAAATCCATGGAGAAAATCAACGACTGGTTCTTGGAAAAGATCAATAAAATTAACAAACCTCTAGCAAAACTGACAAAGGAAAAAAGGGGTAACATGAATTACTAATATAAGTTGTGAAAGAGGAGCTCTCAGACTCAGCAGACATTAACAGGACAATAAGGAAATACTGCAAAAAAAAAAATCCTCTAAATATGACAATTTAGATTGAATACCAATTCTCTGGAATGTGTATGTCAAGAACTATGTACAGTCCAATATTTTACTTTACTTACAAGCTAACTGGTTAACCTGTTACTGCTTCATAAAGGCTGCAGAGCACAGGAGACTCCTAGGTCAGAGATGAAGGACTTCATTACTCCTCGTATAGCAAATATCATGAGCTTCCTATTGGTTGGCATGAGGTACACATAACTCCTAAATCCATCAGGCCAATGGGTATATTCTGCGGTGGGATTAGATAGATGTTACATGTGCAGTGAGATTCAGATAGCCCCCAAGGAACACCACAGTTGGGAAATTTATCTCTTTTATAACTGGCACTGTGGGGATGCCTGGGTGGTTCAGTGGGCTGAATGTCTGACTCTTGATTTCAGCTCAGGTCATGATCTCAGGGTCATTAGATCAAGCCTCACATTAGGCTCAGATTCTCTCTCTCCCTGTCCCTCCCCCCGCCCCACTCTCTCTAAAAAACAAACCAAACAAAAACACCCCGGCACTGTGTTGAGAGGAAAATGTCCCCTAATCCTGCTCTTTGCAGACATAACCCTGAGAAAGGGCCCAGAGAAGTAGTGTTAGAGCTTTGCATTATTAGAGCAGAGGTTAGAGCTTTGCATTATTAGCATACCCAGCAAGGCCATGCAGGGATGCCTGAGACCCAAGCATACTACTACAAACACCAAAGTAGCAAAACTCACTCAAGATGAACTAAATGTCCAAAATAGTCCTGTAACAACTAAGGAATTAAAGCCTTTGGAAACAGAAATCTCCAGGCCCAGATGGTTTCACTGGTGAATTCTCTGAAACATTTAAAAAAGAAATAGCACCAATTCTACACAATCTCTTCCAAAAAGTATAAGCTGAGGGAGAGAAAAAGTAAAGGTGATTCAGTGGAAAAGGGAATGCCTTTTCAACAAACAGTGTTGGAACTATTGGACATCCATATGCAAAATAAATGAACCTCAACTGCAACCTCCCATCTTATACAAAAATTCACTCAGAATTAATCAAAGTTTAAATGTAAAGCATAACACTATAAAACTTTTAGAATATATAGGATGAAGTCGTTATGAGTTAAGGTTAGGCAAAGAGTTCTTGGACAGCAAGAGCCCAAACTCCAAGAGAAAATATTGATAAATTCAACTTCATTAGAATTAAAAACTTAGGCTCACAAAAGATACTGTTAAGAGGATGAACAGGCAAACTACAGTCTGGGAGAAAATATTTGGAAAAAATACTTGGAAATCACATATCCAATAAAGGACTCTACATAAAGAATGTATAGAGAACTCTTAAAATCCTACAATGAGAAGATAACCCAGTTTAAAAAAAAAAAAAAAAAAAATGGACCAAAGTCTTCACCAGGCACTCATCAAAGAGAATACACAGATGACAAATTAGCACTGAAGAGGTGTTCAATGTAATTAGCCATTAGGAAACTAAATTAGAATCCCAGTGAGACGGCCACTGTCTACCTGTTAGAATGACCAAAATAAAAATACCAAAAATACCAAGTCCCGCCAAGGATGTGGAGGAACTAGAACTCTCCTACATTGCTTGTAGGAATGCAAAATGGCATGGCCACTTTGGAAAATAGTTTTGCAGTTGCTTCTAAAGTTAAATAAATTAATATACGACCCAGCAGTCCCACTTCTGAGTATTAATCCTAGAAAAGTGAAAAATTATATTCCCACAAAAATCTGTATGCAAATGTTTATGGCAGCTCTATTCACAATCATTAAAAACTGGAAACCCAAATGTCCTGAATTAAAGTATAATATATCCATACAAAGGAATACTATCAGTAGTAAAGAAAACAAAAACAAAACAAAAAAAAAACAAGCTATTGGTTTACACAACTTGAATGAATAAACAAAGACATTATGCTGAGTAAAAACACCAGTCTTGGGGCCCCTGGGTGGCTCGGTTGGTTAAGTATCTGACTCTTGGTTTCAGCTCAGGTCATGACCTCATGGATTGTGAGATCAATCCCCACATCAGGCTCTGTGCTCAGTGGGGAGTCTGCTTGAGATTCTCTCTCTCTCTCTCCCTCTCCGTCTGCCCCTCCCCCCAATAAATAAATATATAAATCTTTTTTTAAGCCTTAAAAGGTCATATATTGTATGATTCCATTTAGATGGCATTTTCAAATAAAGAAAACTAGTGATGGAAAAGATCAGTAGTTACCAAGAGTTACAGGTGGGAGGAAGGTAAGACAACAAAGTGGTAACAGCAAGGAGTTCTGGAGGGGTAATGGGAATTTTCCCTATATTGACTGTGGTTTGGTTTCATTGAATCTACCCATGTATTAACATTCAAAGAACTACACATCAAAAAAGTCCATTTTGCTGTGTCATAATTTAAAGAATAAAATAAAACTTTAAAAATGGATGTTGGAGGGGCGCCTGGCTGGCTCAGTGGGTTAAGCCTCTGCCTTCAGCTCAGGTCATGATCCCAGGGTCCTGGGATCAAGCCCTGCACCGGGCTCTCTGCTCAGCGGGGAGCCTGCTTCCCCCTCTCTCTCTGCCTGCCTCTCTGCCTATTTGTGATCTCTGTCTGTCAAATAAATAAATAAAATCTTAAAAAAAATGGATGTTGGATGTGTTATCTATTCCTTTCCACATCCAAAAATATGATAGTACAATTTTTCTTTTGTTCTACTAATATGGTGAGTAGTGTTAGCAAATTTCCTGATCTAGAATCACCATTTAATATGTTTTGGGAAGTTTTACCACCCCAGTATGATAAGATTTTTAAAAACCTGGAATCTCAGGGTACCTAGGTGACTCAGGCGGTGAGGCCTCTCCAGCTCAGGTCATGATCCCGGAGTCCTAGACTCAAGCCCCACATCGGGCTCCCCGCTTGGCAAGGAATCTGTTTCTCCTTCTCCCTCTGCCTCTCCCCCTGCTTATGCTCTCTCTCTGTCAAATAAATAAATAAAATCTTTTAAAAAATAAAAATTAAAAAATGAAAATCTGGGATCTCTAAAAGGGTAGAAACTTTGGGCAGTTTGGAGAATGAAAATATTCAGATCTTTCATTGCTTTAGGCTGTCCTGGAAAAAAAGACTCGTGTTTGTTCTGAAAAGTACATTTAAAGTCAGTTGTATTATTTAGAATATTTGCTTTATGTGTCACTTATATTTCAGGTTTATTGCCAGTAGGTGTTTGAGAGTATAGCTCGTGCTGAATTCTTTGATATTTAGGAGGTATTATGACCTACTGGAAAGACTGGGAACTTTCTGGCACAATAGACTGATTTCAAATCCTGACTCTGCCATGTTTCGATGATTTTCTCATACGTAATCTGGTTTTGGAGCAAATAGTGCTTCTTTTAGCACAGAGAAGGGGTCCTCCAGAATAGAGTGCGGAATGGCCAGATGTGAGGGATGGGTTTTAATATTACTAACTCATGGGATTGTTGTAAAGATCATGTATGGTGCTCATGCCTACTCAGTACAATGTCTTTATTTACAGACCCGAAGGTTGTGTGCAAAACTTTCAGTGAACTTGAGGTTCTTCCTAATCTATTCATTCATGGAGATAATATTTAAATGTCCATGAGATGAAAGTGTTTGCTTTAAATAATCATACATATGTGGTTAGAACAGAAAGTAGGCGTGACTGGAAAACGTTCAAGATTCTATCTAATTTACACACGACTACATTCCAACTTACACCCACACAAAATAAACTTTTAAATCTCTTGCCTAGCCTGTGAGCTTTATAGATCTTTTAGAAGATAAGTTTTTAAGACTTACCCAGAAGTTAGAGTGTCTGTAAAAAGGTTTATGGGGCGGGCGGGAGGTGAATTTTTTAAGTGAAAAGTGGTTTTTCCTCAGATCACCAATTGCTAGGATTGAAGTTCCTCATGAAATTAGTAAATATTCTTTATTTCCTTTTGTAAAGACATCAGGTTTTGTAGAAGCAAGTGATACTCAATAGTTGTTAATGTTTAATAATTCCAAACTAACAATACTTTTAAAACCCTGGACAGTCTACCTTGGATTGTTCCTCAAAGTATATAAAATGGTTCATAAACTTAACCTAAGAGCTCGAAGAGAAAGCTCCCTGACATAGGTGGGATTTTAAACATAAGAGAAAAATTGCAAATTAAGGCTCCTATGTGGATTTCAAGATTCTAGATCTCTCGCCTCCTTAAATACCCAAATTCCCTTACAGATAACACCCCCCACTGCCCGGTTTTCAGCTTCTGGGTCTCCATGGTTCACCTGTGGTCAGCCCTCACTCTCTCCAGTAAGACCCCCTCACCGCCCTGAAAGGATCCCTGTTTGCTCTGAGCCAGATGTTTCCCCCCAAGGCTCTGCTTTAAGTCGGTAAGGCAATATTTCCTGCCCTTTGTCTTCTTCTTATCTTTCATACTTCTGCTCTTTATCATAATGTTGTTTGGTGTTTCTGGGGCTTGATGATACACCGCTGTCAGCGTGAGCTTGTGCTCTGAGTTTCAACAGCTGTGACATGTCTAAACCGCATTATCTTGAAAGCGTTGGCACTGCGAGAAACAGAAGGAGCCAAATTCATAAAACAAAACATCTCGAAGGGTTCCTATGGCGACATCCTGCAACCAGGAAGTACCCATTGGGTTGAGTTGGCCTGTTCAGCCGGTAAGAGTCCCCGCCGCGCTCCCGCATCATTTGCGTGCACACTGGGTAATCCGGGCTTGGGAGACGGGCGCATCTGATGATTGCAATCACAGCACGAAAGGTGTGCCTTTTTGCCTATAAAACCCATTCTTAAACGGGTTATTGTGTTTGAAGTGATTTATTACAATCTTTAGAGATAAAATATGAATACTGTACAAGGGGTGTGGAAACCAACGTACAAAATGGAATGTTTGATGGAGGGGAGTAATCGAAAAATAATGAGTATGCATTCTAATAAGGGGCAAGTCACTCCGGCAGATTGAAAAGACTTCCTTTTATTGCAAGTTGAACCTGGGCAGAGTTGGACTCAGGCAGTAATGAAGTGGTGCTATGTTCCTTTGCATCTGATTTTATGAGACCTTTATGTGTCAGCGTGACTTTCCTCTTTATGTATTCATATTTTAGCTTTAATATATTTGCTTAGAGTTTGATTTTTTTTTAATGAGGTAAAGCTTCAGGGTATGAATGTAAGTGCTACTGTATAACCCGAGTTATGAGCGGCAGGGAAAGAGTCTGGAAGAGAGAAATACATTCTGAAGTGAAGATCAGCTTGTTTGTCATTTAAGAAGGAAATGCTTTTTTATCCCCAGATATGTAGTGACTTTTTTTTCTGGGTGATTTACCTATACCTAACCTTTTCTGTTCTTCATTTTTTCCTTTGTATTTCCTAAGAGCCTCACCTGTACTTTACATTGGAAATATTTTTCCTACTTTGCAATTTGCTTTTTGGTTTTGTTTGTGATATTTTTTGGCATTCAGAAATTTAAAGGTTTTTATGTAGTTGAATATATTAATTTTTTTTCATGTTTCTGCCTTTGGTGTTCTTTACTACCCTAAAATTACATGTACACTTATATTTTTATTAACTAATGCCACGGGTTTTTTTTTTAACAATCATTTCTTAATCTATTTGAAATTTATCTTAATGTAAAGCAATAGTTCTCATCCATTTTATGCTTGAGGCATCCAATCTATGCCTTAGAATTACACGAGAAAAAGAAACAAAACAAAACAAAACAAAATGAAAACACAACTCATGCCTAGATCTCAGTCCAGAAGAACTCATTTAGAATCTGGCCATTGCATTGTTTTAGAATTTCTGCAAGTGATTTGTGATGTTCAACCAGAGTCAAGAATCAATATGCAGAGTCAGGTATGGATCCAGTGTTTTGTTTTTCCAAATTGTCCCGATCCACCTCTCAGAGATGCTTTTGAAAAATATTGACTGATATGAAAGTGGTCATGATAAAGTAAGCATAAGTGAAAAAATATTGATACAAACTTCATATGTATGCACATATGACAGTACTCTCTAATTCTGATTTTACCCTAATGTATATAGTACTACGTAAAAGACTAAAAAATACATTGAAATTTTAATGGAGATTATTTCAATGTGGCGAGATTTAAATTTTCTTATTTATCTTTTTCTGCATTTTCCAAATTCAGCATGTATAAGCAGCATGTATTACCCTTTATAATAAAAAAAATGGTTGCAAAAGAACTTTGACTTTTTTGAAAGATTAATTTGTAGTCATTATTTCTTAAATAGTGTGTAGACGAGTATGAAAAATGTTTTAACTGTGACACAATCATAAAGCTATAGTTTGCAAAGGTATGTTGTTAGATGAGGACATATGCATGGTACATAAGATTTGCTAAGTTTGTTGCCTATATTTTTATAAATAAATATTTATCCATTTTATATACCTATATTGATTTGAATTATAACTGATTTGAGTTTATTAAATTTTTTATTTCACTTTTCTCTGAGAATGAAATATAATTTGGGAGAAGATTGGTAAAAAGAATCTAAATATTTCAGTTTTTGGTTTCTTTGGTCATTGAGAGAATCATAACAGTCAGTATGGTTTTATCTTAGCTTGTGTTAGCACATTTGCTCACTTGGCATAGGGAGATCAATTTAATAATAAAATCTTACATTCATATCAGATTCCTAAAGACATTAGGAACTAAGAACTTTAGACAATGGTCGGTCCATTCTCCTGTTTACAACTGAAAAGACTTTGAAGATAATTTCATCAGAGACTTACAAAAATCCCTGTATTAAGTTGGAAGGGTTTTACTGTATTTAACTCAATCTAAGATTCCATTGCTTTTAAAACTCGCCATTAATTTTGCTCAGAAAGAGAAAGTGTTGCTAATCAAATTAAGATCCAATGTTTTCCAAACACGTGGACTATAGATGCATCCAATTTCAAGATCTTAAAATTTGAAAAACAGATATATCTTAGAATCAACGAAACACAGCCATTATTCTTTCAAGTGAGAATACAGGAAGATGAGGAAACTTTCTTGTCCAATCCATCCAGAATTTGAACTTCAATATCCAGATTGTTCTACACACTACAGTTAAGTTGCAGATGTTATAACTGAGATTAGTGAAGAAAGGTTTCATATGATAATTTGGTAGGAGACTTCTTTAGTCCACATGATGATAAATATATTATCATGGGAGGGCGAACCTGAGACTTTTCAGAGACCATGTCTTCCTACTAGTCTGAGTAACATTCAAATGACCTGTTTGCAGACATGTGTTTCTGCCGTATTAAACATAATGCCTTACAGCCAGCAAGAGCTCTTCTGCCAAAGCATTGAGATTGTTTAAATGACTCTGGTGCCTACTTTGCCATAGCTTCGGCACCTTTCCCACGTCTAAATTGGAGTGAGGGTATGTGAGATATTTTATCCTAACTATTTGACTTGTCAGAGATGAGCACAGTAACAATCATATTGCTTAGCTAAATCTTAAAATAGTAGATTTGAAAAGGAGTCTTAGAGATTCTCTTAAAACAACCCCCTCGTTTTATGGTGAAGGAACCTAGAGAGCCTCCAGGGGTAAATAATTTGCTGAAGATCTCATGGTCACATAGAGGCAGAGCCCAGATAGAAGCCAGGCCCAGGGGTCCCATTCTAGTATGCCCTCCCTGCTGTTTCATACTCCTGGCATTCAGGGAAGTGATGAAGATTATGGTTATCGAGTAATTTTGAGAGCCTGAATTTATAAACTAGGTGGTTATTTTGGCGTATGTGTTTTTAAGTGTTTGCTTCACCTACTTTGGGAAAAATCTGGAAAAAGAAGCTAGCATTGACGACTTATTCATCCCTTGGAGTCCAAGTGTATTACTACCAAGTGCATGTTATTTAATGAAATCCTCTCCACAACCTTGAGAGGAAATGAGTTCAAATAGATTCAGGAATTTTCCCGATGTTACACAGGTAAGTGACAGAACAGAGACTGTGTCAGACTCGAAAGCTTGTTAGCTGCTATACTCTACTCCTCTCTTGTGATTAAAACAAACTTTGAGTGAGGTACTTTGTACGAGCATCCTGGGCCTCTCGTGTTTGCACGAGATACTTTGACGGACTTGCCGGAACGTCCACAGCCCCTCTGGGAGAGAAGTAGGAGGGGAAACACTTGAGGGGAGGAATCTGTCCCTGCTACTCTTGTGCTGGGCTTGTGGCGAGGGGAGGGGAAAAGCCATTCCATTTTCCCTGGTCACTGTATGTCTGATTTTTATTGGTAGCATTGCCTCTTTCTTATCAACCAGATCATTCTTTATTAAATTTTTATTATTTTTATTAAATATGATCCCTTCCTTGAGGTATATTAAAGAAAATTAGATTCTTTTCTTGCATTTTTTATTACTTTTTAAGTTGTCCATTAATTCATTCCATTATTAACAAGTGTAGTTTTTCAGCATTCTTTACAGCGCTTTGCAAATATTTAACCTTGTATTCCCTAAAGAGGTTGATCGTAGCCTCAAAAAGACGTATGTTTGTCAGAACAATGAAATGCTCCCTTCAGCAACACACGTCGGCATCGCCGTGGGACTCTCTCATCACAGCTGCTTTTTGACATATTTTTAAGTGAAATTCTAAAATTTGACTCAGTGTTTGTTCTATTCACACTATTCCCTGGATGGTTTTAGGTACAAATATCAATGTGGAATATAAGGCTGCTAATCTATTTAAACAGATTTGGCAAGACCCTCAGGATAAAGAGGGATAATATTGGTTATTGTTTTATTGGCTAAAAGCATCTTGGAACTGTTCATTTATTAAAATTGACTTTTTTTTCCCAAAGACGTATTTGTTATATTAAAGGGTATATAATTTCATTTTTTTAAAAGATTTTATTTATTTATTTGACAGAGAGAGAGAGACAGCAAGAGAGGGAACACAAGCAGGGGGAGTGGGAGAGAGAGAAGCAGGCTCCCTGCTGATCGGGGAGCCCGAGGTGGGGCTCCATTCCAGGACTGAGGGACCGGGCATGACCCGATCAGAAGGCAGATGCCTAACAGCTGAGCCACCCAGGCACCCTTAAACAGTATATAATTTTAAACATGTAGAAAAAATAATCTTGAAAATGTAGAACAAAATGGAACTCAGATGACTTGATTTTAGGACATAATATAAAGCATCTGAGTGACCCAGTCAGTTAAGCTTCTGTCTTCAGCTCAGGTCATGATCCCAGGGTCCTGGGATCAAGTCCCACATCAGGCTCCCTGCTCAACAGGGAGTCTGCTTCACCCTTTGCCTGCTGCTCCCCCTGCTTGTGCTCTTAACCTCTCTCTATCAAATAAATAAATAAAAGCTTAAAAAAAAAAGACTTACTACAAAGCTACAGTAATCAAGATGATATGGCTTGCTGCGAACATAGATCAGTGGGACAAAGGATAGGGTCCAGAAATTGACCCACACTTATACAGCCAATTCCTTTACAACAAAATGCCAAGGCAGTTAAACAAGCAAAGAAAAATCCTTGCAATGAATTCTACTAAAACAACTGCACAGATGTGCAAAAAAACCCCAATGAAATAATGAACCCAGACTCCTCTCTTATACCACACCCAAACAATTAATTTAAGGGGAATAGTATGCCTGAAATACGAAAGCTAAAACTACCAAACTTCTAGAAGAAAACTTTTTGACCTTTGGGTAGGCAAAAAATTTCTTAAGACACAAAAAACACTAAGCGTCAGAGAAAGTTGGTGAAGCAGGCTTCATCAAAATCAAAACTTTTTCTTCTCAAAAGACAATATGAAGAAAATGAATGGCCAGTCGTAGACTGAAACTATTCACCATACATATATCCATCAAAGGAGTTTATCCACAATAAATAAAGGAGCCCTACAAATAAATAAGAAATAACACAACCTAATTTATAAAAGTGGGCAAAAATCTTCAACTGACCCTTTACAATGAAAGCTCTATGCATGATGTATAACCACATAGAAAGATGCTCGACAACATTAGCCATCAGGGAAATACAAATCACAGCTAAACACTACTTCACATCCACTAGAATGGCTGAAATCATTAAGACTACGAGTTTCTAAGTGGTGAGAATGTGAAGCCCAGACTCACATACGTTGCTTTTGGGAATGTAAACTGACACAACCACTTTGAAAATTTATTGTCAGTTCCTTGTATAGTTAAACAAACACTGATTTAGGATAGCAATTCCACTCATAGATCTTTATCTTAAGAGAAAAATCCTGTATAGCCATAAGACATTTTTACTTGAATAAGAATGTTCATAGCAGCTTTATTCCTAATAGCCAAAAGCTGGGAAAATCCGTAAATAGGGGAATGAATATATAAATTACAGTATATTCATGTTGTGGAATATTACTCAGCAATGAAAAGGAACAAAGTATTGATATACACGACAACATAGCTGAATCACAAAAGATTATGTTAAGCAGAAGAAGTCATACACTAAGTATCCTCACATTCATATAAAGTTTTAGAATGGGCAAAACTGATCTATGGCTATAGAAACATGAACAGTGAGAATTGATTAGAAGGGGACACAAAAGAACTTTCTGGGCTAGAAATACTCCCTTGATTGGGATGTTGTTACATAGATGTACACATTTATAAAAGTTCACCAAGTTGTACACTTATGATCTTCACATTTTACTCTATGTAAATTTCACCTAAAGAATATTTTTAAAAGATAGCATTGTATTCATAGCTATGAAGGTAGCTAACAAAGTTGCTTCACATAAGATGGGGGCATAAGTCTGCAGACATAAGGTATAGAAGCAAAATCATATTGGACGGCCATTGAATATGACCAAGCAATGGCATGCATTTTCCTCTACAAGACCTGGATATGTCTAATAGAGGCACTAAATGAAAGAGCTTAGAAATGCAATATTTTGTTCTGCAGAGTCTAGGTGTTAGATTCCATTGGATTTTAGTATTTTTAGAGGATGCAGATATATTGAAGAGGGTGGAAGATACATAGTTAAAACAAGGTGAAGTTAGTCCTATGAAGAAGGGTGAAAGGAGTGACTGTTACAAGGGTTCCAGAAAAGGCCAAGGGGGTCTTAAACACAAATAAACAAGCAAGCAAACCTTGTAAGTAAAAGAGAGATTGTATGGAGAAAATAGCTCTTTTGTATTTCACAGATGACACAATGGTATGCAGTAATTCAAAACTATAGTAAGAGCAAATTACTTAGTAAGAATTTAGTGATTGAACATTTGCCCCTCCCCCCCCCACACCAAAAACATGGCAGGGGAGCCTCAAAGTTCTCTGTTGGTGGGGCCATCTGCAAACACAGAAGGAACTACCAGCACCTGGAGAATCACCACCAGCCCCAACCTTGAACTGGTGAACTCAGGGCATCTAAGAGTTTAGGTTAATGGCCTCAGTTAAGTCAGGACACATCCTCATTCATTCTGGTTTTCATGAACTATGTGAGGAAAGAAGGTGTTATTCTTTGTATTAAGAAATATCCTGACTTTTGGTCTTTGGGGCTCAGTTGAAGTGTTGGTTCCTCTGAGAAACCTCCCCAACTCTCCTCCTCCCAGGCCTCATGCTCCTATATACAGGGTCTTGCCTTCTTACAACATATTTCGTCTTTCAAGTGTCTTCCTCCGCTCTACACTGTGAACTTCTAGAGGGCGGGAACCGTATCGCCAGTATATTGCCAAAATGTAGTAATAGGCCTAACACATAATAAGTACTCAGTAAATGTTTGTTGAATGATGACCACTTAGGTAAAGTTTCTCTGCAATAACACTGGTCTCCTACTGGCCATGTGCATGTTTGGAGAAAAGCATGCATGTTATTTTATTTATTTCTGAGAGAAAGAGAGCGCATGAGCAGGGAGGGGTAGAGGAGAAGGAGAGAGAATCTCAAGCAGGCTCCATGCCCAGTGCGGAACCCGACATGGGGCTCAATCTCATAACCCTGAGATCATGACCTGAGCTGAAATCAAGAGTGGACACTTAGTCATATGGACCGAACTACCTGGGTGCCCATCGCATTCATGTTGTGTGTTTTTTTTTAGTCAGAAATTCCTTTTTTAAAATATATTCTGTTTCAAAATTAAATATGTAGGGGGGCGCCTGGGTGGCTCAGTGGGTTAAGCCGCTGCCTTCGGCTCAGGTCATGATCCCAGGTCCTGGGTTCAAGCCCCATATCGGGCTTTCTGCTCAACAGGGAGCCTGCTTCCTCCTCTCTCTCTGCCTGCCTCTCTGCCTACTTGTGATTTCTCTCTGTCAAATAAATAAATAAAATCTTTAAAAAAAAAAAAATTAAATATGTAGGAAAATCAGAGGAGTTTAAGGGAAGAAAAGTTTTAAATATAATTAAAAAATGAATATTCATACAAAAACAAAGCTCTATGTCCAGCAACCAGATACCACTGTTAATACAGTTGTATATATTTTTCTTTGAGAAAGAGTGAGAGCGGGAAGGGGCAGAGGGAGAAGGAAGGAGAATCTTAAGCAGACTCCACACTCAGCACAGAGCCTCGCCCAGGGCTTGATCTCACAACCCTGAGATCATGACCTGAGCTGAAATCAAGAGTCCCACACTTAATCAAATGAGTCATCCAGGCACCCATTGTATATATTCTCAACGATTTTCCCCTCCGGTCAAATATAACCTAAAAATCACACCACACACAGATGAAATGGGATACTACTATATTCTTATTTCATCATGTTCAAGATATACTAATTTTTAGCATCAGTTAAAGATTTACTTATTTGAGAGAGAGAGAGAGAGAGCACGAGAGAGTACAAGCAGAGGGGAGGTGCAGGAGGCGAAGGAGAAGCAGACTTCCTGCTTAGCAGGGAACCTGACACAGAGCTCGATCCCAGGACCCTGGGATCATGACCTGAATCAAAGGCAGACTTTTAACTAACCGAGCCCCCCCCCCCCCAGACAATGATTTGACATCAGGTAAAAGACCTGAACATTATTCCATTGTGTGAACCTACCACCTCTTATTTAACCAATTCCTAGACATAGGTTTAAACAACTGGATTTTCTTCAATTCTTCATTGTTATAAAAATGCTGAGTTAGTCCTTAAAGATTTGTAAAGGCAAGCAGTCCTTTTCAGAAAAGGTAGAATAACAAAAACGCATCTTCACTAAGAATTCTGCTAGACTGGGTTGGACCTGTTCCGTTGGTGCCCTGTCTCCCTGTCTGGGACATGGTAGGCACTCAGGGACTTTTCCATCACAGCATAGAAGAGGAAACAATGAGTTTCTGTGATAATGGTCTTTCCCATTTGTGGGTGAAGTTCTATATTTCTTATCCAGATCTGCATATTTTAAAGCCCAAATTAATTTTCTTCCTTTCTGGTGCATAGCACAAATTTAATAATATGCCTGCTTTTTAGTCTTTAGTTTGTTTTAGTCTTTTTCCTGCTGTGTTTCTGTGATTTGTCTTACCTCAGCAATATTAGCTAATGACCTTAACTCATTGTGCTTTTAAGTGTTTCATGGCGTGTTGCACGATGCCAAATCTAGGTGGAAGTTTCATGAATAGTATTCATGTGACAGTGGGTTCTATTACATCTTTTTTGCATTTGTGAATTTTTACTTACTGCCTGCTGAGTGCCAAGCAGTGTGTTAGGGGTGGAGAGATGAAGGAATGTGAAAGGAGATAGAGGCTCTGTCTTCAGGAAGGTTTTGCGGGTAAAAGATAGACATGGAGGGGAGCCTGGCTGGCTCTGTTGGACAAGCATGCAATTCTTGATCTCAAGGTAAGTTCTAACCCCACACTGGGTGTAGAGATTACTTAAAAAAATAGAAGACAACAGAAGAAGGATAGGCATGGAATCCAGTAATGACATGATGTTGAGGTAATAGTAAAGGAGTTATGCCCAAAGTGTGACAGATCCAATAATATGATGTCATGTTGAGATAATAGTAAAGGTGTTATGCCCAAAGTGTGATGGAAAGACTGTAAAAGAAAGCAAACTACACATCTATGGATGGTGGCCAGGGAGGGCTTCGGTGAAGAAATGAAGGATAAGGTGAAGATATTAGAATCTTGAAGACCGGGGGAGGAAGTTTTCCAGATGGTCATTGAAAGGAAGGACGTTTCAAGCAAAGTGAATGGTCTATGCAAAGCACAGAGGTTTGGATGAATATGCGGGGAGAAACACAGTCATTTGGTAAGGCCAGAGAGCACGAAGTCCAAGTTGGAGAGTGCCAGAAGATGAGGAGAGCTAGCAAGGTGGGTAGTAGTTGGATCAGAAGGAATTTTGCATGTCAGACTAAGAATACAAGGGTTATCCTAACGTATTTTTGGAGGAGAGTAACTTGATCAGTTTTGTGGTAAAAGAATGCTGGCCTCAGATTCTGAAGCATTGGTTATTGAGGTTTGGCTCTACAGTTGGAGAACTTAGTACAGCAACATAGGTGAGAAATACTACAGACCTGACAGAAAATAACGGAAAGAGGAATAAAAATATATTTTGGAAGTAAGACTGTGAATAATTACGATCAAAGAACGGGTAAGGATGACACCTAAGATTTCTGCCTTGCCTTGGGAAACTGGGGAGATAATATATTAGTTTTCTATTGCTGTTTAACAAATTACCACAAACTTAGTACCTTTCAACCACACACATTTATTATGTCCGTTTCCATGGGGAGTCCAGGAATGGCTTGGCTGGTCCTCTGCCCAGGTCTCACAAGGTTGTAGTCAAGTTGGCAGCTGGCTGTGTTCCCTTCTGGAGCCCAAAATCTTCTTCCAAACTCTTGGGTTGTTGGTAGATTTCAGTCCCTTGCCCTTGTTAAGATTGAGGTCCTGTTCTCTTGCTACCTGTCAGCCAGTGACTGCTCTTAGCTCCTAGCATCCTTCCATAGTTCCTTGCTATGTGGCCCTCTGACAGGTCCTTTCCCAACATGGTAGCTTACTTCTTCAGAGCCAACAGAAGACGCTCTTTGACTATTAGACCCTCTTTTAAAGGGCTCCCCTGATTATATCAGGCCTGCCCCCGGTTCATTTCCTTTTTGATTAACTCAAAGCCAACCAATTAGGAACTTTACATCCGCAAAATCCCTTTGCCTTTGCCACATAGTGTACCATAGTCATGGGAGTGATACCATGAATATGATCCATCATAGTCACAGGCCCTACCCAAACACTGATGGGTGTTGCCATTGGGGGACATCTTAGAATTTTGCCTACGACAGAGAGTTTGTCATGAATTGAAACAGAAATTCATGAAGAGGGACAATTTTATTGAGATTAAATATTGATTTATCTTTTAATATATCGAATTTGAAATGCCTGTGTGTCTTCTAGGTGTAGAATACTATATTTAGTGACTTTCTACATGTACCTATGGGCTTTGGCACACATTTCACCTTAGCACAAGCACTACAAAATCATCTTCTGAATGACTATACTAATCCAATTGAACAAAAGTAGTAATATCATGTATGATAACATCTTAAGATTTCTTTGACTGAATCATTACAGTCATAGTATAAAATTTTCACTTTACACACTTTTACTTACAGTTCTGTGTATACATACACACACACACACACACACACACACACTCACATCTTAAAATCATATAAACTTATTTCCCATATTTGCTTCTAAACATGTTGAGATATCCCATGAGATAGATATGCACAAATGACTTATTTTACATATTTCATCAACAGGATACATTTATTTCCCAATATATTCTGTGTTCTCTGGCTTCAGGATAGAAACCAAATCACATTCTTTCTTGTGCTCTGAATTCTCAGAAGAAGCACCCTCATAATGATATGTTATGATGAGTGTGATCTCATGTAGTAAAATGTAGTTTATGTGATACCTACTATTATATAGTTGATGTCCATGAATATTGTATTTTCCATTTAAAGCTTGTGGGTTGGCATTTTACAGGAGTCTGTGTTATAGCTGCACAATTGTCCCACAGCAGTTGAAACAGTTGCCAACTGAGAGTAGGGACTGCCTGAAGCCTTTCAGGGCACTCTTTAACTAGAGAACATCAAACAAGATGGTGGACGGCTTCATTAGCGCCTGCTTGAATAGCATTTTCTCACTTTGAGATAAAAATGTTCTGAAGAGTTTGTTTAGGTCTGCTAATGAATATTTCATTCCAGATGGAGAAAGCACACAGGGGAATGCCGCACAAGCAACCCTTCCATAAACTCACCCACCCTTTGTGTTCCAGTGGTATGTATACTGGGGAGAATGGGGCTGCGTGTTTGAGAACCCTGACTCTTTTCGACATGGTTTTCTTGTTGTTGTTTGGTTTTGTTGACGGCATGAGAAATGGAATTCTCACTTGCAGCCTAAGGATATGGTACATGTGTAAGAAATTAAATTAGACCAGTATTTATTTATAGACATCTAATTTTAGGAATTTTAAAATCTTCTCCCCCAAAGACTTTAATTAGGTTGAAACTTTACATGGACTATGAAATGTAAAGGTTTGCGAATAAGTATGTTTTGCTGTGTTGTAGGAGGATTTTAATTTATGAGTTTTTAAACAAATCTTTGAAGTGTATCAGCCCTTACATGTTCACAAGATCTGGAGGATCAGGCCCCTCATTTGCATTTTGTATTTTCTTTAGCTCAAAATAGATTTGATTAAAAAACAAAATTTGGCACAAGATTAATCCATAATAGGATTTTATTGCTTCTCTTGGAAAAAAATAAAAAAAAAAAAAACAAGCAATGTTTTGCTTTGAGGTGTGATTAGCACATAAGTACAGTAGTTACTTTTCAGATATGTCTTATTTCATTTTATTTTTAATTCAAACATTGGATTCCACATTGGTGGAATGGTGTTTTGAAAGTATAAGTTTAGTTCACCCTCCTTACATCTACCAACAAATACAAAATTTAGTACCATTTGCTTTAGGTGGATTGCAACAGTGAGTCCTCATGCTTACTAGATGCTAGGTCTAATTTATTTTAAATACTAATAGGTTTGCCTAAAAGTGTATCCAGTAGATATTTGGATTATAAGAAATTTAAAATTACAGTTGAAATGCAAATATTAAGTTGCCCAACCCTCTCTCAGGAACATATACTGTAAGGACCAGATTTTGCTCTATTACAAGTCTGTATAAAGAAGGATTACAGTAATCAGTATACTTCCTGTAGTGTGTAATCTACTAGTTCTTTTTCTTCTAGTCTTATCTTGGTTAGAAGAGATGAGATATAGAATGATTATTGGCTCTGTTTTCCATAATGACCAGCTTAATTTTTCCCTCATTCTGATTTTGAATTGTTTTCTTTGTTTCCTATAATGTTATGGTCACAGGGTAGCATGTCTTGAGTACAAGCTGAGAAATAAACAAGGTTCAAGACTGGAAGGGAAACTTGGTCCTTGGATTTATGAACTCTATTAGGCATATACTTCAAAGACAAGTTGTTAAAACATGTTCTAAATATATAAGACTCATTACCCAAAGAAGCTGTGTCAGCCATATGTATGTATTAGACATATCTGTGAATTATATACACGCCCCTCTACCCATTCTCTTTTATCTTATTTATATTTGAATAGATATGTGTATATGTGTATACATATGCATATGTGTGTATATATGAATTTATGTCCATACAAACGTGTGTACATGTGTATGTGTATATATGTATATGTATATATATATGGTATAGGATGAGTATGTAGAGAGCTAGGTATGTGTATAGTTCACATATTTTGAAATTACAACAGTTTTAATCTTACTGGAAAGAACATGGGTGGACATTGGCCTCTTAGGTTCAAGGATCACTCCAGCTCTATCACTTAATGATGTAACTTTGGACAAGTTATATAATATTCAAATTCTTATACATTTCCGAAGGGAGAAGAGTCATTTAGGAAGGTGTCCTTTGGACATTTAATCTTGCTACCTTCCCACTAGCCTGCTTGGTAGACTCTCACCATTTCCCCGTCCAAGTAAGTAACGGGTACTCTGTGCCATGTTGCTGTGGAGGTCACTGCGCATGTGTGAAAGCCACTCTCGGGCACAGACGCGAGCAGAGGAACTGCCAGCTCACACACGATGCATGCGTTCAACTTCACGAGGTAACCCCAAACTATCTTTTACAGTGGTTCTACCAAATTGTTCTCCACCTAGCGGTTTATAAAGATTTCCCCTGCTTTGTAATCACTCTTCACATTCTTCTATAAAGAAATGGAAGTGGCTTCCTCAATTTTCTGCGAGGAAACCACCTCCTACTGTTCTCCTGACCCACGTGGTTTCAATGAGCGATAGCCTCCTCTCCACCCGCCTGCTCCCCAGAGTGTATGCAGCCTGGCTCTGGTCCATTAACCCAGGCACGAGGCAGGAGGGACAAGTCGTGCCTCAAGTTGGCCTCATGAGACTGGATTTTGCAATTTGGGTGGAAAGTTTGGGGAAAAGGAACTTTTTTTTTTTTTTCCTCTGACTCTGGGGCTTCTGAGCTAATCGGATGCTTTAGAGGTGCTAAAAGTCATATGAGTGCTTGGATTAGACCTGCCTGAGAGGGAATCCAACCCAGAACCAACAGAGGAAGAGATTGATTTCTAGATCCAGCCCATGCCAGAATTAAATTCCCCTGGCTTCTTTAGTGATATAAGTCAGTGGATAATAATATCCACCCTCTATCCCCAGGCCTGACTTACATATGATTAATTCAAGAAGTATTTATGGGGGCACCTGGGTGGCTCAGTGGGTTAAAGCCTCTGCCTTTGGCTCAGGTTATGGTCCCGGTGTCCTGGGATCGAGCCCCACATCAGGCTCTCTGCTCTGCGGGGAGCCTGCTTCCACCTCTCCCTCTGTCTGCCTCTCTGCCTACTTGTGATCTCTGTCTGTCAAATAAATAAATAAAATCTTAAAAAAAAAAAAAGAAGTATTTATGACCTACCCATGCTGAGTTTAAAGACACAACTATGAACGTGCTCCATGAATGGGTGCTTATTTTGATTTTTATTTAAATGATCTTGGTATGGAGAATATATTAGAGTTTTAGGCTCTAATAATCTTTAATAGAGATACTTATAAACAAACTAACATTTTCAAACTTCCTCAGAAGCAATTGGTCCAAGTGTTTTGTTTAGTATGTTTAGAATATGGACCCAGGGCTCTGGGGCGCCTGCGTGGCTCAGTCGGTTGAACATCCAACTCTTGATTTCAGCTCAGGTCATGACCTCAGGGTCAGGATGGAGCCCTCAGTCTGGCTCCGGCTCAGTGAGGAATCTGCTTGAGATCGTCTCCCTCTTCCTCTGCTGCTCACTGCTCACATGCAGGTGCGCACTCTCTCTCTCTCTCTCTCTCTCTCAAATAAATCTTTACTAGGACTCATATTCTGGTACAGCATATAAAGAAGAGACAGTCCCTGTGGAATCATTATATCACCTAAAGGAAAAAGATAACACAACTGCAGGGGGAAAAAAATCCTCAAACTCCTTAACACTGACAATACACATGGCACCATATATATTCAGAGAGAAGGAGAGAATGAGCAGGTATATGTGCAAGAAGGTTCTGGACCAAGTACGTGTCCACACTGGGTGAAACCATAAAGGGGCTGGAGCAGGTACTAATTTGTAGGGCTGGAAGCTTCTACACACTGGGGGACCCTCCTTAAGAAAACGAGTGCTAAGTTTGTCTTGAGGCCTTAGACATGGCAGAAGCGAGGATGTGCCCGGAGGCCTGAGCCTCACTAGGTCTTGGTGAACTTGTTTCTGCAGGAGAGGTATGTGTAGGTGTAAAAACCTAAACTGTGCTTCAAGGACGAGCAAACAGGTTGAATTACCTGTGGGCTAGAGTATAGAGGGAAGGGACAATTATGTTATTAGGTGGTCAATTGAAAAGCCAGTCCTTCGGGGGGCCTCACAGGGAAGAAGAGGAAGTTCCATGATGACATAGATGGGAACCAGAGCACATTCCCAAGCAGAATGGTTGCACAGTTAAATATTCCTTGCTACCAAGGCTGAAAGGAATTAACAAATAAATGAAAGGAGGCACGGGGACTCCACGGGATACTTCTAGCAAGAAATGCTGATTTTGCGCACCTGGATGGAGTCTAGAAACTGAAAGGAAGGAAATGAAGCCAAGTCCTGGCATTACTGAGGGAAATAGTCTAGTTATTTGAGAGAAATATCCTACTTCAAGCTGAAGTGCATGGAAGTTGGCAACGGATTCATTTTTATCTGTTAATTTTTCCTGATATTTTAAGTTTCTTGTGGGCCAGGGCTTAGGGTTTTAAGATTGTTTTGCACTATTTTATGTAAATGCATATTTAGTAAATATCTAATATTTTTCTTCGCCCATATTCCAGTGCTATGCTCTGAATGTTGTGTCTCCCCAAAATAAAATCCGAATTCAATCTGGTTCGGTTGAAATCCGAACCCCCAGTGGAATGGTATTAGGAGGTGGGGCCTTTGGGAGGTGATTGGGTTGTGGGGGCAGAGCCCTCATGAAGGAGATTAACATTCTTATAAAGAGACACCACAGAGACCCCTTCCCCTCCCACCACGTGAGGACCCAGCAAGAAGTCAGCAGTCGGAAGAGGACCTTCACCAAAACCTGACCATGATCTTGGACTTAGAACCTTAGAACTATGAGCAGTGGGTTTCTGCTGTCGCTGAGGTGCCCAAGTCAGTGATATTTTGTTATAGCAGCCTGAACAAAGACACCCAGTAATGTAAGAAATCTTGAGGGGCATCTGGGTAGCTCTGTTTGTTAAGCATTTGCCTTCTACTCAGGTCATGATCCCTGGGTCCTGGGATCGAGCCCTGCCTCAGGTTCTGCTCAGTGGGGAGTCTGCTTCTCCTTCTGCCCCTCACCCTGCTCATTCTCTCTCTCTCTCTCTATCAAATAAATAAATAAAATCTTAAAAAAAAAAAATCTTGACACTGTCCCCATTAGAGCTATCAAGGGGCAACACTACCTAACCTCTTCCGTTATAAATACATGTGCTAGATTCCACGTGTCCATAGTCTGGAAAAGGAGCATGACTGGGAACATGGCCAAGGGGAAGGAGCCAGCATTCAGGTGGATGGGATATCCCTGTCTCAGTGGTCCAAGCTTGAAATACTTAGGTGCCCCCAACTCAGGCTTAGCCAGCTTCCAGCGCCGGCAGGGACCTAGAAGGAAGTTGAGGAGAAGGTCGGCAGTTCGGGGCAGCTGCAAACACTGGAGGAGACAGGATTTCCCACCCTTAATGTGCGGAGTAGAGGAAAGGCTTGAATACGGGATGGGGACGATGACCCGGCATTTTCTTCCTGGACACTTGAAAAACATATGGGGTTTTTAATCACGTCAAGGTGTAGTTCTCCTAAAGGATTAATACCATCCAGTTTGGGCCAAACCTTCCTGCAAGAGGGGCACAGACCATTTCCATGATTCACTCCTTTTGCCTTCCAGAACCCAAACCCAGCGCTGGAAATGCTAGAAATCCTGAGTGCGTTGTACCCCCAAGCCATCCACTGATTTCAGTGACGAGGCCCTGAACCCCAGAAAGCCGAGGTTGTTCGTCAGTTCAGAGAGCCCCCTGGAGAGAGGAGGCTACTTTACGGAAGGATGCGGTCCTATCTCTACGCAGGAAACCAGGCCGCCCGTGGGCATGGTCGGAGAGAGGGAATCAGCGGAAGGTCAGCCCAGCTCTAGTCCCGCTTTGGCTTTGGTTTTGGCGTTTTGCAATTCCTCTGCTAGGAACCTGTCAACAAACCACGCAGGCCATTTTGGAAAGGAGTGTGTTCTTAAATCACAGTAACAGGAAACAGACCACTAGGGGGGATTGTTAAGCCATTTTGTGCAACAAGAATGACTCTTAACTTTTGAAAATGACTGCGGTCTCATTCTTTCGAAGCGTCATTCGTCAATTGGAAGCAGGCGCAGCCCGGCAGAACTGGAATCCAATCTTCCTGAGCAAAGTCTCCACCAAAAGTGATCAAACGCCTGTAAACATCCCTTTCTTGTTTTAATTGCGAAAGGATTAATGCCGGCTTTGAAGAAATTGCTGTCCCCACTACCTGCTTCCAGAAGCGACTGTTCCCACAGCATCTTGGCAGGTGCGGCCCAAAGCTGGGCCCGGCCCCCATCCCCTCACAGGCTGAGGGCAGATTTGCGGGGCCCGGTGTGTGCTGGGCTCCGAATGAGTCAACTTTGTCATCTGAACTCTCTTAAATCCAAAGCCTTACAAGAAAATAGCAAAGAGTAAGTCCCCCAACAATGATCACAGAGGGGCAGGGATTAGAGCGGCCTTGGAGGGGCCAGAGTAAAAGGAAGCATTTTTCAGACAAAGGGGCAAGATCTAGATTTGAGAGAGACAGAGAGAGAAAGGGCAGGTGAATGGGCGCTAAGGCACACGTGTGGGATGGTTTGAAGGGCACGCCAGTATTTTCAGAATTGCTTCTCCAGTGGGTCGGATCTCTTACTTGCCGTGTGTTAATCATCATTTCCAAATCAGTAACTAGAAAGTCGCTCCGGGTAGGTCCAGGGCTTGGTGTCAGTGAGAAGACTCTTGGGTAGGTGTGTTGGTTGGAAGACAAGCGTGTTTGGGAAAGGCCAGGGAGGTGGCTGGGGTGAGTCCAAAAGGCTCACGATTGTTTCAGTCATTAAACAGCGATATTTAATTTGAGTTTAGTAATCCAGGGCACCATTATTTGTGCCCAAGCAAAAAGGGAAAAAAAAAAAAAAAAGAAAATTAAATAAGTATAATAAAAGAGCGAGGAGGGGCCAAGCTGCTTTGGGCAAAAAAGGGCAATAAAGGAGTCTTTATAAATGCCGGATGGTGGAATGCACTCCCCCCCCCAAGCAGAATGTCAAATTCTGTCCCCCATTTTTTCCCTCTTAAAGCATGCTAAAAGGAAAATTCTTCACAGAATCTTAAAGAACTTTTTTGACACAACAGCTGCAAAATCTATTTTCTAAACAAAGATTTATACATATTTATATGAGCTTAATCCAGATTTTTTTTAATAAATCATCCTCAGAACTGCAGAGGTAAACTATATGTAAATACCTGAAGTAATAGGCTTGTAGTGCAAATCACATCATTTTATCTTCAATTTTGCATTCGTTTTTCTGGCTTAAAGGTGCATCAGAGATATGCATTTTAGCATATTCAGAACACGGGGCGTGAAATTAAATGTTTGACAGAGTGAGAAAAATATACAGACTTTGGAGATGCCTTAAAAATAGTAATTTATGCAGATCTAGAGGAGTGAAATCATTTGCAATGGAGTGACCCTCTCTCCAGGAATTTTGTGCTCAGTGTTCTTCCCTAATCTCCCGCTGTATCTTCATTTTTCATTGAACTAGCCAGTTTTCTGCGAAGCCGTCTTGTAGATAAGGGGAGTGCTAAAGAAGAAGAAAGAGGACGCTCGGTGGGTCCGTTTCCATTGCACTTTTACCCAAGGCAATGGGCAGAATTTAACGGATTCCTTCCAACATATGTTTTTGCCAGATAAGTAAACAGTGTGTGTCGGAAATGAAAAAGCATTTGCAATTTAATGACATTACAGCTCTCAGCTAGGCTGGCGTGCTGCGAGGCGAAAAGCAGAAAAAGAGAGGAGAGTAGAAAGAGAAAAAGAACAAAGTTCATCTTCCCTTTTGTGCATTTTTATCAAGGAAAATATTACTTCTTTCCCCCTCTCGTTCTCTTTTTCTTTTTCGTCTTTTGGCTTTTTTGTCTTACTCATTTACATTTTTTTTCTTTTCTGCCTTTCTGTCCTCTGTTCACTTTTACCTTTTTCTTATATTGCCACGGACTCATTTCTTTTTTTCTCTCCATTGTGTGTCCTTATTCATCTATTTTGGCCATTCAGTTTTACCTTATAAGAAGCTGTTTATCCCACAATGTATCTTTTTTCCTGTGTTGTACTCCTAGTGCTATAGCTCATCGTCAACAGGATTGTCGGAGGGATTAGAACGTTTCATTTCAAAGCACTACAAATCTGCTCTCTTGCCTTCGGTCCCTGCTCCTATTTCCCTCTGATACTTGTCATTTTATTTCACATTCATCGCGGTCTTTAGTTTCACCCCCAGACGTGACAGCACCCTGGTGTCTAACCACTGATACTCACTGTCTCTCCCTTGCGTGTTGTGTCTGCAAGGTTCCAGAAACCTAACCTCGAAATGGCGGACCCCTTCCCTCACAGCCTCGGCGGGGTTTGGATGGGCGTGGACGGTGAACATGTGGTCAGAATTGGTCTTTCCAAAGCCAAATGGCCAAAGCAGGGTATCTTGGAATGGATGCTCATAATGGGCCATCTTCCGATAGAAAACGAGCCCCATACACTACAGCCACATTTCCTTCTACTTTTCCTTTGTGTGACGGTGATCACTAAAATATGTGTATACTTGAGTTCTGTGATTGTGTAATTGAGTGTGACTGTGCACGTGTGTGTGGGTGTGCATGTGTGTGTGTGTGTGTGTGTGTGTGTATGAACTGGACCATGTGAGAAGTGTACGGAGGAGGGCGTATGGAGTTGTTTAAGGCAGTGTAGTACAAGTCTTCGATGATAGGCGTGTGTGAAAAGACATGACTCTCTTTCAGCCTTGATTTTACCTTAAATTCCAGAAGAAAAACTTGAGTAGAAAAACAATATTTTCTCCCTACCGGGGTCCATAGCGTTTTTATTTCTAGGATTATTTTGACTGCACCTTTTACAAGTGAGAATAAGATTTTCCACCCGGTCTCCCTTTGGTGACGGTCTGATTGGATAACTAACCAACCCCATATAGGAGTGAGGGGGATCTCCGGGTCATTTTTGCTCCCTTAAGTTGTCAGTCTGTCAATGCAGGCGGTTCCTAAAGAAATAACTTGCAACACGAAGCTCAGGATTCATCTCTGTCTTCTTATTTTTGCTAAACAAGTTCACAGATTTGCAGTACGCTCATCAGAAGCATTTGGATGTCGGTACTCCAGATGTGAAACATAAATCCCATTCCAAGAATTCACTTGAAAGTTACCGGTTAACCTGCAGGTTGCGCATAATTGAAAGGACCCGTAATCAAATTTCAAGTCCCATCACAGAAATACTGTACAGACTTTTTAAAAAGATGCTTAAATAAAACGCTCTTGTCTAAAGACATGTGCATGTTTTTATCATAAAATTACATCTTCCACATCTTCCAGATCCGGCACTTGGTAAGTAAAAAGAAAATCTATTTGGACATAAGGATGTAAAGTAGCTGGAGGTGGTAATTTAATCAACCAAGGATATATTTCAATGTTTTTCTGGTCTTCTAGGCATTAGCACTTTAAATTCATTATGTCGGTTTGACAGATATATGCAGCCTTAAGGATCTAAAAATGAAATCCTAGAAGTATAGCCTGCTAGAGGATACATATTGAACTTAAGAGATTAAAATGGTATAACCATTGCAACAGAATGGAACATATCGCGTTTCTCGTTTTTTTTTTTTTTTCCCACTAAGCATGAGTATTTTGCAGATGTAAAATATAGTCTTGTCTAATTATAAATCCTGGCTCGAGAGCCACAGCTTTCTAACTTTTATACTGATGAAGTGGATATTAGAAAGAAAATGTTGGCTTCACATACAGTCTGAAGATGAAGAAGTCTTCCATTTGGGATTTTCTATATCAATAATTTATTAAGGAAAACGACACAAGGGGTCACATGCTGCCCACGGTTCACAGGCAAGCCTCGTGCATGCCGTTCTTATTTAGGGCAAATAACAAAAGAGCCAAATTATAAAGCAGGTCTTAACATAACTGCAACGTTCAATCTAGTATATCATTATGCCAATTTAGTAACGTTAATGATCTGTAATATTAATTCATCATCCTGGAAAATGGGGAAGAGTTGCCATAATTAACTGTATTAAGCCACAATTAAAAAGTCATCCAAGCTGTTGTAAAGATCCTGGTGAGGATAAGGGCGTTCGTTATATTACAAACCTTTCTGACCATGTAAATTTTGCGTGTGAGCCTTTGTGACAAACAGCCCCTCTCGCCGGATTCAGATGTGTCAAAAGAGCAGCCACCCACAGAGGCAGTGACTGACTAGATGCCTTATCGGCCCTTCCATCGCCAACTGCGGTTCAACACTTTCTTATGGGGAGAATCAGCTTTGAAAGAGGTACAACCTTTTAGCATATCTACTTTAATTCCTCACAGGGAAGCAAAAACAGGCTGTCTGGTGAAATTCACATATGTCGACAGACTATCTCTCCCCTGAGATTAGGGTCATCATTGAAAGTCACATTTCAAACGGCACAAAATGAACATTTTGATGTTTTAAAATGGAGATCCTGTAACGTCCGAGCCTAAATCCAAGTTGCCTATCACCAGATGTCTATAAGCTCTTAATTCTCCTCCCCGCCTATTTGAAGTCTCTATTGTGATGGGAGTCTTCAAGGCACCAACAATATCAGGTGAAGAGATAAATGGGACCATGAAAGAGGTGAGATGCAGCCAGGGGGACAACTGATTTGACCAGCCAGTCCAAAGGACTCCCTTTATCCTGGACGGGACAGATCTGCTAGCGATAAAGGCCAATTCCCTCTTTCACTCCAAATTCTCTTTGCACCAGTCCTGTTATCACCGCCATTCATGATCATGAGCTCTTCCTCCCTAAAGCAACACCAAGTATGCTGCTACCTCTACCCATAAGTCACCCCATAAGTGCATTTAGAACCGGGTACCGTCCTTGCTGTGGTGAGCCGAGCGGTCGAGGAAGCTAGGTGGTAATGTGCACCTAGCACGTGTAGCTGAACGTAATTCATGACAACTAAGAAAGAAAGCACATCACCGATTGTGCAGAATATGGGGCCAGGGACTTATACTTGCAGAGACTCATAAAGGACCCCTCTGTCTATTGGCATGGCTCTGTCTCATACCTGCTAAGCATGAAGCCCTAGTGCAAAACGAAAGTCACATGGGACACAATAGTGCTGGGCATTAGGTCAAGATTTTCAGCGAAGAACCGCGGTGATGTCCCCAGCAGAGTTCCCCCCACCGCATGCACCTATCAACAGTATGGTACGTGTCTTGGTGAAAACACACAGACACTCAACACTGATTTCTGCAGGGTGCCCCGTGCCAGAAAATTCTCGTCGGCAGCATCAGTGTACACCCGTACTGACAAGGGACAAGTCACTGGGCAATCGTAGCCTTCCTGGTTTGAGTAGTGACATCCCACTCCAACAGTCTCACACAACAGGACCCAGCAACCTGTTCCCAAGAGAAAAGTCTCTGCTCCCTTCTCGTCCTCAAGCAGCCAGTTTACACACCTAGCCTGGGAGAATCATTTCCCTTCGCAGGAATGCTCATGACCGCTGGCCAAACAGAAGCCCCTTCAAATGTGGTACTGTAGAGGAAAAGAGCAGTCACTACTTCTGAAGTGAGAGGTCCCAGCAAAGCCTTTCTGCCAACGCACATTGCCAGAAAAAGAAGCAGGTCTCTGGGAGCGGCTGGGTGGCTCAGTCAGTGAGCGTCCAACTCTTGATTTCAGCTCAGGTCATGATCGCAGAGTCATGGGATCAGGCCCCACATCAGGCTCTATGCCTAGTCTGCTTGAGTCTGTTTGAGATTCTCTCTCTCCCTCTCCTCTGCCCCCTGTTCATTCTGTCTCTAAAATAAATAAATAATGGGGTGCCTGGGTGGCTCAGTGGGTTAAAGCCTCTGCCTTCAGCTTGGGTCATGGTCTCAGGGTCCTGGGACCGAGCCCCACATCAGGCTCTCTGCTCAGCGGGGAGCCTGCTTCCCCTTCTCTCTCTGCCTGCCTCTCTGCCTACTTGTGATCTCTCTCTGTCAAAATAAATAAGTAAAATTTTAAATAAATAAAGAATAAAAATCTTTTAAAATATATAAATAAAAGCCAGGTCTCTTATATAACCCCTCTGGGAAGGTGGAAAGATTTACCAAACCGAACCTAACTTCACTCCCACCCTTTGGAGCAATTACCATCAAGAAGCCTGATTTACCTCCCTCAGGAAAGGATGTATGGGGATACCAAGGTGAAAAGACACAGTGTTTTAGATGAGCTTACAAAAACCCTAACACTAGCCCGGCTGAGATGTTGGAAACAAGAGGGTCTTGCCAAGTTTTCATTCACAGCGGTACATGGGTCCGGTTCTATTCTGTGTATTTTGAGGATGTAGTCAAGGATTCAAAAGGAAACCAGATTTGGGGGGCTTTTCTGAGGCTCACAAGAGCCTTTCTATTCTGTATGAACTAGAATTCTTGTGGAAACCTGTTAAAGCAGTAGTTCCGGTAAGAAATCCCATAGTGTGTTCAACAGTCACAAAAAGACTCTCAAAAAGAATAATAAAAAAAAAAAGACTCTCATTTGTTATAAACTATTCTGTATGATCCCTGTTCTAAGAAGACAAAACTCAGTCTCTCAGTCCCGTCATGATGCATTTCTAAACCACCCCAGTGGAGGTGGGCGTGTCCACAACCCAACCAGTCTGGAGCGGCTCTTCCTCCGTACCCATGGGTTCATGCTCCTTCAAGTTCACTTGGGCCGCTGGTTAACCTTCCATAGAGACCAACAAGTCCCTCAGAGGCAAAGGCCTTAGCTTGTGTGTCCTTTGTAGCCATGTTCACGCTGTGGCTCCCTAGTGTTTGTGAGTAGAGAGGCGGTCATTAAAAGAGAGGAAAACACCGAGACATGTTGCCTACTAGGAACTGCTCTCGGCTTTTCATTCCCTGTGAGTGGGCCTTGATAGTTCATGACCCCACGGTCCACTGCCTGTGAGAGCAAAAGTAACACTTATTGGCAGGTCTCCCTTAAGTCAGTGGATCACACAGTGTGCAGACAGCCCGGATCTTACTCTGGGGCAATTCCAAAGAGCTGTCGCTTCCCGGTCTCAGGGATGTGTGAATGTATCTCACCACACCCTGGAGAGTTCCACGGTGACTGATAGTAGGTCTGGGAAGGATTTAGGGATCACTGTCCGACCCCCTCATGAGGATACTGAGACCAAGAAAGTTAAGGATCTGCCCAAAGATCTCAGCTATCAGCAGAGATCATGCCTGGAAGGTAGAACTCTGTCTCTTACCCAGTCCTGGGCCCCTTTTCCTGGCCTAGCTAGACATCCTGTCTTTACAAGGAATCTTGACTTGTCAAAATCAGACTCTCCTAGTAATTTTTGAAATCAGTCTTTTTGAAGCTTGTGGTCATTTATTTTTGGTGCGTGGGTCAGGAAGAATGAGCTGTTGTCCTCTCCCCCATGACCGTTGGCTCTCAAGCGTCTTGTGTTACGTTACCCAGGGTGACGCACCCTCCTGGGGCTGCAGTAGGGTGCTTTTGGACTCAAACATAGACTCTTGGAATAAAATCCTATCCAGGTTAGGAAAATCAGGGTAGCATGGCATCTCTTTTTTTATTTTTTATTTTTTAAAGGATTTTTTAAAAATGTATTTATTCATTTGAGAGAGAGAGAGAGAATGAGAAAGGAAGCATGAGCAGGGAGAGGGAGAAGCAGACTCCCCGCTGAGCTGGGAGCCCGACCCCAGGACCCTGGGATCATGACCTGAGCCGAAGGTAGACGGTTAACTGACTGAGCCACCCAGGCGCCCCAAGTCTTCCCTTTTGTAAACCCAGCAGTATTTAGACCATTTGTCCCATCGCCCCTATTCTGAGTTGAATTTTATTCCCAAAAAGACGCTGAAGTCCCAATTCCCAGTACCTGTGCATGTGACCTGATTTGTAAATAAAGTCTCTGCACATGATCACGCTAAGATGGGGACATCAGGGAGGGCTTTATTCCAATCTGATTGTGTCCTTATAAAGGAGAGAAGTTTGGACAGAGGCAGACACAGTCAGAGGGAAGATGGGAAGACACAGGGAGAGCACTGTGTGTGGACAGAAGATCTGGTGATGCTCCTGCGGGCTGAGGATGCCCGAAGTTGCCAGCACACCACCAGAAGCTGGGAGGCGGTGTGGGGGAGAGGAGGGGCTGGAACAGATCCTTTCTCACTGCCTGAGAAGGAACCAACCCCACCGACAACTACCAGCCTCCAGGCCTGTGAGACAGAACTACTGGTTTGTGCTACTTGGTTGTAGCAGCCTTAGGAAACTAACCCGCCTCCCAAAAGGAATAGGGAGGGGGCGCCTGGATGGCTCAGTGGGTTGAGCTGCTGCCTTCGGCTCAGGTCATGATCTCAGGGTCCTGGGATTGAGCCCTGCATCGGGCTCTCTGCTCAGCAGGGAGCCTGCTTCCTCCTCTCTCTCTGCCTGCCTCTCTGCCTGCTTATGATCTCTCTGTCAAATAAATAAATAAAATCTTTAAAAAAAAAAAAAAGGAATAGGGAAGCAGCCTTCCTTATGTGGATGCCTTCACGTGTGTTTGCTCTTTTCTCTTGCAAAAGGCAGTTTTGAGGTCACAGGCCTTCAATGTGTTTGGAGAAAGTCACCCTAGGCCATCTTAAAACTAAATGACATTTGTAACCCTCGGTCTGTAATGATCCAAACTCTGTTCTTCTTTGAATTTCCAGTATTAGTTCATCTTTATTTCTAAATACGACTTGATAACCACCCCTAGAATTTGTTCCTGTGCTTGGTTTTTAACATGACGGACCCTCCATGAATGAATTCTTTAGAAAATTTAATAAGGGGGTCCCTTTGACCTTTAGTTTGAAAGTTCTAGAAAATGCTTTGTGTTCCACATAGTAAGAACTTTATCGATATTGAGTTTGTGAATCACAGGAGAGGCACACATGCACATATATGAGAAGGCAACTTGTCAGCATATGTGACTCTGTATTAGTTAAAGGTCACCTCGTCCTATTTTAGTTCTTTGCAGATCAGAGATAATTTGATTTTTTTTCTATTATTTCCTAGATTATTTCAGGGATGGGCAAAAGACTTTGCAATATTATTTAATAGTATACTAACAAAAAACTACCACCCAAGTGTTACTGCATTTAGAACATAGGGTAAACAAACTTTTTGACACTTGTACACACTTTTGGGGGGTGGGGAAAACATGGCAGGGGAGGGTGTACTTTAATGGGATGTCTTCTTTTTTTTTTTTTTTAAGACTTTATTTATTTATTTGACAGAAAAAGAAAGCACAAGCAGGGGGAACAGCAGAAGGAAAGGGAGAAGCAGGCTTCCCGCTGAGTAGGGAGCCCAATGCGGGGCTTGATCCCAGGACCCCAGGATCATGACCTGAGCCAAAGGCAGAGACTAAGCCAACTGAGCCACCCAGGTGCCCCCTTAATATGATTTCTAACACCAAATAGAAAATTGTAGACCAGCAGCTCATACCTTTACTTGACTCAAAGATCTGAAGACTAAATTTTAGGTGCTACCCAGAGAGGTGTATGTGAAACGACCTCGGGGGGGCTGAAATGGGCAGCTTTTTTTTTTTTTTTAAGATTTTTTTAATTTATTTATTTATTTGTCAGAGAGAGAGAGAGAGAGAGCGAGAGTGAGCACAAGCAGATAGAGTGGCAGGCAGAGGCAGAGGGAGAAGCAGGCTCCCCGCTGAGCAAGGAGCCCGATGCGGGACTCGATCCCAGGACGCTGGGATCATGACCCGAGCCGAAGGCAGCGGCTTAACCCACTGAGCCACCCAGGCGTCCCTGAAATGGGCAGCTTTTAATGGGCAAGAGTTGAGTCACTTCTCTCAGCAGGGCACCTCAGCCTGACAGGAGAAAGTTGCCCCCAACAGCCAACCAGCAAAGGTCGTCCATGACCCCTGCTTGTCTGACCTCAACTCGGCCACGCCCCCTGCTATACCCCATGCCCGCCACCTCACCTCGTCCAAAGTGGCCAGGTCGCGGCCCACCTCAGAGCCTTCCCACTGGCTTCGGGCTCAGGTACCCACCTGGGATCGCTAGATAAAATACAGGATGCCTAGTTGAACTCGAATTTCAGAAAAATAACAGAATTCATAGATACAGAGAACAGATTGGTGGTTGCCAGAGGCAGGGGTGGTGGATGGATGAAATGGGTGAAGTGGTCAAAAGTACAAACTTCCAGTTATAAAATAAAATAAATAAGTCCTGGGGATATAACATACGGCATCATGACTATAGTTACCAATATCGTATTGCATATTTGAAAGTTGCTAAGAGCATAGATCTTACAAGTTCTCATCACAAGAGAAAAGAACTCGTAACTATGGCCGGTGGTAGATAGTAACTAGAGTGTCTGTGGTGATCAATTCACAATTATGTAAATATCAAATCATTGTGTTGCACACCTGAAACTAATATAATGTTTTATGCCAATTTTATCTCAGCAAAACATTTTAATTTCAGAGAAGCAACAAATACTTTCTTAGTGGAGATACGTCCCAAATACTGCAAACTTACACTCTAAAAATTATTTGTTGTTTATCTGGAAATCCTATAATGAATGAATGAATGAATGAATGAATGAATGAATAGGGAAGGGAAATTTTTACCAAGAATTCCTTATCTTGCTTTCTTTCCAGTTAATTTATTTGGTAGACTAACTAATGATTTAAAATAGGTTTAACTTCTTTTTTTTTTTTTTTAAGATTTTATTTACTTATTTGACAGAGAGAGATCACAAGTAGGCAGAGAGGCCGGCAGAGAGAGAAGAAGGGAAGCAGGCTTCCTGCTGAGCAGAGAGCCTGATGCGGGGCTCGATCCCAGGACCCTGAGACCATGACCCGAGCCGAAGGCAGCGGCCCAACCCACTGAGCCACCCAGGCGCCCCTAGGTTTAGCTTTTTGATGCCTCAAGAAGTTAATGGAATTTTCACAGAATATGCGGAGCATTGTGTTGAAGTACCCCAGATCATGTACTATGTAATCACATGTTAGAAAGTAGATGTTATGTTTACTTTATAAAGTCCATGTTCAAGCAATTATATAGGTATGTTCAAAGATATATATAATCATGTAACATGATTATGTAGTAGCATGTGATTACATGTTACCAAGTACATAGTCAAAGAATTATGTATTAAGCTTCTAAGTGTCTAATAGGCTTTGCCTAACTCAAGTAATGTTGCTAATAGATCTGCTATTTGTCCTAAGAAAGAATTTTGAATCATTGATTAGCTCCAATTCACCTGTTAAGATAGTCATGTTGAAGCAATCAGCGTTACTATCTCTTAATTGAAGAATAAGCTGCAAATAACTCATTCATTTGGACACAGAAACCCGTCTAGTCCATGTAAAAGATGCCCTGTGACTTACAGTAATTCTAGAAAAGAAAACAATGATAAAATTCCGTAGAAGATGTTAGGTTCTCCCTGGCTGTAAAGAACTAAGCAACCAAAAAGGCTCACACTTTTAGAGAAAAGAACTTCAAAATTACATAGAAACAAAAACACCAAAGATTTTCTCATTCTACGTATATCTCTAGCAAGACGAATATTTTCTAATGGAGAATCCAAGATCCAATTCTGACCGATGTGCAGTTTGTTTCTTCCTCCTACTTAATAATCCATTACTAAAAGTTGGATTGTAGTGATCGCTCTAAGAACAACTTCACAATGGACAGGTTAGGGTTGGGTCAACTCAGATGAAATGAAGAGAATGGTCGGGCCAACAATTTAGGTGGGATATTGGCATGAATTTAATTTACCGGAGAATGGTTCAATTTCACTCCTTTTTAGCTTGGTAGCCATGTGACTAGTTATAAATTGGATGTCATTCAACAGTTGCAATTGTACATATTTTTCCCTTTTTTTTTATAATGCCAAAACCAACTGTCGGATAAATAAAAATCTCTCACCTTAGTCCATTTTTACGGGATAATAGCCTCATCACTGATTCTACCCTATTTTGTAGTTCTTTGCTAAAATCGTAAACTTATACAGTAAAAGATAGAAAGGTATGTACCTAAAAATCTTCAGACACTCTCACTTGAACTTTTTTTCCCACTTTCAGCCTCTATTCAATGCAATACCTTAAGCAACTATAAGGAAAAATTATAAATACATGTCATCTAATAATTGCTGAAATTATTTAATATTGTCTATTATTTCCATATAAAATATATAAAATAAAAGATAGTGCTTGGAATTAGGTACACCAGTGAACACAAGACGAAATTATAGGGACACCTGGCTGGCATAGGTGGTAGAACATTTGACTGTGGATCTTGAGGTTTTGAGTTTGAGCCCCACGTTGCATGTAGAGATTACCTAAAAATAAAATATTAAAAAAAAAAAGATTAGAAGGGTGCCTGGGTGGCTCAGTGGGTTAAAGCCTCTGCCTTCAGCTCAGGTCATGATCCCAGGGTCCTGGGATCGAGCCCCGAGTTGGGCTCTCTGCTCAGCGGGTAGCCTGCTTCTGCCTCTGTCTCTCTCTGCCTGCCTCTCTGCCTACTTGTGATCTCTGTCTGTCAAATAAATAAATAAATCTTTAAAAAAAAAAAAGATTAGATTGTATTTAGGCCATAATCTGTGGTTCATGTATCTAAAATATGCAAAATCGCAAAGCTATACTTTTATTTTTGATTATTATGCTTTAAGTATGGCGGGAATGTATTTCCCCTCAGTATTTCCCCTCATCCAAAATGCAAAGTAGTAAAATAGAGTGGGGGTGTGGTTTTTATTCACTGAGGGGCTGGTTCAAGTTGAAAAAATCGCATCCACTTGCTTAACAAAAGCTGTCTGTTTTGCTTGTATGTTGCTTTGTTTCAATTTTGTGGAAACAGTTATGTTTCCAGAGTCTTTCACCTAACCATAAAGTGGTCTGTGGCAGAAAAAATTCAATGGCAACAGAGGCCCAAAAAAAAAATCTCCAAGATTACATGATAGTTTTCACGTTTTTTACCCAGACACTTTGGCCTGGTTATAAAATAAGCTCAAAGCAGATAATCATAGTTTTTGAAGTGTGATGGAAGGTCTGTTCTCCCCTCCCCCCGCCCCGCCACCGCCACACCCCGGAACACACAGACCATGGACAGGTGGCCCCGTGTTCTGGGTCTGTGCCTCTGTCATGCCAATCAGCAGCATTTGGTGCAGGACTCCATGTGTCTCTCCTCTCCAAGCCTCGGAAGATAATTTCTGCCCTTAGGCTACCTGAAGGACATGTCTTATGAGCTTTGCTTTGTAACTTTTAACACCCATTTAGTTTTTTTAGTTGGTATGTCCAAGAATCAAATTAGCTAAAGTTCTTGGTAAAGCTTGTTCAAAGAAGTTGAGTACTATTGACTTAAGTGTTTGCTTTCTTCTTTAAATCAATAGTTGGGGGGCACCTGGGTGGCTCAGTCGGTTAAGCATCTGCCTTCGGCTCAGGTCGTCCTCCCAGGGTCTTGGGATGGAGCCCGCGTCAGGCTCGCTGCTCAGTAGAGTCTGCTTCTCCCTCTTCCTCTGCCCCTCGCCCTGGTTCCCAGCTTGTTCTCTCTCTCTCTCTCTCTCTCTCTCTCTCCCAGTCTCAAATAAATACATAAAATCTTTTTTAAAAAATCAGGAGTTGAGATGTTTGCCTATCTAACATGTAGGAATCTCAGAGGAGATGTGTGAGCATACCGTATGTGTGTGTTTGAGATGAAGTTCCTGTATGTACCAGTCTGCATTTAGCAGATGGGTACTTTTACCTGGAGAAAATCCTTTCATTTTGTGGAGACAAGGCATTATTTTTCTTTGGGAATTCACAATTTTTTTAAATTAATAAATTTAATGTAACTTGGTGATACTGTTTTTGCTGACGTGAAATTTTTCTTTGCAACGTGAATATGTGCCAAACACTCCTTTTAATATAATTTTTTGATTAGCAATACATTCATATGATTTGAAAATGAATGGTATAATACCCTATAGAGTGAAAGGTCTTGTTTCTGTCCCCCTAGACACTACTCCCAGCCCTTCGTCCATATCCTTTTTGTCTTCCTCCAGAGTTCTGAAGATGTTCTTTGTATTTGAAAAATAACGTATCAGCACTTTGCAAATATACACAGTTGAAGAGAAATCTTAAATGGTGATAAAAGTATTGGTTGAATCTTTGACTTTTCTCTCAGT
Organism: Enhydra lutris kenyoni; assembly: GCF_002288905.1. Classification (NCBI taxonomy): domain Eukaryota; kingdom Metazoa; phylum Chordata; class Mammalia; order Carnivora; family Mustelidae; genus Enhydra; species Enhydra lutris. The sequence goes on from NW_019154099.1 coordinate 47,828,870, forward strand.
TCCCTTGACTAGTCTCTTGAGTCCTAAGTTAAAATTCTTTGTTAAGATAGTTAAAATGTGGGGCCCCTGGGTGGCTCAGTGGGTTAAAGCCTCTGCCTTCAGCTCAGGTCATGATCTCAGGGTCCTGGGATGGAGACTTGCATAGGGCTCTCTGCTCAGCAGGGAGCCTGCTTCCCTTCCTCTCTCTCTGCCTGCCTCTCTGCCTACTTGTGATCGCTGTCTGTCAAATAAATAAATAAAATCTTTAAAAAAAAAAGATAATTAAAATGTTATACATATATATGTGAACTTAAAGTAACCTTTCCTCAAGAAGTCCGATATGTGCTATGGTGAGTGCTGTGAAGTGTGTAAACCTGGTAATTCACAGACCTGTACCCTTGGGGTTAATAATACATTATATGTTTATAAAAAAATTTTTTTAATTATAAAAAAAAAACCACATTGAGGTACCACCTTAAACCAGTTAGAATGACAAAAATCAACAATGCAAGAAACAACAAATGTTGGAGAAGTTGTCAAGAAAGGGGAACCCTCTTACATTGTTGGTGGGAATGCAAACTGGTGCAGCCACTTTGAAAAAGTGTGGAGGTTTCTCAAAAAATTTAAAATAGAGCTACCTTATGACCCACCAGCTGCACTCTTTTGCCAAATTCTTGGATCTTATTCTCTGCCCTTTCATTTCCCATTGCATTAAATGGAGTCTTTTGTCATTGCTTATTACTTAACATTAAAAATATCTTCTTCAACAAAAAAAAAAAAAAGAAGAAGAAGAAGAAGAAGAAGAAGTCTGATGAATATTTGGGGTTGTTTGGGTCACGAAGTTTCCAAGTGGAATTTTCTCACTAGGTGGCGCTCGTGTGCCTGGCGGTCCGGGAGGGAGTTGCCCCGCCCCGCTGTCCGCGGATGCACAGTTCACCAATTAGCACACAGTTACTATGGGGACCTCCCAGTTCACACAGAGGCAAAGGCCTCCATATTTTCTCCTCTCTCAAGAATGATGGTTCTACTCTTATTTCTGCTCTGCTCTATATATAACCTTCCAAGTGGAGTGAAATTGTCGTGGTTTCCTCTAGACCGAGAGGTGTGTTATGGAGGTATCCAGGCAGGAAAAGGTCACTGCGGGTGTTACTTTGACCTGGGGATAAAACGCTGGGAAAATTCAACTGACCAGTTGAATTAGAACTTTCGAGACGTTCCCTGTAGCACATGAACGATCTGGAAGTTGCCCTTACCCTTTCCCTGAAGACCTTAATGTCCATCCAACAATAAAAAGCTTTTTAAAACATGCTTTGGGGGCATTATCTTCCGTAGCCACGGACATGGCCTCTCTGCTAAGAAGGGATCAAAGTGCTTTTTCCTGTCTTATTCTCACACCCACCATGAGGCAAGGAAAACACTACAGATGTGCGTAAAATAATAATCTAGGGATTTCCATTTACTGCTCAACTCTGTCAGAAAGTCAAGTAGTCCAGCAAGTAATAGAGGAAGAAAAGAAATTTAAACCAGGATAGAAAAAAGTTAGAAATATGCTAGCTAACTTTTTATTTGCTCTATTGGATCCTGGTAACATTATTTTTTTTATGCATTAACTCAGCCATTTACTACCCACCTCTTTCTGCCTGGCACTCTCCTGGTTGACATGGATGCAAAGACAGATGAGACTAATTCTGTTTCAAGCCTGTTGGGAAAATGAACTTTCGTCCTGAGCTCTCTTTCTTGATCAAGCTCCCATCATCCCCATAAGAATTACTCTGACTCACCTCCATGTCATTTTGTACACCACTCTCTTCCACTTCTTGACGTAATGTGCATCAAAATCTTGCCCAAATTTATCTCTTTTAAGACACCATCTACCTCAGAGAGCTTCCTGAAGCCACATACTCAATTGTGTTTGTATTTGTAACTATCTATATGTCACCCTAACCTAGGGACAACCTCAAGTCATGTGAGTGTCACCTGCTCCAAACAATTTCAAGCTTTTTTTTAAAGACTCTATTTATTTACTGGGGGGTGGGGCACAGAGGAGAGGGAAAGGGAGAAGCAGGCTCCCTGCTGAGCAGAGAGCCCTATGAGGGGCTCAGTCCCAGGACAGTGGGATCATGACCTGAGTTGAAGGCAGATGCTTAACGACTGAGCCACGCAGGTGCCCCTGATCTCAAGCTTTTGAAGACAAGGACTTGTACACATACTGTGACCTCAGGTCTCATTACTGAAATACCTTTTTTAATGTTTTATTAGGAGAAACAAAAGCCTTTGCAGAAGACCCTTTGGGAAACATGGGACCATCTGGTCAGAGGGCATCAGCTAATCTTTGGGGGCTCCTTGAATGACAGCTCAGCAGTGAGGGACATGGATAACACGGAAAAGCCTCTAGCTGGTCCCCAGGGTCATGCCAACAATTGTGATGACCGTTTGTGCCTCTGGCGTCTCATAACAATGCTGATGCCCAAGGAGCCCAGGTTCCTGTTTCCCAGGGGAAAGAAAAATTTTAAGAAGAACAAAAGGGGGAAAAAAGAAAACTCAACATCAACTATCCGGTGTTGCTTTACTGATGAAGCCTTCTTTTCCCCCCTGGTTCATCCCCCAAAGTGTCAGGAAAGAAGGGAAAGACGTGAAGGAGGCATTCTCGGCTCAAATGACTAAGGAATAATTTCACTCTTGTGACGACGGCGTGTGAGGTTATAAATGCCCCGTCTCAGAACTCCGTGGGACGAGGAGGATATACAACCCCTGCAGGAACACAGTGAGTTGAGATGAAGTATAAGAGGAAAAGTTCCGGGGCGCCTGGGTGGCTCAGTTGCTTAAGCGTCTGCCTTCTGCTTGGGTCATGATCCCAGAGTCCTTGGATCGAGCCCCATGTCGGGCTCCTTGCTTGATAGGGAGCCTGCTTCTCCCTCTCTTCCCTGGTTGTGCTTTCTGTCTCTGTCTGTCTCTCTCAAATAAATAATAAAATCTTCAAAAAAAAAAAAAAAAAAAAAACAAAGGGGGAAAAGGCCCCGGGGGCCCCGGGGTGGCTCAGTGGGTTAAAGCCTCTGCCTTCGGCTCAGGTCATGATCTCAGGGTCCTGGAATTGAGCCCCGCATCGGGCTCTCTGCTTGATGGGGAGCCTGCTTCCCCCTCTCTCTCTCTGCCTGCCTCTCTGCCTATTTGTGATCTCTGTCAAATAAATAAATAGAATCTTTAAAAAAAAAAAGAAAAGAGGGAAAGGTCCTTGAGGTGAAATGCACTGCAGGCTAACGGTCTGGTTGTCTTTTTTAAACTATGAAAGCCTTTTCGGGACAAGGTAGCTGCCTTCTAATCAGAACTAAAATGCAAAAAAGAATCAGTAGAGTTACCTGATAACTTCTCCCCAGGTGCTTCCTCCTGGATGAGTCTAGCATAAATGCAAACAAGGGCAGAGCTACACATTTCTGAACACTTAGATGCAAATTATAAGTTGGGCACTAACACCATTGTGCCTGCCTTCCCTGTAGCCCCCCACCCCGCCCCAGTTCTGTAGCTGTGCACAAGGGATTTTCCTTCATTGTATTCCTTAGTCCTTAGGGGTGGTGAGTAGCACAGGCTTTCACTACAAATCATTTCCCCAACAATTCTCCTTCTTTTAGTAGATTTCTTCGGGATTGGATGAATTTAACTGAGTACCTGTTCACACCAAATAAATTCCCTTTATAATCTGGCCTGCCAGTCGCCCAGCTGGGTTGTCCCGAACAAAAAGGACCAAGGTGGACATACCACACCATGTATTTCCTTAGGCCACCAAACTCCAAACATCTTATAACCAAATCAGATCCTAAGTAGTATTTATTGGGGATGGCGGGTAATGAATGGCGGTGGTGATGATAATAATAAGAGGGAGATATAAACACGTATCCGGAGCAGTTCCTGATCTTAAGACACAGGTAGTCCAAGTAGGCAGAAAACACAAACACTTCAAAAACTGAATAACGACTCTGGGTAGGCTTGCCACTGTCCCAGGAGCTCTGAGGAGGACACAGTTGCCTGGAGAGGAAGCCTCACAAGAGGCAAAAGAATTTGGCATGGGCCTCAAAGAATGACCACAGATCCCAGTGAGAGGCTGGAAAAACCATTCCAAGTGGGTGAAAGGTGTGACTAGACAGGTTTTAGTGGAGTCCACGAAAACTGTGGGGAAAGCGTAGGCAATAAATTGGAAATGTGGATTGAGGCCAGATAGTGGAAGGAAACTAAGGCGCTTGGACTTTATCCTGGTGGTAATGAAGAGATAATGAAGATTTTTAATTAAGGGTTTGGCATGATTAAATGGTGTTTTAGGGAGATTACTGTGGCAGCAGTGGATTGGAGGGGGGAGAAACAAGTAAACGATTAGTTAGGAGGCTATTATAATCTCCAGGCTTGAAGCGGCAGGGGCGTGGGGCCAAAGGGAATTGAAAGGAGAGGTGGAGTGTGGGAGATAGTGCAAGGGAATGCCCAGCAAGCCTTGGGGACTCACAGATATTCGGGACAAAGGAAAGGAAGGGGGCGGTGAGCTCTGGTACCAGACACAGTGAGGGGAATTGGGAGCACGAGTCCTTTGGGAGCATCGAGGGAGACTGGAGTCTTGAGTTAGCTGGGCTCTGGGGTACCCACAAGGCAGCCAGGTTCAGAGGTCTAGCAGGTAGGTGGAAATGCGAGACTGACACTCCGGAGGCCAGCCAGACGAGGGGCCTCAACCTCTCTCTTTTATAAGTCAATCGAACTCCTTTCCGGAAAAAGCACTGAAATACAATGACTAAGCAATTATGATAGAAAGTACATATTTAAGGATGCGTCCTAAACCATATCAACAGGAAGGAAGAATCCAGGTCATTCTCTGCATATTTTAAACTTCTGGAAAAGTGCTTTTGAATAAGTCAGCCCAATATTTCAAATGAATATTTTTTCAAGTTAAATTTCCCAGATAACATTCCCAATCGTTCCCAAGATTTCTTCCTTCAGGGAGACTCAGCTTTAGTGTCTAATAAAGTGCAATTACAGAATAATTTCCATGTTGAATGTGGTGGTGATTGCGCTGTCTACATGGAGCTTTGTGACCGCGATGTGACTCCCGATGAGCGATGAGCGATAGGAGAACCTTCGGAATCCTCGTAGGCCCTTTGCCTAATTCTCTCATGCAAATTAGAAGGAAGAGAGGTTTCCAGATTTCATTTACCTTGAAAGTGCATCCTTCTAGCAAAAGGAATCAGTAAGAAGAGGTCCACGTGTCCTTTAACGTGTGCTGCTTAACCAGTGGCACGTGGCCCCCATGGGCTTCCACGAGACGAAATACCAGTGGAGCCTCTCTTTCAAAACGTAGAATGTTATGGATCAAAGTGTGAACATGGTAGAAATAAAACAGCTTTGGATTTCACCCGTGGGTGTGTGCCTTTGGCTGCCAAAATCCTCCCCGCATGACTCAGATGCTAGTGATTATTGTTTGAGTTTTACTGTGAGGCTCAAGAGACCAGTCCGTCAAGTCAGCCATTATCTGAAAATCAAGGGAAAGTCCTTTTTTAAGATTTTACTTATTATTGGGGCGCCTGGGTGGCTCAGTGGGTTAAGCCGCTGCCTTCGGCTCAGGTCATGATCTTGGGTTCCTGGGATCGAGTCCCGCATCGGGCTCTCTGCTCGGTGGGGAGCCTGCTTCCCCTTCTCTCTCTCTCTGCCTGCCTCTCTGCCTACTTGTAAACTCTGTCAAATAAATAAATAAAATCTTTAAAAAAAAAAAAAAAGATTTTACTTATTATTTATTTGACAGAGAGAGAGATCACAAGTAGGCAGAGAGGCAGGTGGGGTGGGGGGGAAGCGGGCTCCCTGCTGAGCAGAGAACCTGATGCGGGGCTCAATTCCAGGACCCTGAGATCAGGACCTGAGCCAAAGGCAGAGGCTTAACCCACTGAGACACCCAGGTGCCCTGTCATTTTTTTTTTTTTAACCTGAAAATCAAGTACTGGTAAACAATTGGCTTCCAAATCTAGAAGACCGATCTCTTGTAATTCACATATGCATATCAGTAGTGCTTGCCCACCTGTGAAACTTACAAGGACAGAATATGAAGGCTCTGATGTCAGCAGTGAGTGTAGGTGCTCCATGGGGTGTGTGTGTGTGTGTGTGTGTGTGTGTACAAGGTGTCTCAAGAGCAGGATCCTTGTCTGTCAGTGGAATTATAACTACGGTGTCTGGTTATCACCTGGCCAGAGAGCTTAAAATCCTGTCTACTGTTGTGATTTCCGTTAGCAGAGCTTACACTTGCCCTTATCCAGAGGTAAGTTCCACAGACTGCTCCAGGAGAATCATTTCTAGATGGACTAAGGAAGTAATGTCTCTCTCCTACAAGACATGAGATTTTTTTTTTTTAAGATTTTATTCATTTATTCGACAGACAGAGATCACAAGTAGGCAGAGGCAGGCAGAGACAGAGAAAGAGAAGCAGGCTCCCCGCAGAGCAGAGCCCGATGCGGGGCTTGATCCCAGGACTCTGGGATCATGACCCGAGCCGAAGGCAGAGGCTTTAACCCACTGAGCCACCCAGGCGCCCCCAAGACTTGAGATTTTTAACTGAAGCCCACACTCAACCACCCAAGACCCCAGGAATCCTGGAAGGGAATGTTGGGGTGTCTTGGGCATTACCATCTCCCACCTCCAACCCCTCCTTACTCAAGAAGCATCTAAATTTAGCAGACACTCAAATTTCTCAATCTTATGTGTGAAATCCAAGCAATTAATGAAGAATCCCATTTAGAGATTCTGCTTTATTAATGATCAACCCTTTTTGTTGGTAGGTAACAAATATTAAGTAATCAAAAAGTTTACCACACAACCCAGCCAGACTGGATTAGGTTAGGGAGGATCTCCCTCCTCCTCCACCTCTCCTATGATAAGAATCTTTTTTTAATGCAAGGGGGTGGGATTAAATAACTTTTAAGGGTCCTCCTAACTCTGAAATCCAGTGAGTGTTGATTAAGATGAATATACCTGCTAATCTAAGATGAATATACATTTCCATAGGTCTGAACTCAATAGGAATGCTGCTTCTGACCTCACCCCACCCCACCACCACCCCACACCCACCACCCCCAAGCCCCCCACCCCCGCAATGGCCTCAGCTCTTGACTTTGGGAAGCCCTTCTCAGTAAATGTCCTCTAGATTCTCCAACCCTCAAGAAATAGGGAATAACAACACACACACAAACACACACACACACATTTAATTTAAATTGTAATAGAGTTGATCCCAAATTTTCTGATTTACCTAAGATTTAACTTTCTCCATATTCAAATAACAACTTTCAAAAATTTTAGTATTAAGTACACACATCTATATGTGTTTTAGCTTACTAATATTCATTTCTAAGTGATATATAAGAAGACAATATGTAAAGAATTTTAATCTTGGCTAATTCAAGGTAACAAAGGTTGATCGTTTGGTTTTAGCTCTCCTTCAGCAAAGAAAGACAAAGGTCAAAAAGTAATCTTTTTTCAGTCATTCTTGGTTGAAAATAAATTCTGAATGTCTCTTTTATTAATATGTTGCCCTTTTTTATGTGTCAGAAGTAGAAATGGGAGAGGGCTGGAATGTGATCTTGATATATGACTTTACTGCTCTTTGTACTAACTGCTGAATTATTATCATTTCACAGAAATTACATTTGAAAGGGAGGAATGTGTTTTTAAATCACATGATTCCAGATGAATAACCTTTGCGAAAGTGATTAGTAATTTCTCCAAGCGATGAGCTTGCAAAGACTCCATTTCAGGGATCTATGTAATCTTTTCCTTCTTCCTCTGCTGTGGTCATACATGGAACAAGAAACGCACAGGGAGTGTCTACAATGTGTGGAAGGTTTCTACTTTACTCGGTATCAGGAAAAAGAAAAAAAACAAATAACAAACAAGTTACTCTGAGGGAAAAACAGTGGAGGGTGGGGTGGGTTGAAGATACTGTTAAACATTTGAATGAACAGAAGTTAATTCCCGGGCTGTGTGTCCATACGTTGATTGTGTGAGGGTGTCAGTCCCGGGGCAAATTTCACTTCCGGAAGTGACTTAGGCCCTGGGAAGAATAGGCCACAATATTTCATCAAATACAGCAAAAACAAATTCCCTCAGGCTCAGGACCCCTGAGACCACTTTCTAGTGGGCTGCTTGCAGGAGAAGGAAATTCCTTTCGCTGGGAACGGGAGACAGAGGGTGTAGCAGGGAGAGGGAAGGGTGGCTCACCTCGTGAGGGGACCGCAGTGGGAAATACCAAAATGGCAGCCCCTGGGTCCACCCCACTTACTCCTAAAAGCGGCTGTGAAGTGGACTCTCTTTTGCTTTGTTTTGGGTTTGAGTGAAGAGAGGGTGACTTTCAGGTCTGTTCAGGGTCCCTGGGAAACCTTTAGGAGCAAGTTCGTTAAAGTCACACCTGCAGGCTTGACTTGAAGACCCAGTGACGGGTTCTAGAAAGACATGAGTGGATTGCAAATGGCTCTGGAAATCCACTCTTATTTCACTTTCTAGTATTTAAGAAGAGACTACTAGGTTGTTTTATCTCCTTGCATCACAAAGGTAAACAAGTAAAGTAGGATGTAACAGGTACTACTAAGTGCAATGAAGAGAGAATAGATTTATGAAAAAAAAATAAGAAATAAAATAGCTCTATGTGGTAGAGTGACAAGATGGCTGCTTAGCACGACCTCTCTGAAGAGGTGACCAGAATGACAGAGTCACCCATGAGTAGATCACGGGGAAGAGCTTTCCAGGCAGACGGAAGAGCAAATACAAACCCTCAGGCAGAATGAGCTTGATGTGTTCAGGTCAGAGAAAGGCCAGTGTGGCTGGAGCTTTGCAGATAAGCGGGAGATGGAATGAAATCAGCCTGGGCCATTGTATTCTGAATATAAAAAAGCTACAGACAGGGGACTGACATGATGTGACTTCCACTGGCCATGCTGTGTGCAGTGTGGACTATAGTAGGACGAGAATGGAAGCGATGGGACTAGGGGAGAGGTGCAGCCATGAGCCACGTAAGAGGAGAGTGATGCTGCGGAGACACGGATAGAGGCTGGGCGTGTTGGGTAAGAAGAGGCGACAGAAGCTGTTAGTGCATTTGGATCTAGGGATTAAAAGAAAGGACAACTGCTTGGATTTTTGGCTCGAGCAACTAGGTCCTGTAGATGGTGTCTCATTTACTGCAGTGGGAAGGACTGTAGGTCAAAGTGGGGGAGGACCAAAGGTTCTGTTTGGGACGTGATGCTTAAAGATGCCTATTAGGTATGCCGGCAAAGAGAAAGGTCAGGCAAAGCCTTGGATAAATGAGTCTGAGTTCTGGGGAAGCATCAGGGCTGTGACTGGAGGATGGCAGCACATATCTTGCATGTAAAAGCCAAGGCACTGGGTGACATCAGCTGGACAGCAGTTGCAGAGAGGGAGGGAGAAAACCAGAAGGGCGTGGCATCCTGACAGCCAAGGGAGAAGTTGCAAGGCAGAGGGAGCAATCAACAGCGTAGATGCCGGAGAGGGCTGGGTCACACCATGCCTGAGGACTGTCCCAGGTTGGGTTTGCCAACTGAGGTTGTGGGTAATCCCTAGAGTAGCATCTGTGGAGGGTTGAGGACTGAGCTTGCTTGGGATGGGCTCACGCAGGGGCAGACCGAGGTTAAGGATACAGGGGTCTATGCCGGGTGTGGGGAGAAAGGCAGAACATTGCCGTGGTTAAGATCACCGCCTCTGAAGGCTGACTGTGGGACCTGAAGTCTCTACAACCTGAAGACTCTATCAATGAAAGACAATATAGAATTAACGCAAAATTAGTTTTAAATGTAAACATCTGTTTGGAATGAAAAATTACAAAAATAAACTTTACGTTTTAAACACCTGACAAGGCGGGACGCCTGGGTGGCTCAGTGGGTTAAGCCTCTGCCTTTGGCTCAGGTCATGATCTCAGGGTCCTGGGATCAAGCCCCGTATCAGGCTCTCTGCCTAGCAGGGAGCCTGCTTCCCTCTCTCTCTGCCTGCCTCTCTGCCTACTTGTGATCTCTCTCCCTGTCAAATAAATAAATAAAGTCTTAATTAAAAAAAAAAAAAGTCTGACAAGGGGTGCCTGGCTGGCTCAGTTGGTAAAGCATGTGACTCTTGATTTTGGGGTTGTGAGTTTGGGCATGGAGATTAGTTAAACACACACACACACACACACACACACACAAATAAATAATTAAAAGTCTGACAAATCCCATACAGGAAAATAACAATATTCTTCTTAATTTACTGCCGGATGCACCTCTATAATATTTCCCTTTTTTTCCCTTTGGTCTAGATACCCTTCTTTACGTGACAATGTTTTTTTCATAATGACAATATATACATGTACATATATGTATGTGTGGATTACCTCTATCTGTATTTGTACACCATCTCTCCACTTACCTTCTGGATTCTATAAATAGACTTTTTATATGACTGGAGTTCACTGCAGTCGCTGGGGGAATTTTGAGCACTGCTTGTTAATAGGAGTATAGAAATCTGAACTATTCTCCACTGTCATCTGGGGGCTCAACTAGAGAGATTGAACCAAATAGTTTCAGCCAAAGCCTGTGAAATATGCTGAAGATCAAGGATGGGAAAAGTCCCTCCTGGTATCCTATAATACCAGGGTTTCTCAATTTTACGCTGTTGACATTTGGGGCCAGAGAGTTCTTTGCTGTTGGAAGCTGTCTTGTGCACTCTAAGGTGTTTAGCAGTGTCCCTGTCCTCTACCCACTAGATGCCAGTAGACAACCAAAAATGTCCTCAGACACGGCCAGATGCTTCCTGGGGGGCACAGTCGTCTGACTGAAAGCCATTGTGTTACATTAAGTGTGCGTGGCCCTTGGTTGATGTTTTCCCGCTGTGACTTTGTGGTTCGGGATTGTTTGTATGTATCCCAGAGTTCTTTTCCAGTCTTGCTGTTTGATAGGGACTTGGCTTCTATCTCTACAAGAAGCAACGTGGGGATGAAATGTCCCAGCCCCTCTTTGCCGTCCTTCCATCTCAGTTCAGACCCAGAACCTGTCCCTGTCACCGGAGCCAGGGCCAGAGGATGCTGAAATATGCGGAACTCTCAGGGGACAACCCCTGGCTTGAAGTATGTCCACAAAAGCTTGAAGAGTGAGGAGGGGTTGAGTATGAAAGCCCTCGACTAACAGATGATTACCACTAAAGCAGTTGTGAAAGTTGAACTAATCTTTTTTTAATGACAAAAGCAAGCAATATATTAGGCAGAGAGTACATGAAACAAACTTATTACTCTAAGAAGTAATGCAAGTTGAAAACGTAACTTAATTTTAATAACTGTTTAATAAACACATGACTAATATTAAGGCGAAGAGGATAACAATACACAATGGGAGGGAGCGTCCTTGAGCGTTTTGACTTGGACGAGACAAGCAAATCAAATGCCACAGTGAGATACGGCTCCCTATTCTCTAGGACAGCCGGAATCAAAGAAAAATAAAACTAACAAGTGTTGGCGAGGTTGGGGAGAAACTGGGACCTTCACACATTGCTGATGGGAATGTGAAATGGTGAGGCCACTGGGGAAAACAGTTTGGCTGTTCCCCACACAGTTAGACGCACAGTTACCCTATCACTCATTAACTCCATTCCTATGTGTACACCCTAAGATCAATGAAAACATATTTCCACACAAACTTGTGCACACATGTTTGTAGAAGCATGATTCATAATAGCCAAAAAATGGAAACAGCCCAAACATCCATCAACAGATGAACAGATGGGATGCCTGGGTCGCTCAGTGGGTTAAGCCTCTGCTCCGGCTCAGGTCATGATCCCAAGGTCCTGGGATCGAGCCCCACATCGGACTCTCTGCTCAGCAGGTAGCCTGCTACCCCCTCTCTCTCTGCCTGCCTCTCTGCCTACTTGTGATCTCTGTCTGTCAGATAAATAAAATCTTAAAAAAAAAAAAACAGATGAACAGATAGACAAAATATGGTACATCCATATCCAGACAACGGAATATTGTTCAGCTGTGAAAAAGGACTGCGTGCTACAACAAGGATGAACCTTGAAATCACTATACTAAGTGAAAGCAACCGGACACAAAAGGCCACGTACTGGATGTTGGCAGTAGCGTAAGCAGATCCGTGGAAACGGAGTAGGTTAGCGGTTACCAGGGGCCGGGAGGAGGCGGGAATTAAGACTGACTGCTCAAAGGGACAGAGTTTCCCTTGGAGGTGATGGGAATGTTCTGGAATTAGGTGGTGGTGATGGTGGCATGACTCCATGAATACACCAAATACACTAAATTGTACACTTTAAATGGTGAATTTTATGTGATGTGAACTCTATCTCATTAAAAAAAAAAAAGGCAACAAACCAAAACCTAGAATTGGAAGGGTGCCTGGGCATCACGGAGTACAAACTTCAGATTTTCTAGTGGAGAGACCTTGAGGATATTGTCCAAGCAATTATCTTTAAAAACTAGTTTGAAGCAGATTTCTCCTTTACTTAGAACCATCGAGAGGTGGGAAGGAGGGCTGGCATTAAAAGCAGTCTGAGCCCCACAGAGAACTATGTAGAACACCTCCGCGGACTCATCGTTGAAACAGACGCATATTTATTGAGGGTCTACTGTGTGCCTGGCCCTTTTCCAGGTGCTGGGGGGACAAAGGGAGCGAAGCACAAAAAAATCCACCTCCGAGGAAGTTGGGTTCTCCCAGAAGCCCTTCCCAGACAGCGCATTTTAGAAGCTTGTGTTGTCAAACCAGTGCCCACTTAGAAATCAAAACCAGCTTCATAAGGGATGGTCAAATGAACTGAGCATTTTCACCTTTAGAAAGAGAAGATTGAGGGAGAACATGATAACCGCCTTCCAAGCCGTTTGGGAGGGAGACGGCCTTTCATTCTTGGCTGCTCCCAAGAGCCGCGCTCTGTGAAAGGGTGGGAGGCAGATTTGGGCTCTCATCAAGGAAGAGAGGCAACTCGTAGGATTCCGTGCCTACCCGGCGGCCCGCGTCCCACTGGGCACTTTCACCTGCGTTCTCTCATGAATCCTCACAATATCCCTACCGGGTTCAATGACTGGCCCAATTTTTAAAGAAGAGGAAAGGGAGGCTTAGCAAGATTTTATAACCGGTCTAGGGTCACACAGCTGGTCAACGGCGAGATGCTAGTCACATCTTACCTGCCAACACCACACTCCGGCCGCTGTACCATGCTGTCTTCCCACCAATTAATGCTTTCAAACGCATGCACCTGTGTGGAGAGGAACACTGCATGGGATGGCAGGGTGGCCCAGGTGGCCCAAAGCTCCTTTCCAGAAATACTGTGACACCTGGCAGTGTACTGTCCCATGGGAATGTCTCATTTGACTCATTCAGGGAAGAAAGTTAAAGTGGCAAAATGAAATTAATAACTCCCAGGTTGTAGGGGACCAGAGGAGATCACGTATGTGCAGAATCCAGTTGGGACATCCACATTATTCAGCAAATATTTACCAAGAACGGCTGTGCGCCCTGTCCTCTCATGTGACACCAGCCTGGGCTTCAGGGAGCTTACAGTTTTGTCTGACAAGTAGACGGCAGTCCACGAGATGGAAGGTCCAACTCCTCTCCCCTGGTCCCAAGACCACGTTTCCTCCACGCAGGGCAGGCTGCTGTCCCCGTCTCATACCCATGCATTTGGTCGTCTGACAAACATTGACTGGATGCCTTCTGTGTGTCAGGCACTGTTCTAAGCCCTGGAGATAAAGCCATGGACAGAATAGACAATAATCTCTACTTTATGGGGCTTACATTAAGCAAATACAGATAAGATATTTATTACATTCAGGAGTGAAAAGAGCTACGGAGAAAACTAAAGGCTGGAAAGGGTCTAAGGAAGTCCTGGGGAGGATGGAGGTTGCAGTTTTAAAGAGGTGATCAAGACAGGCTTTGCTGAGAAGGTGGAATCTTGGCTTCAACTTGGAGGAGAAGAGCGAGTGAGCCACGCAGATACTGGCGTGGGGGTGGTGGAGAGTGTGGGGCGGAGCAGGAATAAGGGCAAATGCCCAGAAGAGGGAGCATGCTTGGTATGTGAGCGACACCAAGGGAGCTGAGGTCAGAAAGGTAACGGGGGTCCAAACTGTGTAGGGTACCCAGGGTATTGTGAGGGTGTGGATTTGCTCTGAGTGGGATGGGAAGTCACTGCAGGTCTGTCTGCCGTGTTGAGAATAGGTTGGAGGGGAACAAGTGTGTGAGTGGGATGACCCCATTGGGGAGGGTTGGGCGGGTGGAATGATCCCCCCAACCTGTTCATGCTCGAATCCCTGGAATGTGTGACTGTGTTATATTCCATGGCCAAAGGAGCTTTGCAGGTGCGATTAAGCTTCTGGACTTAAGATGGATCATTCTGGATTGTCCAGATGGGCCCAATCTAAACACAAGAGCCCTTAAAAGCAGAGAGTTTTCTTCAGCTGGAGTTAAGAGGAACATGCAGAACAAGAAGACAGCAGGCCATGTACCACAGAGATCTGGTCTTCTGTTGTTAAAGGAAAACCATGAGAAGCTTCTGAATCCTGACTACAATCTTAAGGAAGCCAGAAGGGGACTTTTCCTCAGCGCCCGGTCCAGGTAAGAGCCCCAGCCAGCTGACACCTTGATTTCAGTCTTGAGCGACCCTGAGCAGAGAATCTGCCCAAAGCCCCTGGATCTCTGACCCACACAATTGTGAGATAAGTTGTGGGTGTTATTTTTAAGTTGTTAAATTTGTAGTGATTTGTTTGGCAGCAATAGAAAACTAAAACGGGTGGTTGCAGTAATCCGTGTGAGAGGATGATGGTATGGGCTTTTGAATTCTAGAGGGTTCCTGATGGGTAGAGTGTAGAGAAAGGGAGGAATCAGGAATGAGTCAAGGGGTTTTGCCTGAGCTATACAGGAAGGATGGCGTTGTCATTCCCGGAGGTGAAAAGATTGTGGGAAAAGCAGGTCTGGGGGGCAGAAAAATAGAGAGTTTAGTTGCATCTATGTGAAGTTTGGGATGCTTGGAAAACATCCAAGTGGAAGTCTCTAGAAGGTAGATGGATAAGTCTAGGTTTGGGGACAAGTCTACCCTGGAGAAATAAATGTGAGAATCACGAGTATGTAGGTGATTTTTAAAGCCATGAGACTAAATGGGATTATTGAGGTAAACAACATTCTAACATTGATAAACATTATATCTGATATGATGTAGCCCTTTTGGAACCTCCTCCCCTTGACTATGGGTGGAACCTGTGAATATAATGAGATTTTTTCTCCTAAGATTACGTTACAGTATACGGCAAACAGGATTTTGCAGGTGCTAAGGTTACTGTATGTATCATCAGTCTGTTCGGGTTGCCCTAACAAAATGCCACAGACTGGGAAGATAGAAGTCTGAGATCAGGGTGCCAGCATGGTCAGTTTCCAGAGAGAAGTCTCTTCCTGGCTTATAGATGACCACTGTCTCTCTATGTCTCTGTATTAGTGAGACAGAAAGAAAGTGGTGGGGAAGGCGAGTTGGGGGAGGAAGTGGAAGCTTTCTGGCATCTGTTACAAGGACACGAAGCCCATCATGAAGGCCCCCCACTGTCATGACCTCTTCTAAGCTTACTTACCTCCCCATTGCCCCATCTCCAAATACCATTCCATTGGGGGTTAGCGGGTTCAACATTTGAATGGGGGGGACACAAATATTCAGTCCATAACAGTTACTAGTCAGCTGACTTTGAGTTAAATGGAGGGAGATTATCATATGGGCCTGATCTAATTCCATGAGTCCTTTGAATCTAGCTCTAGAGGGCAGAGACCAGAGAAGAGAGAAATTTGAAGCAAAAGGGATTACATGCATAAGAAATTCTCCATCTCTAGCCTGAAAGCTGGAGGATGGGAGCTATGTGGCAAGGGATACAGGCAGGCCTTAGGAGCCCAGGACAGCACCCTGCTGAAAGCCAGCAGGAAAACGGGGACATCAGTCCTTCGATCTCGTGGAACTGAATTCTGCCCACAACCTGACTGAACTTGGAAACAGAGTCTTCTCCAGGGCCCGCAAATGAGAATTCAACCCAGTTGACCTACTGACTTCTGTTTCTGAGACCCTGAACAGAGGACCCAGCCATACCATGCCTGGACTTCTGACCGACAAGAACCGTGAGCTGACAATGGCTGCTGCTGCTGTAAGCCACTTGGTTTGTGGTTAATGTATTAAGCCATAATAGGAAACTAATGCAATCGCCAAGGGAATGAGTGTGGACAGAGACAATACGGGGGACAAAGGCTGAGCCCTGGGGCACCCTCATGTTGAAAGTTAGTGGAAAGAAGAGAAACCAGAAAAAGGAGGTAGGAAGGAGTAGACAGGAGGAAAGCCAAGAAAGGGTCCTGGAGGCTGATTGAATGAAGTGTTTCTAGGAGGAGAGTATGTTCAGTGCAATGGTTCAAAAGCTCACATTGACTCTGATACTCGACCAGGGTTGAGAAACACTCCCTAAGAACATTTCTTGTAGCCTGCATTCTAGGAGAGAAAAACAATGGCTGATAGTAGAGACTCCCTACCTATATTTTGATTTTTTTTTTTTTTAGAGTAAGTAAATTCTGGGATTTATAGAAAAAGGAGAGGAGTAGAAATTGATTGTTGTCACAGGGAAATTCCCTCTCCCCCCTTTATGTGGATTTCTATCTCCCTGTTCAGGGAAGTGTTGGAGCTGTGTCCGTATCTCACAGGGAAGAAATTACTTCTTAGGTCCTTTGGAAGAAGCAGGTTAGATGTTCACCAGTCCTCCATCTTTCATAGTGGTATGCCAGTAAAATATATTTCCTAGAAGTCCTTGTAACCAGGTTGACATGTTAGCTGGAGAAACGTGGAATAAAGTGATGGCCCTCGATCCCAGGCACGGCCGAAAGACCCCTGCAAGGGCATGAGCTGTCTGTGTTTGTCAAACAGCTGAATGCAGAGAATCCAACGACCTGAGGCAATGGCCTCACTACAAAATGGAGGAAGTTTGGGTCCCAACTCACTAGTTAGAAAGGAGCCACAGGTACTGCCTTAGACTGTCGTATGCCTGAAAAATTGTGTTGAACCACTGAGATTTTGGGTTTCTTCTTTTTGTTATAGCAACTCACATGAATAACCCCAACTAATACAGGTTTTTCTCATAATGTGTATTCAATGAGCTCCTTCCTTCAGCCCTTTGCATGCCCCACAAGATACAGACAAGAAAAGCAAGATTTGAGCCCAGAAGATTTATGACTTAAGCTCATATTTAAATACTAAGATTTAGGCTTCTTTGATGTAAATCTGGCATTTAGATTTGAACTAACTGAAGAGCTCATAGTGAGACCACACATAGTAACATCAGAGACAAAAGAAAGCTGAGTGATTAAAGCTAGAAGTGTTTTCAGTGGTTGATAGGTCCAGAAGGACAGAAGACATTCCAACAGAGAGAGGACATTATTACAAATATCTACTGAGGACCAGCGTCTGAGCTAGGCACTGGGGGAAGGCAAGGGGGCAGAGCTGATATGCAAAGCTGGGTAAGACATCTCTGCTTTCCACACAATTGTGTTGATACAGACACATGGTGATACAGAGAATCACTAAATTCAACTCAGCCAGTAAGTGCCTAATAGAAGAACAAAAACAGGGCGCCTGGGTGGCTCAGTGGGTTAAGCATCTGCCTCCAGCTCAGGTCATAATCCCAGGGTTCTGGGATGGAGCCCTGCATTGGGCTCCCCTGCAGGGCAGCTGCTTCTCCTTGTCTCTTGCCCTCCCCCCAACTTGTGTGCTCTTTCACTCTGCTCTCTCAAATAAAATTAAACAAAATCTTCAAAAAAAAAAAATGACAACAACAAAAATACAATGAAAAACAGAAGGGAAAAAAATTCTGAATGGCATCAAAAGTTGGCAGGGTATGAGGTCTAGAAAAAGATGAGATCTGAGTAGACCTCTGAATGATGCGTAGGTCTTTGAAGGGAGGCTAAATGTAGGAGAATTACAACACCAGGTCCTGAAAGAGAGTCATTCGACGGGGAGTGTGTATCAGGATGAATGTATGTGTGCGTGTGTTTGTGTGGAGAGGGTTGAATTAAGCTTGGTAAGATGGAAGGAAAAGCGGAAGCTACAGTTTGACTTTTTCGGGGTGGGGGGGGCACAAATGCATGAAATAAGAAACTCATTAACGCCCTGCAGAAGTACAGTGTCAAATCCTGCAGTAGGGTTATGGGCTTTCCAGAAATCTTCAGCAGCGACAGACTGCCTGGCAAGCTATGAATTCAGAGAGGAGATGGACCTTTTTTTTTTTTTTTTTTTTTTTAATCAAAGCCAGAGATGACAGGCAGAGCTGCAATCATCACAAGGCTTTCCCAAATTTGGCTGCACCTGCAAAGCAATAGGAAGTCTTTTCAATTATGGGAGGTAAAAAGACCACTGGTTAAGTCAGGGATGGTTTAGCCACATTTTCTTCCAGATAACATTGTCTCCATACAAAGGATCCCAGTTGGTAGTGTTTTCTTTTAAGATTGAGGATGTTTAACATAAAACCTATTGAGGTGGTCAATAGTGCCTGTTCACCAAGTATTTCTGGCTCTCCACCTCCTGGGCACATGGTGGGGATCGGCCTTCTCTGCCCCTTTTGAGGTTCATGTAACCACGAGACTTACTCTGGCTAAATGAATGTGAGAAGTGAGGTGCATCACTTTTAGTGAGAAACTTCCAGAGCCAGTGTGTGCTTGTTATGCTGTATGTCCCCCGCTGAGGCCGTCAGGGGAACAGGTCCATATGGAATCTGTCAGCCTGGATGTTCACGATCCCCCAAACAAGCCAGGTCAGAGTGAAGATAAACCTTTGTTGTGTTAAACCACTGAGAAGAAGGGTCTCTAGGTTACTTCCGCTTACTCTTGCTCATCCTAACTGACGAATCTATGTCCTAGCTGTGAAGATACGTAATTGACATTCTCATGGTTTCCCACTGGAACTGTTAAAATCCTATCCCAAGACAACTGTAGTTCCTTTGAAGACTGGAGAATGTCTTCGTGCATTCCAGGTGCTAAAACAGAATAGCATAGACTGGTTGGCTTAGAAATAAAAGAAAACTATTCCTCAGAGTTCTAGAGGCAGACAAGTCCAAGATCAAGGTGCCGGCAGATTCAGTGTCCGGTGAGGACCTGCTTCCTGGTTCACAGACCCCTGTCTTCTGCCTGTGTTCTCAAATGGGATCAAGAGCTCTCTGGAGTCTCTTGGCTCCAATCCCATTCACGAGGGTTCCATCCTCATGACCTGATCACGTCTCAAAATCCCTGCCTCCAAAGACCCTCACACTGATGTCAGAATCGAGCATGAGTGTGGGGTGGAGAGACACAAACACTCAGCTCTAGCACAGAAGACTGATTGAATGAATCCCGATTGATCTTTCCTGAAAAAATTTGAGAAGAGGTTGGAAAGAAGTGAAACCAGGAAGGGAGACTAACTAGCAAAGAGGGTCCAATGACGTAGGTGAAAAACCAGGTAAATGTGTTATCTTAGCAGCTAAATCACTTCTGGGAGGAGTGACCAACTCCGTCAAATGCCATAGTTGAGAACTGACCGTTTGATTTATGAAGTCGCCGGTGACCTGGGTCAAGACAGGTGTTGGTGGAGTGGTGTGGGGGGAGGAGGACAAACTCTGACTGGAGGGAGTTTAAGGAAAAGAGAAAACAGGGAATTAGAGATAGGGAATATAGACATCCCCTGTTTCTTTAACGAGTTCATTGTAAAGGGGAGCAGAGAAGTGGAATGGTA
Organism: Enhydra lutris kenyoni; assembly: GCF_002288905.1. Taxonomy (NCBI): domain Eukaryota; kingdom Metazoa; phylum Chordata; class Mammalia; order Carnivora; family Mustelidae; genus Enhydra; species Enhydra lutris. The sequence continues at coordinate 47,848,610 of NW_019154099.1, forward strand.
GCTAGAGGAGAAAACAGGGTCAAGAGAGGTTTGTTTTGTATTGTTTTGTTTTTTAGAGAGGATAGCATTTATTTTTGTGCAGTAAGAATGTTTAGTAGGGAAGGAAAATTGTTCTACTGAAGGAGAAAGGGGAGATTTTCTGGAGCCACATGGTATATTAGTTATGTCTTGCTGCATAACAAATCATCCCCAAACTTACCAGCTTCAAACAACAAATGTTGGTTATCTCACGATTTCTGTGGGTTAGAGATCCAGGGTGCCTGGTTGAGGGCCTCTGGCTCAGGGTCTTTCCCAAGGCTGTAATCAGCAGTCAGCCCCTGCTACCCTCCGGGCTCCACCGGGAGGGGGGCCATTTCTATGTCACTTGCTCTGTTGGTGGCAGACTTCAGGTCTTTATGGGACCTCTCTATGGAACCTCTCACAAAATGGCAGCTGACTTCCCCCAGAGCAAGAGCTGAGAGAGAAGGTTGTGTGTTGGGGGGTGTCATCATTTTTGTAATTTCATCAAGAAAGTGCCCTCCCATCCCTTCTTGTTAGAAGCAAATCACTAGACACAGCCCACACTCAAAGGTTTCTACAAAGGCATGAGTTCCATAAAGTGGGGATCATGGGGGGCACATGAGAGGTCACCTACCACCAAGGAGATGGGGTCTAACGCCCAAGTAGAGAGGCTGGCCCTCGCTGTGATTGTCCATTTCTAGTCACAGGAAAGGAGGCAGCGTTTGTGGGTGCACAGCTGATAGGCAGGGGGCTGTGGGCATGGCGGGAGGGTGTCTGCTCACAAGCACTGAGCCCCTGGGAGGGTGACGGGAGGTAACATGAAGATGACCCAGGCTCCTCTTCCTTTCTTCCTCTCTGTAGCCTCAGCATAGCTGGGATCTTAAATCTAGCACAACACAGTTCCTCCCTCTCCAATTTAATTTAACAGTGATGCATTTAAACTGATGCATTTACTAACAGTTTTACTTACTCCAACTCATAAAAATGTCAGAAGACCCACAGGGAAGCATGAGTAGGAGAAGGAACCAAGCAAGGGAGAGGAGAGGTGTGGCACCGTCTGAGGGATTCACTCCCCAGCTGGGTTTTCAGGCATGGGGCTCTCTCACTTTTCAAAAGCCATATTAAGCCAGAAGCCTTTGCCTCTGCACATTTGCAGTTCAAGGGATAAGGCTTCTTGGTGGTTTGTTCTGTTGAAGCAGAAAAGGGAGACCATTTTTTTCTTTTTTTTACATTAAAGAATAATGACATACCATATTGATTTAGGTGTACAACATAGAGACTTAATGTTTCTATATATTATAAAACGGTCATCACACTAAGTGTAGTTGCCACGTCACCCTACAAAGTTGCTATAATATCATCGACTATATTCCCTGTGCTGTACGTGACCTCCCAGTGTCTTATTTATTTTATAACTGGATGTTCGTACCTCTGATCCCATCCCCTATTTTTCCCATCGCCTACACAACTCCCCTCTGACAAACACCAGTTTGTTCTCTGTATCTGTTAGTCTGTTTCTATTTTGTTTCATTTGCTTGTTTTATTTTTTAGATCCTGCGTATAAACGAATCAGACTGTATTTCTCCTTTTCCATCTGACTTATTTCACTTAGCATGATACCCTCAAGGTCCATTCATGTTGGTCGCAAAAGGCAAGATTTCGTCCTTTTTTATGGCTGAATAATAGTCCATTGCATATATAACTATATGTACCACATCTTCTTTATCCATTCATCTGTTCACAGACATTTATGTTGCTTCCCTATCTCAGCTATTGGAAATACTGCTGTCATGAATAGGAGACAAACTTTTTTATTTTGACTAAGAGCATCCCCAGATGGATCCCCACAGTCATGATCAAGTGAATTTCAGAATAGAGCACACCAGAAACAGCATAGTATCAAGGAGCTTCTGGTTTGATTTTTAAGGATGGCAAAGGGGAAATCTTATTGTTGGTAAGGGGGCACCATCCACACAGGATACAATGCGAGTGACGCTTCCTTCTCTTGGGCGTCTGATGGGGCTCACCGGGCACAAATTAGGAATTCAGGAATAACAGTTAGTAGTGGCTCATCGCCATCTCCAAATGACTTGGGGTTCTCTGCCTTGCTATTATATGGATAAGTGCTCTGTCCTGCTTGCCGCCCCCCCCCCCCATATTTTAGTCCAAAACCCCAAGTGCCTTGTCCTCTCCCATTTCTGGCCCTTGTCATTTCCCCAGCCAGGAGCTCTCCTTGGCCAACAGAACCATTTGAATTCTCCAAACGTTTCCCAGAGGCGTGCCCTACGCTTCTAGAACTACCAGCCCCTGTTCTTCCTGTGGGAAGAAGAATTTTCAGTCGGGTTCTAGAGCGGCCTTTACGTCCCCCTCACTGGTGAAGGTAATTCCCCCAAGCCCACTGCAGGGGACAAGCCCTTATTCTCAGGGAATGCTTTTTGAGAAAGCCTCCAACCGTACGATCTGGGTAGAAACTCGGACTCGACTTGGTCCGGGGAGTTTTAGCAGGAAGACAAACCCTGCCCTTTATCTCAAGGACCGCATTCTCCCGACCCCCGACAAGCGCTAGCCAGTTGGGGTCGGGATCTCCTTCCGCCCACCGAAACCAGCCGCCAGCTGGTGCGATGAGCTTCCCCTCGCCCGGTCCCACTCGCGGAGTGCGGAAGCCGACTTCCCTCCTCTTACACTCAAGGTGAGGGCGAAAGTGGCAGCTCTGCGTGCGAAGTAGGGGCTGGCATTTCCGCAGCTGCCCGCGGAGTCCGAGGCTTGGAGCAGGCCTCAAGGTCCAAGCAGGCTGGGATCTAGGCGGGTCCCCGAGGGCCTGGACCTGAGCCCCAGGGCTGCGCTGCGGGCCCGATTGGGGCTCGGCCCAGGCCTGTCACCCACAGCGTGCCGAGAGGGGACAGGGACGTGGGGGCCTCGGGCGGGTGCTGGTGGTGGAGCTGCCGAGGCCGGCGCTTACAGCCAGCTTTGTTATTTCGCTCAGTTTCCAAAGACGAAGACGCGCTGGCTCCCGGGAGACAAAGAGGCCCAAGGGCGACTTTTCCCAGCGGGAGGTGGCGGGGGCTTTGGAAGTGTAGTGGGTGGGTAATTCCTCCCCGCGGCCGCCCCTCCGCCCGCAGACAACAGAAAACAAACGTCTTCTCCGAGGGCCGTCCCCTCCCGGAATCCGCAGCTCGACGTTTTCTTTCCCGCAGGTGGGTCACGACCCATCAGTTACATCCGAGAACAAGTTCAGGGTTCGCTAGTTTTGCGCAGAGACGGGGTGTTGAGTAATGCTAGCCCCAAATTTGGAGAGAGGGGAAAAGCACTCTTCCCACCTCCCAACTCCAGGTTCGCAAAGTCTGCACCCCAGTAACACAAGTCAGGGCAGCTTTCTAGAAAGGAAACGGTGTCCAAAGACCCCGGGGAGTAGGTGCGCTCAGGCAGCTGGATGGGGGAGGGTGTGTAGCCGAGTGTGGGGGCTCCAAGAGACTCCAGCCGACCCACGGTATCAGGAATGCGAGACTCGCGGGTTCCGGCTCCCCGCGCCCGGGAGAGGCGAGAGGGAGCGGGTGCGCGCTGCCACCGCGAGTTCATGTTTATTCACGAAGCCTTAAACAGTCCGTTCGAATACATATTCATCGACCTCTCTAACTACTTGCTCAAGTCTAGGTTTGCAGGAGAACACGGAGTCCCTGAAAAGGCAGAACAGTAACTTGGGCTTGGGCTCTAGAAGCCTTGGTCTGGAGCAGAAGCAGCCTGTGCCTTTGTCCCGCAGCCGCGTCCACAAGCGGCCCGACGTGGGGAGGTGGCTGAGAAGCGGGATTAGGGCTATTAGCTAAGGGCCTTATTTATGCCCCCAGGCTCTCGCCCAAGAGCCGGGAAGAGCTCCCAGGCTGTCCTACAGAGCCACCAGGGCAGATTTCCCAGCAAGAAACTGTGGAGCTCCCACGATCGCTGCCGAACCTCTTCTGAAGTTCTACCATAACTGTGATTTCTTTTTCCTAAATAAGTTTCAGGCAGCACGTAATGCGTTTTCCACTGCGGGTCTGCAGGGATTAAACTCGTGGAGGAGAGGCTGGCCCCACTCCCAGAGACTCCTTTCTAAAATGTGGCTCCAGCCGAAGAGCAAGGCGTTGCAGGGGCTGGGGTGGGGGGACGTTCGGGGCCTTCCCTCACTTCCGGATCCTCAGTTACACGCGGAACCTGTCAGAGCCAGCGTGATCTTCGCTGCCCACTCCCCGCCCTCCCCAGTCGGGCCACTTTTCTAAGACTCGGGGGAACCCGCAGGGCCCCTGCAGAGGAATCAGTGTTGAGGGGCGGCTGGAAGTCTGGGGTTCTCCACCTCCTCCCGCTGTTTGGCACGTCCTATCCGTCACCAGCCCTAGGCATGCACCTTTCCCTGAAGGCAAGAGGGAGTGTCAGAGGTGCTGCTGTTCTATTATCTTTCCTGTCCTGATTTTCTTTTTCTTTCATCCTCCCTCTTTTCCTTCCGTTTCGCTCAGCACCCACTTGTCCCGCTGCCTCCTTGAAAAGGTTCCCCATCTCCTCTCCCAGGCTTTATGGGCGTTTTCTTGTTCCTCCACTGAGGGGGTCTATGCAGGCAGAGTGAGGCCATGTAGGCCACCGTTCAGGTGATCCAGTTTAAAGCCAACACCCTTAGCAAAACTGCAGAGAGGTAGGAGAGCGTGGGGTAGAGCGCGCGCGAAAACGTTGTTGGAAAGATTTCCCGTGTGTTTGAGCGCGGTTATAATTCCACGCAATTTCCTCCGCTTCTTGATACACGCCCGCATAGATTTCCAGTCTGTCGGAATCTCGGCGGGTATTCCCAAACCAAGGCTTTACAATATGGTGGTAAATAAACCGGGGTTCGCTCCAAACCAGGTGTGTCTATGTCTGTGCCTGTGTGTGCGTGCGCGGAAGCGCGCCGCTCACACAAACTTTTGAATGTGAAATGGGCAGATGGGGAAAGCGCTATAAAGTTCCCCAAACTCAGTGGCAGTACTTGCAGGGGACTCTGGGGAGGAGAGGTTGAGCTCCCTGCGAGGTGGTGACACTCTAGGACGGTTGATTCCCCGCCCGCTCTGGGCCTACCCTCCTTCCCCTCCCTCTCCCTCCCCCGTCCCCCCTCGCCGGGCCACACACACCCTGGGTTCCTGAAAGTCCTTTTAAAGGCATTCCCTCTTCTGCAAACAGACTCCTTTCCACTCCTGACCTCATGAAAAAGGTAGCCCCAGTGGAGACAACCGATCTGAAAAGCCTCACTTGGTCTCTGTTATCCGAGGCTGCGCCTCTCCTTTTGAGATTTCAAGCTTTTTGCGAGTGGCTAATTACCTTGGGGTGATCCCGAAATAAAATACTAAGGCTGGGCTGAGAAGGGAGGAGAGTGCTCCAGTGAAATTGACAATCCAGTAATATCATTCCGTGAAGAGAGGCTGAAAATGTCCTCGTAATTTCCCCCAAGAAATCTGGTTTTACTGGTCGATCTCAGTAGGAGAATTCTTTGCCTAGAGGCTCGAAATGAGTAATAGGCTGTGTGTCTCCAAGTGCTCGGCTAATATGATAATAAATACATTCAAAGAGAGCAACGGAGTGTTTACAATTAGTATCTTAACTTCGGCTGTTTGTCAAAAAGTCCCTAAATAACCCCTCCCCCAATCAAGCGAGGAGCCCAAAGGAGATAGAAATCAGGTGGAAACATCTTCAAAAGGAATTAAAAAGCCAAAGCCGATTTTATTTCCTCCAGTCAAGTGTGAATGATGGGGCCGCCGCGGCAAGGGTGCCGGAGTCTACCTGACAAAGCGTGCAGTGAGGGGTTGGGGTGGGGAGAGGGACAGGGCGGTGGGGGTCACAAAAGCGAAGAGGCCTTCGCTGGTTGCCTTGTGGATACCACTTCTCTGCTTCGCGTCCAGGAGGTCGCCGAAGGCCCAGCGGCCACCTTGAACCTGGAAACCCAATCCGACAGGTCGCTGCCTCCCGGACAATTGCCCATCACCCCCAATCGCTGTGAAGTTTATCACTTTAAGATGACTTTCAAAGGGTTTATCCGGGATAGAGCTCTCAGCAAGTTTTTCAGATTTCGGTTTCTAAGAATTTGGATGTTTTAAGCGAAGCTGAAGCTGCGAAGGCTCAGGTTACACTGTAAAATATGCGAGGCTTCCGCGCGGCCCCCGTGGCTTGGTAAGGCTCAGTTGCTTCTTTAAAAAATAAATAAATAAGAAGGAGGGGAAACCCCACTGCTTTTCGAGTTTGGGATTCCACCCCCCCCCCCCTTCTGTCAGCACGATTCAGAAGCAGTTGTCACTGCTTCTCAAAACCCAGTTTCCCGCCAGCCGTCGGGGAGGTTAGGAGAGCTGCGTTCTGAGCGCCCTTGGAGCTTCGGCGAATTCTCGAGACCTGTTAGCTCCGCGGTCTGTAATTTGCATTATTCATTTAAGTTAGGGGCAACTCAGAAAGCGACTGGAAAGCTCGACGGCTGGGTGACCCGGAGGCCCTGCAGGCCTGGTGGTCAACCATCGAAAATAATTGACTTCGTTGGCTGCAATGGCCCTTACCGACGCCCGCCTCCGGGACAGCACAAGAAATCCAAGGCCAGCCCGGACCTCGGCGGGTTCGCGCCCTGCCTTCGCCGGCAGTTCAGCCGGGAGTTTCCTCAATCCTGCGGAATTGGGTCGAAGACATACAGACAGGAAGGGAATCGGGGCGTGGGTAAGGGGAGAAAGCGGAGAGAAAGCCAAGCTTTAAGTGTATTCGAATTCTTTGAACGGGTGGGTACAACGTTTCTACACAGCCAGGTGGGGCTCCTCAAAGGCTCTGCCTTTGGGGTGGATTTAGGGGTGAGGACAGAGGTGGAATGGGGGGGTAGGAGTTGCTCGTGGCCTGTTTGGTTTTTAATATCTTTTCCAGCGGCCCGGATGGACAAAGAAAGAACCCTCAGAAAAGTGGGGGCGATCTTCCCTGCTGGACCACTTCCCTCCCCTAGATAAAGGGGGCGGGGGTGGCAGGGGGCGGCGAAAAGCTAATCGGTCTTGGTATTCCCCCTCCCCCTCATCCATAGGAGGTCCGGGTCCCCCCATTAAATTTATATTCATTCATTCCACAACTCTTCCTTCAGCACCTACCAGATACCAGACACTGTATTAGACCCTCTAAAACGCAGCATAAATGGAAATCAGGCCCCAAACCCAGAGCCTAAGGACTGGCTCCCTGAAATGTTCTAAGATCAGCACGCATCTTGGAATCGCCAGACTTGCTGCTCTCCAGATTCCAACGCTGGGCAAACGGACACAAGGAAACATAACTTCTGCATAACTTTTACTTCTCCTTTCCTTTTTTCTTTTCTCAAGTACCAAAGCACCATTAATTAGAAGAATAATTACTGCTACCCTATATTATCCCAACCTGTTCAATTTCTATCTGCTGCAGACAATGCTAATAAAGGCAATTATTGCTTCTATAAACATCCCGAGGCAGCACTCTCCTCCCGCAGTGTGTGTGTGTGTGTGTTTAAAGAATATATATAAAAAGTTCCCCCGCTCATTTGCATAGCTTCATCTTTACCTTTTCCCATTCAACCCTTGCAAAAAGCATATCTATTCAAAGCCCTTGCAAAAAGCATATCTATTCAAAGGGCATTTAGTCCATTTCTTTCTTGGCCGGTAAACCTATTCATCAATTGTTCTGCCTTGTAGATCGCATTCTAATGCTAATCTAGCGTGTTAAATATCTTTTTGTTCCCCTTTCACCGTTTTGTCATTCAGTTTATCCAGTTTTGGTCACCCATTTTATTTATTTATGCGCCTGCTCCTATTCAGGGGCTCATGTATTTTTTATTATGTTGTTTCACTGTCACGCAGTGTCAACTTAGTCTATTCAATGGGGGCTACTTGAAGGCCGGAGGGACAAAGCGTGTACACATTGCACCGCTATTCATTCCGGCCAGCTGGATCGGCTGAAAAAAAAACCTTGTGAAAAGAAACGCCTCACAATGGACACAGAAGAAGTGCACAATGCTAACAGTTTTCCAAATACCACTGATTGGTTTCTTCACAATGAGGAGAAAGCCGCCGCTTTTTCTTAGCTCCACTTCAACAAACAACACTCTCACAAAACCTCCCAACCCTGCGTTTTGTTCCCGGACAAAACCTCCTCGACTGTCTAAACGCTCCCACTGAAGGACAAAAAAAAAAAAAAAAAAAAAAAAAAAAAAAAAAAAAAAAAAAAAAAAAAAAAAAAAAAAAGGGGGGAAAAAAAAGGATGGGGGGGAAGCTCTTTCACGATTTTCTCCCTTTTTCCCCCTGCAAGAGAGAAAAAAGAAATTGGGGGGGGGGGATTGTCAGTGAATTAATAATATCAGTCTTGTAAAAGAAGAGGGCTGACCTTTGAGATGCACTGGGCTGAGGGAGAGAGAACACGGGAGAGATTAATAAAGTTTGGCCGGCGCTCTCTCTGCCTCCGCCGAGCTGCGGGCGCAGGACCGACCCCGACACTGGGGGCGGGCGAGTTGCGGGGAACTTCCCTCGCCCGCAGGGGGCGGCGGCGGCGGCGGGGAGCGCCCGCGCGGAGTCGCGCTCTGATTGGCTGGCGCGCGGGTCCCTATCTGCTGGGGGCAGACGGTCGGATCCTCTCTCCATCTCCTGCGCCCCTCGCCGAGGCCGCCCGAGTCGGGGGACGAGAGGGGGGACCGGCGCTGTTTTGTTCTCGTTTCTTGCGGTGGGCGGGGAGGGGGCGAAGAGGGGAGGAAATTGTCCAGAGAAGTGACAATAGCGGCCAGCTCCACCGCTGCCCGGAAGCCGCCTCTCGCGCGGCTGCGGCCCCCAGCGCCGGGGCTTACGGCTTGGACGGGGTAGATTCCACCTGTTTGCGCCAAGCCTAAAGGCGACACGCCTGGCCCTTCAGAGGTGAGGCTCGTTTAAAGCCTTTGGGCAACCGTGACTACCTAAAAAATGTCGTCGTGGCTTTTTTAAACCTTAAAAAAAAAAAAAAGGAAAATCTAAGAAGGGAGGAAAGGAAGAGAGGGAGGGAGGGAGGAGAGAAAAGGGATGAAGACAGAGAGAGAGAGAGAGAGAGAGACCTCAAGCCCGCATCTGCGCTCTGCCTCATCCCCGCTCTGTATCTGTGGCCACTTTCAGACTTGGACGCGCACACCTAACTCCTTCTCCACGCACTTGCCCCAGAGTCGCTCCCACTTACTTCTGCACGGTCTAACTCGGAGCGAGGTTTTCTCCAGACGCAACCTGTTGGCAAGAATCCTGGAGTCAAAGGGGTGATAACCTGGTCACCCCCGTGGGGCCTGCGGACATACCCAAACAACCAAACAGCCGCACAATCTGTTGGCGACGTGACCCTGTGTGCGCACCCCCAGCGGCTTCCCCCCTCCCCTTACTCATCTTTCCAGTCCTCTTCTTATTCATCAGCACTCGGGAGCCTTGCTCCCAGAAAGCGCTGATCTTTGGGAAAAAGGGAGGGGGTGGGAGGGGGCGGGGAATCTTGGAGCCGGTGGGGCCCGAGCTGGAAGGCTCAGGGAGGTAACTAAGATTTAGGGCTGGGGTGATTTCCAGCAAGCCGCAGGAAGTTCCGTGTTGAGAAGTGATGGGCTGCTACAAAAGGGAAAGACGAAGCCTTGAAAGGATTTAATTAACCGTGTCAGGGATAATTACCCCTGGACAGTCCAAATTAGTTTTGCATAATCGCTCAGAACCATATGAATTAACTTATAATATTGCAAAGAGCTCAGGGAATAACAGGAGAGGGATCGTTTTAATTAGTGAATCAGGGTCAAACCAGCAGAGACTATTTCTCACATTTCCAAAACTTTTCATGGTTTTTAAAATATTATTCCGTTGGGGGAAAACAATGACTTTAAAGAGTTGGGTCGCTTATAAAGATGTGCAGCTCCCAGAGATGGTCTCTGTCAATGGGGAAACTAGTTTAGGACTAGTTGAGTCCTGTATCTTGAGAATTTCTTTCTTGGTGGGCGGAAAATCAAGATCTTCCTACAGTTAAAAAAAAAAATTTTTTTTTTTCTCTGATAGTCTTCTTGGTGCCCTGTCATTTCCTTTCTAAAATGAAAATCCTGTATATGAAAACTTGTCTAGCCCTGGAAATTCAACCTTCTCCTGCAGAATTTGTAATACTTATATTTTAATGCCATTTGGTATGACAGAATAAAGCCCTTAAGAGGCCAAAAGTTGTACATCATCGTTAGCAGTGATTAGCCTTCCAAATAAAATCTTAAGGTGTAAACAAGGAATATGGCAAAGATCCGTGAACACATTACACTGACTTAAGTGGTGGGGCTCTCCCACTAACAAGATAAAGTGGTCAGGCAACTTTCCTCTCTTAAAATGTTACTGGAAACTCATGAAATGCTTTGAACGGTCTGGATGTTTTCAATGGGCTCTGTTCTACTGGTTCATGAATGCCTTTTTTTTTTTTTTCCCCAAGATAATACAACTACTTGGGTTTTTGTTTTTTTTTAATCTTCTTTCCTATTCACGATTAAAAATGTGATAAATCAGGTTTTTGGCTCTGAATAACAATGGCTTGATTTAGATTTCCTAGTAAATCTATTCAAAAGTGAAACAAAGGCTGCCTTTGGAGGATACCTTACACTTCACCTGGACCAGGCACGTAAGGGCAATTCAGATAAAAATCTTGTTAGGAACTCAACAAGAAATAGAGGATTTTCTCTTTTCCCTGGTTCAGGCTTTATTTAAACTCTTTGTTCAAAAAAAATGAACAGAGTGATAGTCGGATTCTAATTTACAGATATAGTTTAGACGTCTAATATTAAATTAGAAGATCACACAAGAAAACCATTTACACATAAAGGTTAAAACCAATACTTAAACTTTTTAAAACTTTATATTACATAAAGTCAAAATGAAACTAAATACATGTTAGCCAACTTCATTCACAAACATTAGTCAAAAATATATACATTTAAAAAGAAACAAAAAGCTATAGTTGAGGTTCTTTTCTCTAAAATGTGTTTTATCATAATTTGCAAATGAATTGCAGGTAATCTAAAAAATAAGCTAATTAGGGAAGGAACTCCAAAACACATTTAAGCGGTTCAAGTTGGTGAAGAAATGCTAGCTGAAAATCAGAGACATCTGTCAAACAATTGTTTTTTTTTCAGTTTTGCTAAATAATAAATATATCATTACCACTCAGACGAAAAAAGTCTGATTTAATCTTAGATAAAATTGCGATTCTGAAATAGTCCCGCAATTTTTAAAAGTTAACTTTGACATTTGCTCAAAATGCTTTAGAGTCTAAAACCGACTCAAATTTAGGGCAACGCAAATAACACATTTTCAGACTCCATGTTTTCACGGACATATACACATTTACAATCTTAAGGTGAACTCAGCCATAAGGGGAAAATAGGAACAGTGCCTTTTATCTTTCTGTAAACTGTGTCAGAAATCCGAGCAAGTGGACTCAGGGAGACTTATCAGCTGTTGTTGTTGTTGTTTTAAGGTATAAAACTGAATTGACAACTTTTCATCTCGCACAGATTTCTTGTTTGCATTCCTTGCTCTTAAGAGCTCTCGCTCTCATTTGCATATGACGTGATAAACAAAAGAAAGCGTGATCATCTCACATACAAAAGGCCAGATTGGAGCCGGTCACTGGTCAAGAATGGATCCGGTCTGTGAGTTCTGCTTGAGAGAACAGAGATTTGCAAAGTCAAAAAGTACAAATGGGGAGCAAGGCCGCTCAGAGCCATATCGCTCTGAGAAACTAATGACACAGATCAGCTTTTCCCGTGTGCCAGCCATTTCAGACCTAACACTTGAACAGAGTGCATGCGACACAGACCAGGAGGGGGGGGTGGCCCCCCCAAAAAACAAAACAAACAAACAAAAAAGATAATGAGAAACAAAACAAAACCGACAAATAACTTCCAACAAACAAAACTGGAAAGCCCGACATGTCAAAAAAAAAGTTACTCCTCCACCTCCTTGGGCCCAAACGCAACAGGTTCCGAAGTGCAAAGCAAACATTAACCGCTGTCGGATACAACCGCCCTCCTTAAAGTGGGCTGCCGAAGTGCGGGTCTCAAATGATCCTGTGAATCCACACGCACACTCGCCCGAGCACGCGCGCGCTCTGCCACTCGCGCCCCGACTGGCATCTCTGCCTCTGCCTGCACCTATACATCTTATGTACATACAACCCGGGGCCCCCGTCGCGGGAGGGCGCACGGGGAGGCCGCGGAGCTCGTACCTATACATATGTACACGTGCGCACACCGGTCCTCGCGAGGCGGCCCCGCGGGGTCATAGCGCGGCGGCGTAGGCCGCGGGGTAGGGGTCCAGCTGAGGCTTGCCCATGCCCGGCAGCAGGATATAGGCGAGCGGCGGCTGCAGCCCGGGGCTGGGCCACGCGCTGCAGTTGCACGGGATCATGTAGCCCGGGTTGCCCGGGCTGGGGTGCGAGTGCGTGTGCCCCCCGGCGGCCGCCGCCGCCGCTGCAGCCGCCGCCGCCGCGCCGTGGAAGGCGCCGGCGCCCGCGGTCGGGTAGCCCAGCGACGACGCGTACGGGAGGCCGGACGACGACGACGAGATCTCTGCCATCTTGGAGCCCAAGTCGAGCAGCGAGTAGGGGCTGCCGGCGGCCGCGGCGGCTGCGGCGGCGGCGGCGGCGGCGGCCGACTGCGGGAAGAAGACGCGCGCCGCGGCGGCGGCGGCGGCGGCGGCCGCCTTCTCGGGGTTGGCGAGCAGCGATTCGGGCACCAGGCCGCCGCCCGCGCCCGCGTGCAGCCCGGCGCCCGCCTTGAGCGCCGGGTGCTCGGCGTCGGCCACGCCGCCCAGGCCGTAGGGCACCGGGAAGGCGAACTTGTCCTTCTTGAGCAGCGTCTTGGGCTTGCGCCGCGGCCGGTACTTGTAGTCGGGGTGCTCCTTCATGTGCATGGCGCGCAGGCGCTTCGCCTCGTCGATGAACGGCCGCTTCTCCGACTCGGTGAGCAGCTTCCACTCGGCGCCCAGGCGCTTGCTGATCTCCGAGTTGTGCATCTTGGGGTTTTCCTGGGCCATCTTGCGCCGCTGAGCCCGCGACCACACCATGAAGGCGTTCATGGGCCGCTTGACGTGGTCCACCGGCTTGGACATGCTCTCGCAGTGCCGCGGCTGCAGCCCGCCGCCGCCGCCGCCCGGGCCGTCGCCCTCCGCCCGGAGGAAATCAATGTTGGCTGTCCGCGGGGACCCGTTCGGCCGGCCCGCGCTCGCCGCGCCCAGCTTTGCGCCCCGGCGTCGCTCCCGCCCGGGGAGAGGGGGCTGGGGGCTGAGCCCAGGGCCGCGCCGCGCCCCGGGCCTTCCCTGGTCTCTCCCGCCGGGCGCCCGGGAAGATCCTCTCCGGGGCACAGGAACTTCTCGGCGCTGCCCCCACCCCACGGTGGCAGTGGGCCCTTTGCTTTCTTTTTGTCCTTCCTCTCCGGCTGCGTCGGCTCGCGAACTCCCCGCAGGTAGTCGCTGCCCCGCAGAACTCTCCTCGTCCTCGGTCTTTTCTCTCTCAAACGCAGCGCAGCTCGGAAAGTTGCGTCGCGAGGACCCCACCAAGTTGAGCCGAGGAGCCCGCCGCCGCGTGCTGCCAAGTGCCAAAGGGGGCCCTCGGCGGCTGGAGTGTTTGGGTTCTCCTCGGTGACTTTCTCATTTGACAGTAGCAGATGGGGGTGGGGAAGGAGGGGAGGTGGCCCAGGAGGAGGAAGAGGAGGGGGAGGCGGAGGAGGGTCCGGGCGCAGCAAGGGAACGCAGAGCTCAGCAACGGTTATAAATACAAATACAGCAGCACCGGCCGGTTTTCCTGACTCGCGGCAGGGCTCGCCGGTGGGAATCCCCCCCACCCCCGATCGGCTGGGGGCTCGGGGGGGGAGATGTCTGCCGCCCCAGCACCTGCCTCGCGGGTCTTCCTCTCCGGCTGCCGGTCCGGGAAGGAGGCTGGAGGCCTGAGCAAGCCTGGGGTCGCTGGGCCTCAGGGGAAATCCTTCCGGCTCGCCGAGGCGCCGCGTCCCGTAGTCCCCCGGGCCATGCCGGCTCCGCTCGCTCTGAGCTCCTCCAGGGGCACCGGCCGACTCGGGCTCCCGGAGAGCGCCGGGCGTAGAGGGCGGCGCTGCCGCGGTGCGGCGCGGCGGGCCGGCTCCGGGCCTCGTCCCCTCCTGGCTCCTCCCGGCCGCCGCCCGGCACTTGCAACTAACTTCAACCAAGTTTCCTGCGCCGGCGCGCTCGCCTGGCTGCGTGCGCCCCCGTGTGCGCCGCGCCCGGGGCCCCGCTCTCCCGGCTTCTCCGGCCGGAGCCGAGCGGGCGCCGGGCGGAGGTGCTGGAGGAGGGGATTTAAGCAAAACGCGCCATCACCTCTATTCGCAGGTCCGCGCTGGGGCTGCTCCCGCTTCCCCCACTCCCGTAGCACAGGGGGCCCCTTCCTGGCCCAGGCCGCCACTCCGCCGCTCCCGAGGCGGCAGGAGCCCCGTGCACGGGCTCAGGTGAGTGTGGCTACCTGCGTGTGCACGCGCCCGGAGCCGGCACGGGGTGTGCATGTCCGGCTGCGAATGAGTGTGTGTATATCTGGGGGCATGCGGAGGAGGTGGAGCCCAAGACTCCAGGAGGGAGGAGGGACCAGCGGAGCCTCCTCCCGCTCCCACACCCCCAGGACCGCGAATTAAACTGGATCCCCTCCGCCCCCTCCATACTCCTCCTCCCACCCCATTCACTGGAGAGCAGGTTGAGGCGAGCGGAGAGCTAGGAGCGCGCCGCGGAGTCTGCGCACTGTTTGGTGCTGGCAACCCCTGGTGTCATCCCGGCTACCCCGGCCCTGGTCGCGGCTCTGGGCTCCTCTGCCTGGAGGAAGGAGGCGCGCAGGAGGAGGAGAGCCTCTCCAACGACGGCAGAAGAGGGGACGCGCTCTAGAAAATGTTGGAGACTTTTCCTAGGAAGAATGCTCATTTTCCTTGGAGGTCCAGATGTTACTGGCAACAGATGCTGCCCGCATTTTCTTGCGCTGGTGACGCACCCAGTCAGAGGTAGTGAAGTGAAAAATAACTCAGGAGGAACTGAGCGTGCTCTTGGCAACCCTTTCGGAAAGGAGCTCGCCCAGGGTGAGAATAGGCATCTTTGGCTGACTGTTGAGCTCTTTGAAAAAAATCTGAGTGTTTTGTTTTGTTTCTGTTCTGGTCGACAGAGCCACCTTTACGCTGATCTGTTTAAGGTACAGTTAACTTAACACTATCTCACTTAAATGCACAGCTGGGGGAAGGTGTTCAGAATCAGTAAGTGTCAAACGTCGCTCCGAAAGAACAAAGTGAAACATGCCAATCACTCTGTACTGAAATAGCTTTATGCTGTTAAGCTCAGTTTCCTTTAGAAAGAGTAGTGTTTTCCTCATAATCGACAGGATGGAAAAAAAAAAAAGCATGATTTTGTTTGCATATTTTTATCACTTCTTGGTATGCTGCAGCATACTCATAGCATTATAGGTCTAGAGGTTTTATTCACAAGTTGGCCTGTCCTTCAGGGAGAACTTGCTTGCCTTCTTTCTTTGGCAGTTAGGATGGGACCTAGCCATGTGGTGTATACAAGCAGGAAGTTCTGTAAGCAGTTAACTCTTTAAGACTTCCCCGGGATGTCTGTTCATCCCATACACAGACACACAGACACAGGGTACTGCTTGTAGTTGTGAACTTAAATAAAAACTGTTTGGGGCCATCAGATATATTTAAAAGTTAGGCTTGTTTTAGTACTCATTTAAAAAATAGTGATTATTGCTTTCATTTTAGTTGCTGTGACATACAGAAATGTGAGCCAACAGTGGAATGTATGGGAGTCTGTATTAGCCTTACAGTATCTTATTTACAAATGTTTACTTTGTATGTCCTTGTATTGCTGAAACAATTGGGCTGATTTCTGTAGAACCATTTTCCTTTACAAGCCCTATAAAGCCACCCGGTCATTCACAGACTCTGGGTGGAGTAACTTTAAAACACTAGCAGGTGTAATTACATAGACTAAACTATTAAATATACTGTTTTGTGATGATAAACTACAAAATTATCATCCCCGAGCTTTCAACCCAACTTGTATAGTAGGTTTGAGACAAAAATATTATACACTGTCATATGAAGAACATACGCGTGGGGATGCAAAATTTGAAAAACTGTTATTCACTAAACATTGTGGATAAAGTTGAATCTAATGAAAGTTATCTTAACATATACAGATAAGGACTGAGAAAAGGTATTTATATTGGTGAGTTAAACTATAATCTGCTCTTTGCAAATTTACATTAAAAAATCTATTGTAATAAATTATTACCATGGGGGAAAAAATGTTCATACATGGGACTGAAACGTGTGCTTATATGTTAGAACGTCTTAGAGAAAGTAAAATACATAAGCTTCCTTGGATATAGTTTTATAAATCGTGCAGTATTGCCTGTTTAGTGATATTAAATGACCCAAATTTGAAAGTTTTTAAGTCCAAGAAGGCTGAACTGTAGAAAACAAAGATGCTTTCCATACCTAAAAAGAAAATAGTTCCTGTGTGTGTGTTTGCCTAGTCACCAAATTAAATTTCACACATGTCAAAATAGGAGAGATTTGGTTTTCAGTTTCAGTTTTCAGAGGGTGAATAACCTTGGCCTACGCCCTTCCCAGCCAAGGCAGGGTCCTCACAGTAAGCTGGGAGTGAAAGGCAGGCAAGGCAGCCCTGGTCCTATGAACCAGCCTTCACACCTCTCCTCTGAATCTGACTGAGCTTTTCACAAAGTTTTTATGCCGTCTTCTCTCTTACGTGCCAAAATGTAAATTCAGTTTTAAAGTCCACAGATCGTATGCTTGAATTGAGATGAGGTTATATTTTTATTCTTTTTTTTTTAACCTAAAGATACACCTAAAGATGAAAAATACCAAGATATAGGAAATAGTGTGTGTGAGTGAAAAGTGAAGGTGAAATAAACTGAATGAGAATTATAAGTTCGATGGGCTTTATATGGTTTGCTCTTGAGTGGGATCAACCAAAGAAGCCTGTATCTTGAGAAGTACAGGTGGCGTGGGCTCTGCATTTTCCTTGTGGCCGCTTCATACCCGTGATCACAAATCTGTCTCGCCAGAAACTGAGAGGCAGATTCTGTCCGAAAAAGTTTGTGAGTTTGTATAAATTCAGTTTCTTCTTTTCCCCCTGAAGTCCTCCCCAGTCAGTGGTCTTTTTTCAGTTCTAAAGCTTTCACTAGGAGGCAGCAATGAGGTTGTTGGGGAATTAAAAAAAAAAAAAAAACAAACAACAAACAACAAAACCTTGGCAACACCAGACTGACTGGCTTTCTTTCTCTTTCTCTTCCACAAAAGAAGAGAGAATATCTTGTTCCAAAGGAAGACAAGGGATCAGAATGAACTAAATCATTTTCCTCCATCCTTTCTGTCCCCACTCCCGTACTGGACTTTCACAGAGCCGGCTCACCAACACATTTTCCTAGAACCACGGAGTTGGTGAACCACAGCAAAGAAAGTCCACTAGTGGGGGACCAAGAGGTGAGCAGAATAAAGTGACTGAGCAGTAAAGGTGCCGCCTTAACTGGCAGTTAGAGACGAAGTCTTTGCACCTGGGAACACTAGCAGCCACAGTGAAAGAACTTTGGGGTTCTGGTCTGAAGCAAGTGTAATGAAAGAATTCATAAGGTTTCAGACCTGCATAGAAAAGTAATATAGCCTGTTTGTCCGGTTAAGGAGGAAATGAGCAAACTGTGACAAAAGCTACCTCATTTGGGCTCTTGTCACAGTCCTCGGGCTCCCTAGCTCTTGTCCCATCAGCCCCCAAAAGGGGGCAAACCCCAAATCTGGAGTCCACAGAAAGCCGAGGAGACGAAAGAGGCCTTGGATCAGGCACAGCAGGAGCCAACAGCTGCGCAAGTGGCCTTTCATTGGCTCCTGCTACATTTTCATCTTTTTGAGATGCCTGTCCCTTTCTTCTCACTGCTCCTGCCATACCTGGAAACTAAGACTAGACAAGTCAATTAGGGAGACACCTTTCTCATCCTTAGCAGTGCTGGGGCAGACTCGCATTTTCCAAAAGGAGCTTTACCTAGATGACAGAGCAAGAAAAACAAAACCAAAAACAGCGCACCCTCCCACTTCCCTGCACCCCGCCAAAAAACACCTAAGGGGGGAGAAAAAAAAGACAATGCAAATAATCCAAGACAGACAACTTCACAAAGTATTGATTTCAGATCCCAAGACATTCTTCAAAGCAAGGAGAGATTTACCCCTCTAAGGACAAGAGCTTCTTGAAATATGAGGGAGACAGCTGGGAACAAACCCAGAAATGAACGAGGCTGTTCAGGCGTACCCTGCGGCCTGTGTAATGAAATCTCATCCCAACCCATTTGCAAGTGAGGAGACTGCCATCAGGTGTGGTGGGGTTACTTGTAAATTTCATCACCCCAAGGGTTTTGGTTGTTTTCCAGAAGGAACAAAGCTGAGAGAGGGAGTACCCCTTAAGTGTTCCAGAGGGGTGGTGAAGAAGCCATGCTTCGGGCTTTCCAAACTCCCCATCTTACTGTCCTCCCTTCCAACGTGCTCCCTGAGTGTTCCTGCCCCTGAGAGTGTCTCCTGTCTAAGGATGGGTCTGCTTTCCAGCTCACTTTTTTAGGAGAGCTCTATAAGGTAAGACCTACCGACCGCCATTTGCAATTGCAGAACTGAACCTCAGAGCAGACGAATCACCTGCCCAAAGTCCCACAACCCAAAATGGAGGAATGGCCTTTGAATTAAGCCCATGTTCCTCACCACCAGCACCACCAATCTGAGACCTGGCACAAGACTCAGCCCCCTCCTGGCACAGAATCTTAATTCCACCTACTTCCTCAGACCTTCTGTGACTCCCTCCATGACCCACCGCCCCTCTGAGGGAGTGCCCAGTGGCATTCTCCCCAGGAAGACGTTCCAAACCCACCTCAGAGGTCGTCTCCCCAGGTCTCTTGCTGGCTCCTCTCAGCATAGATTGGGTCTCAGCTACAATCCACCTTCCCCCCTCTGTGGGCTTCCCACCACAAGCACCCCTCAGTTGCCAGCCCAGAAAGACCCCAATCTCTACCCTCTCTCTGACGGCCAGCTCAGGGTCGCTATATGAGAGTCTCCTACCAGTGACCTCTAATCTCAGTCTTTCTGTTCCCTCAACACAAGAGATGTTCCTTGTCCATCCCACCTCTCTCCTTCCCTCTTTTCTTCTCTTACCCTCTCGACCTTGCTTTTGTGAACTCCAAGTACACAAAGTTGGTATAACCGCAATTCCCACCAGATTTTTGACATGCTTCCCTGATTGCTCCCTCAATGGTCTGTTTGTTTAATAAGGTAACAATGAATCCACCACTCAAAATAAAATCTGCCTGTAAACTTATATCAAACCAAATGATCTCCCCAGTGAACTATGTACTTGCCTCCCCTAACCCAATGTAACGATTTTCATTCCTTTGTTTTTTTTTAAATTTAGCTATATAGTTTTTCATTTATTTATATGTATCCTTTAAAATTCATCAATACGTATCCTTTAAAAGAACATTTTAATTTTAATTTTTAATATAATATCTATTAATGAACTGTTTTCATTTAATCATATTGTATGGATTCAATAGTACTGGATATCACTGAGTTTATTCATCCTAGATGCTATGTAATATTCAATGATATAAATATACCACAGTGTATTTGCTTATACTCTCCTGTTGATGAGCATGCAGGTCGTTTCCAGTTTTTAACCATGGGAACAGGTTGCCAGAGGCATTCTTGTTCTTGTGTATTATACACATGCAAGAAATGTTACAGGCACAAATCTGTGAAAATGAAAATACCTGGTGCTGTACCCCTCTTCCAAGTGTGTCCCTTTGTGTTTGTTTGCCTTTGATTTTTTTCCTGCGCATTCAGAGAAGTTGTCCTTTATATTTTGTCTAAAGTTTATGGTTATTATCTATGGGCAGGTAGGTCTTATAGGAGCTCTTTCTCCATTTCCAGAATCCATCTGAAATTGAGATGAGGTTTGATTTTTTTTTCCCCCATTAGGATACTCAATTTTCTAGAACCATTAATTGAAAAGACTGCTTTTCTATACTGCTCATTAGTGCCACATTTGCCATCTGATGTGAGTCAGTTTCTGAGCTCTTTATTTTGCTTCATATTATTCGTTTTTTCTATTTTTTCACAATATTGCACTCTCCTAATTCTGGCAGAACAAGTCTCCTCATCTTGTTCGTACTCAAAATTATCTTGGCTACGCTTGGCCTTTGCATTTCCATATAAATTTTAGAACGGATTTTTAGGTTCCAAATATTCTTTAAAAACCTCAAATTTTAAAATTATTTTTACTTTTAACTTGAGGTATAATGGGCATAAAACATTATATTAGTTTTTAGTGTACACTATAATGGTTTGGTGTATGTATACATTATGAAATGACCACCACAATAAATCTAATTTACATCTCTCATCATAAGTAATTGCAAAAACTTTTTTCTTTTGATGAGAACTTTCAAGATCTACTAAAACCCAAACATTTAAAAAATATTTTATTTATTTATTTGAGAGAGACAGAGAGAAAAAGAGCACTCATGGGGGAAAGAGCCAGGGGGGAGGGGCAAACAAACTCCCCCCTGAGCAGGGAGCCCCAACATGAGGCTGGATCCCAGAACCCTGGTATCATGACCTGAGCTGAAGGCAGATGCTTAGCCAACTAAGCCACCCACCCAACCCAAACCAACCAAAACATTTTTTAAAAGCCTTTTAGTTAAGATTGCTGTAGATTCTTGGGGTTGATATAGGGAGATTTGACATCTTTACAATTTTAACACTTGGAATCCATGAGCCTAGTTTTCTTCCCTTAATTTTGTTGTTCTTTAATTGTCTGTTATCTTACAATATTCTAATAGAATTCTTATTCATCTATTATTCCTATGTTTTTAAAACTATTTTTGATGTTATTACAAATAGCACATTTTAAAGATATCTTTTTAAAAAGGTATCTTTTAAATGATTTTATGTTCTATTGTTGGTATACAGAAATACAATAGATTTTTGTATATTGACTCTAAGTGGCAACCTTGTAAAACCATTTTTTAAAAAGATTTTATTTATTTATTTGACATAGAGAGAGAGAGATCACAAGTAGGCAGAGCAGCAGGCAGAGAGAGAGGGGGAAGCAAACTCCCTACTGAGCAGAGAGCTTGATGCGGGGCTCGATCCCAGGACCCTGAAATCATGATCTGAGCCAAGGGCAGAAGCTTAACCCACTAGGCCACCTAGGTGCCCCATAAAACCACTTTAAATTCAAGAAATTTATTTGTGGGTTCTTTTGGATTTTCTACCTACAAAATCATCATCTGTAAATAATGAGAGTTTTCTTTCTTCCTTTCCAATCTTGTACACTTTATTTCCTTTTTCTTGTCTTATTGCACTGTCTACACTCCTCAGTTCATTGTTGAACAGAAGTTGTGATAATGGGCATCTCCATGTTTTTCCTAACCTGTGCATGGCATAGTGAGGGGAGGGAGTCATGGTACTCTTTAGAGCTTTTGGCTGTCAGTGATCTACTTCAGTTCTGGTCCCACTGTCACCCAATCATACACTCAAACCCATTTTCCTGGGATTCTACTTGGTTACACTTTTCTGACTTGGACAGTTTGTTCAACCATCCAGTCTTTATCTCTAGAACAACAGCAAGGCCACCTGGTTGGGTCCATGAACTCTGCACACTGGAATAATATCTCCACTGGTATAAATTCCTGCATCTTCCATTCCTCCATCAGCCTGGAGGAGGTATTTGCCAAATATCGTTGGTCATCCCCTGCCTGGTTTTCATGTTAGACCATTTGCCCTGACCTGTCTGAATGCCACTTTGCTATCTTCACCTTGCATTAGGAGCTGTACCCTCTATGCCTGCACCATTAGGGGCTAGGTGGTGGGACTGGTTTTCTCTAGTTTCTTGTACCCCCTATGGAGAAGGTCACTACTTGCCCCAGCCTCAGTGCTCAGTGTATTGAGGACAAGACAAGTCCTCCATTCACTCCCCATGGTCCATGCCTAAATCAGGATGTTTGTTTCCCCAGCAGCATAATGTTCCCTTTCCTTCTTCTAGAAGCACAGCAAAATAATCCACAAGCAAGCAAATGACCTAAATCCTTCTAATTTTTGCAACTTCAGTGTACTAAGGAGGATACAAGGCAGCAATCCAGAAGCATTAGGGAATGATGGTTAGTCTGAGAGCAGTCTGCCCCTAATCATTCCAGCAGCCTGAGAAGTTGACTCATGACCTCAGTGCACTTATCTCCCCCCTGGTATTTAGAGAACTGCATTGTATTGTAACGCTTTGTTTGTGCACTAAAGTATTTCTATACACTAACTTCCTGGTTGACGTGTCCTTTTGTTCATAATCAGCCTCCAATTTCACATTCCAGTCAGTTGTCAGGAGTGGCCAGACTCCTCGATCATAGGCATGCCTGCAGCGCGAATTTCAAGGCACTTTTAAAACAGTATTTGACATTTATGCGTGTACATTGTCTCCTAGCAAATACATCTATTGCTGTCAAACAAAGCCTGGTATTTGATAAAATTTGTCTTTGTTTATTTACTTGAGGCAAAGGGCTCTTTCATTGTGTCCCAGGGCTTGCTTTTCAAGAAAATACTGCCTTTACTATTCGGACTCAGGAGAGTGAGTTAAGAGGCTGGCAACAACCTGATAAGAAAGTAAGATCAGATTGATTCATTAATAATAATTTGGAGTTGCTTCTTTTATAAACGTAACGTCAAGAGGCTGCGTTCACTGCTCTCTGCTTTACGTCTCTCCATGCCCGGCCCAACTGTTTTTCCAGTGCCTGCACCTCTTTTTTTTTTTTTTTTTTTAAAGATTTTATTTATTTATTTGACAGACAGAGATCACAAGTAGGCAGAGAGGCAGGCAGAGAGAGAGGCGGAAGCAGGCTCCCTGCCGAGCAGAGAGCCCGATGCGGGGCTTGATCCCAGGTCCCTGGGATCATGACCTGAGCTGAAGGCAGAGGTTTTAACCCACTGAGCCACCCAGGCGCCCCTCTAGTCCCACTTATTGACAAGACTGTCTTTCCCACTGAATTTCAGTGGTGCCCTTGTTTTCCAATCAATTTCTACAAAAAATAATCTTCCTGGGATTTTGATTGGGATTGCAGTTAAGCATGTGTTCCATTTACTTACCCCCATAATCTCAGCAATATGAGACTTCCAATTCTATAACATGGTATATTACTTGATTGATATATATATCTTTAATTTCTCTTCTTGAATATATATATATATATATATATATTTTTTTTTTTTTTAATTTTATTTATTTATTTGACAGACAGAGATCACAAGTAGGCAGAGAGGCAGGCAGAGAGAGAG
>NW_019154099.1:47871993-48077345 GCF_002288905.1 Enhydra lutris kenyoni
AGAGTGGGAAGCAGGCTCCCTGCTGAGCAAAGAGCCTGACTCGGACTCAATCCCAGGACCCTGAGATCATGACCTGAGTGGAAGGCAGAGGCTTAACCCACTGAGCCACCCGGGTGCCCCCAGTGCCTGCACCTCTTGATTTCAACTATTAACTTACTATGTGTTTCCTGACTTCACTTTAAATATCCTAAGGGCAGAGACCGTATCTTATTGATCTTTGTATCTCAGTGCCTAGTGAGGCCCTGGGCATTGAGTAGGCATGAAATAAATTGCTGAATGAACAAATTCATTCAATGAATGAATTCGCCCCCACACTGGAGGTCCGTGCACACACCGCCAAGGGGGGTTGAGGACCGAACCTTATGATTCAGGGACAGGATGACGAAGCTAATCTTGATCAGTTATTTAATTAATTAGTCTTAATGACGTCTAGAGGCATGCTGGAAATGAGGCGACCTTGGTAACATCTCTGATCCCCCTAGTAGAACTCCCACATTCTTGCCTTCTGTAGCCAGGGAACTTGGTCATTATTAAAGTTCTTCATCTTACATTGCAACCAAGGACACGTCTGTAGCAAGGACACCAGCTTTTAGAGCTTTCAACTGGAGAAGGTGTTTCACCTCTGGTTTTTTGAAGATCCTGGAAAATTTACAGCTGGATCAAATCACCAGTATTTAAGGAAATACTTAAAACACTTAAAGGTGATTGCACATCTCACTGGCTACATGCTGAACACCACAAGCTTCTTCTGGGCTTTTGCCATGAATGATGGAGTGTTTACTCTGAAAGCCCAAGGCAGCAAACCTTCAGCCCTTCTATCCAGTGTGTCAGACTCACAGGTGTGCCAAGATTTGCCTTTTTCCAAAAGCTGCTTTTGAGTCACAAAAGCTACATGTGAATCTTGGGAAGAGGGCAGGTCGAGGGGGACTTAAATATTTTGTTCTGAACTTCTGCTGTGGGCTGAATTTGTGACCCTCACCCCCAAATTCATATGTTGAAGACCTAACCCCCAGTGTGACTGTATTTGGAGGTGGGGCCTATACAGAAGTCAAAAAAAGGTCATAAGGATGGGGCCCTGATCCAACAGGGGTGGTGTCCTTGGAAGAAGAGACACCAGTGACCGAGCTCACCCTGCGTGCACTCAGAAGAAAGACCGCGGAGGACAAAACCACTGACTGCAAGCCAGGGAGAAGGAACCTGCTGGAATCTTGATCTCGGACTTCCTAGCCTCTAGAACTATTAAGAAGAAAAAAAAGAATTCTGTCGTTTAAGGCACTCAGTCTGAGGCATTTTATTATGACAACCTGAGCTGACTCAGGTACCTTAGAACTGTATTGTTTGATATTTTACATCAAAAAATGTATTTTTGTATTATTTTTTGTCACAATACAAAGCTAATAAATGTAACCCTCATCCACTGACAACTTCACTCCACTTGACCCCAGAAATGAAATAAATCATTCTGGGGTAGATAACATCCTTCCTTATTTTCAAAGCATGATGGTTCCACGTCTAAGTACAGAATAGTTCAATGACACAAACTGTGAAAAATTGGTAATATTATTTTTGCTCTTAGACCAATGGCGGTCTGGGATTCCAAGTTGGGACTAAGGACCTGTATCCACAAGTCTGAGGCAGGGGTCTTTGAGGCAGGATGGATGACTCTGCACTGCTTGGGTTGATGATCCCAGAGGCAAAACTTGTGAGGGTGGGTGAGGAAAATTACCGGGAGCATTCACACTGCTCTGCTTTTAAGGAATTACTGCGATGAAGCATATGGGGGGTTGGGGTGGCAGACTGAGGGTTAAGAGTATGAATCTTTCACTTTGTGTTGCCATAGAAATGGAATGGGCTGCTTCCACCCCCCCGTGCTCAATGACAACAGACTTTATGGGAGATGACGGATTGAGGCAAATTCTCTGTTACTCCCTCGGGGAGAGAGAGGTGAAGAAGTAGTAACACAACCAGTGAATCTGGGCTTGTCTTAGTGTTTGGTTTGACCAAAGAGGGCACAGTGGGAGTGTTAGAGTGGGACTTCTAAGAAGTCTTGCAACTTTCACCCAGGTCTCTTGGTCTCCGGGAGCCCTGGGCTTCTGCGTGAAAATCCCAACTACGCTGAGACCCTCTATTTAGAGATACGCTTTCATAGGACCGTTTGGCTCAAGCCTTCACTGCTGAGGTGATGAGAGTGATGTTGTCTTGGATCCTCCAGAGTGGTTCATTCACCCACAGAATCCCACCCCATGACCTTTGTCATGCCATATGCGACAGAAGAATTGCCCAGCTGAGCCCTGCCCCTGCACCTGACCTACAAAATCATGAGATATAATACAATGCCTATATCACACCCCTTAGTTTAGGGACAGCTTGTGATGCAGCAATAGAAAACCAGAACAGCCTTCATCTGGACATCAAGGTCAAGGGTATAGTAATGAACTAACCAAATCAATCTACTACTTTACAAGTGGCTTCTGTTGAGGATTCCTTCATTCCCTTTGACCTGGAGAAGTCAGATGTAATCTATCAAGTGAAGGAGGAAAACAGAGGTGGTAAAGCCTGTAGGGGGAGACTTTCTCTCAGTGCAAAGGGAATGACTTAACAGCTGGAGAAATTCTGTATCTGACAGCCTCCTCCCCACCAATCTTACGTTAAATATGGTTTTGCAGGGAGGATGGAGAAGTTAGGAGCTCCTACGCAGAGCTGAGACTACTCTGTTGTAATCTCATCTCATTCCCGGGAATGGGCCTTAATTTTCAAACCTGAAAACAAGTTAGTCTTTTTTTTTTCAGTCCTTGCTCAGAAAATTAAGTTTTCTCTTCCAGATTTTCTGGGAGTAGCCAGTCAACAAAATACCCTTTACTCTCCACAGGAGAGAGACAAACTTTATATGATCACATATGCCACTTTTCATCTGTACAATTATGTGTTTTGTTTTTTTTTTAAGATTTTTATTTATTTGAGAGAAAGAGACACACTGTGAAAGAGGGAACACAAGCAGGGGATGGGGGAGAGGGAGAAGCAGGCTTCTTGCTGAGCAGGGACCCTGATGCGCAGCTTGATCTCAGGACCCCGGGATCATGACCTGAGCCGAAGGCAGATGCTTAATGACTGAGCCACCCAGGCGCCCCAGGAAATTCTTTAAAAAACCAATGCTTCGAATCTAGAGTATGAGAAGATCTCAATTAAAGAGACAAATACAGAGACTCCAAGTATTTTATATTCCTTGTTAATATTTGCCTGGTGTTGGGGAGGTTCTAGGGTCCCTAAATGTAGTCCTTGTTTTTGAGATTATATTCAGGATTACATTTCTTTTTCCTTTTAGACTCTAACTTTGGGGTTTTATTATTTTGAAATAAATGTGAATAAATTATCTTCATTGGTCCGAGAAAGTAATCTGTTATTTAATGAGAGCAAACTGCACATCTAACAATGATACTGTTAAAACAAAACAAAACTGAGTAGCAACAGAAGACCTCCCTAGAAGACACAAGAGCTTACTGAAAAATTAACATGTAACAAAGGACTTTGATAACCTTCATCTGGGGGTGGTTCCACCTCTTTTGCTTTAGCAATGAGCTTTTCACTTTTATTTCTTTGGGGGGATATGTTGCTTAAGGAAAATATTAGTAATGTCTGCAAAGACAGATTAATAAATTCCATAGCCGACTGGACTCCTACTCAACTTGATGAATCAGTGGTTTTGTGGTTTCTGACATCAGCAGAGCCCATCAATTAAAATACATACTGCAGTGAATGAGTTTTTAATTATAAACACGCTGAATAGCACACTATCACAGAGAATAAACAATATGTATTAAAAAGGCAGGTAGGAGCAGCACAATATAAGGAACACTAAACCAGAAATCACACGCTCTGTGTTTGAGTTCCTTCTCTGCTTGGTTTCCAGCTAATTTTTGGAGCCTCGGTCTTATCATCTGCAAAATAGTCCCCCCATCCTAACTCATTTGTGAAGTTGAATTGAATAAAATGAGGCAATGCAGATGAGTGGTAAGTTGTTATTTTTCAGAAAAAAATCTGTTAACTGGGCAAACCAAGGGTAGAGACAGAGGTGTGTCTGGTTTCCTGGAGAGTGCGGGCAAGATGGCTGCTCATTAGGTCTAGTGCAGAGACACCTCCAGAGCCCCTCAGAGGTTGAACTGGCTGGAACTGTTCATGCTATCTTCCCCCACAGGATGTTTTCCATGTTAAGGCACATTATAAGGCTTGTTTACTCTGCCTCCTCTGTAATCACTTTGATGCTCAACACCCTTCTTCATCCCTCCCAGGACTCCATCATCAGAGCAAGCATTTGTGTCATACTGTACTTCTTTAAAGCTTCCTTATTAGGATATATTCACCACACAATTCACTCATTAAAAGTGTACAAGTCGATGTTTTTAGAGTTGTGCAACTATTATAACAATCAGTTTTAGGCCATTTTTATCACTAAAAGAAACGTCATTCAAAGGAAGGAAGGAAGGAAGGAAGAAAGAAAAAGAAAAAAGAAAAGAAGGCAAGAAGAGAGAGAGAGAGAGAGAGAGAGAGAAAGGAGGAAGGAAGGAAGGAAGGAAGGTAGGTTATATTCATTAGCAGGCAAACCGTGTTGTACCTCAGCTGTCTCATCCCCCTCAGCCCCGAGCAACCACTAACCTACCTTCTGTCTCTAAAGATTTGCCCATTTGTGGACATGTCACATAATCATGTAATATGTGGTTTTTGCGAGGGACATCTTTCATTAAGCACCATGCTTTCAAGGTTCATCTATGTTGTCGCATATATCAATGGTTTATTCAGTTTTATTGTCAAATAATGGTCTTTTGTATGGCTGTACTCCATTTTATTTATCCATTGATCGGTTGATGGACATTGAGGTTGTCTCTATAATGTAGCTATTATGAATACTGTTGTCATGAACATTTATGTAGAAGTTGTTGTGTGAACATAGGCTTTTACTTTTCTTGTACATGCCCAGGAGTGGAATTATTAGTGATATGGCAACTCTGTTTGACCTTCAGATGAACTCCTCGTCTCTAGAATGATAATGTAATAAGGGTCTTAGCTAACTGTTTAGCTATTTTCCAAAGCAACTGTACATTTGTAAATCCCTATTAGCAGCCTACAAGGGTGCCAATTTTTCCACATCCTGGCCAACCCTTGTTATTATCTGTCTTTTTGGTTCCAGCCACCGTAGTTGGTAGAAATGGCATTTCCTGTGGTTTGATTTGTCTTTACTTGCTAGCTAATAGGTTTGAGTTTCTTTTTAATGTGTTTTTGATCAATTATATATCATTTTTTGGAAAGATGTCTGTTCAGATTCTTTGTTCACTTTTAATTGGGCTATCTTCTTAAATATTGAGTTGTGAGAGTTCTTTTTGAAATAGAGGAGTGTGAATCCTTCAACCTTGTTCTTTTTCAAGATTGTTTGGTTGTCTAGAGTTCTTTGCATTTAAATACTAATTTCAGGATCAGTTTGTTGATATCTACCAAAAAATCCAGCTGGGATTTCTATGTGTATTGTGTTGAATCTATATATCGATTTACAGAGTTTTACCATCTTACATATTAAACCTTTGGAAACATGAGCATGGTATGCCTTTTTACTTATTAAGATCTTTGTTTCAACAGTGTTTTGTAGTTTTTAGTGCACAAGTGCAACTTGTTAAATTTATTCCCACATACTTTTTGGTTTTTGATACTATCGTAAATTAAATTGCTTACTTAATTTTCAGATTGTGTGATAATAGTGTATAGAAATATGACTGGGGCGCCTGGGTGGCTCAGTGGGTTGAGCTCTGCCTTCGGCTCATGTCATGATCTCAAGGTCCTGGGATCGAGCCCCGCATCAGGCTCTCTGCTCAGTAGGAAGTCTGCTTCCCCCTCTCTCTCTGCCTTCCTCTCTGCCTACTTGCGGTCTCTCTCTCTCTCTTTGTCAAATAAATAAATAAATAAATAAATAAATAATTTTTTTAAAAAGAAAGCATGATTGATTTTTGTATATTGGGCTTATGTCCTGCAATCTTTCTAAAACTCATTTTTTAGTTCTGATATTTTTTTGTGGATTCCTTAGAAGTATCAATATACAAGTTCATATCACCTTCAAATAGAGAAAGTTTCTTTCTTTCTAATTTGGATACCTCTAATTTTTTTTTAATGACTATATGTCCTGGGTAGGACCTCCAGGGCACTGCTGAACAAATCTAGAGCGTTTTTAATCTTTCACTGTTAAGTATGATCTTAGCTCTGAGGCATTTTATCAGGTTGAGGAAGTTTCTTTCTATTTGTAGTTTATTGAAGCTTTTATTTTTTAAACATGAGGAGGTGTTGAATATTGTCAAATACTTTTTCTTCTCTATTGAGAAGATCAGATGGCTTTGTCCTTTCTTTTATTCACATAGTGTATGACATTGATGGTGGAACCTTTGCTTTCCTGGGATACATACCACTTTGTCATGATGAATAATCTTTTATATATGTTGCTGGGTTCAATTTCTTAGTATTTTATTGAGGAATTTTGTGTTTATATTCATAAGAGATATTGATCTATAGTTTCCTTTTCTGGTGATATCTCTGTCTGGTCTTAATATTAGAGTAATATCGGCCTCACAGAATGAGTTGGGAAGTGTTTCCTCCTCTTCAGTTTTTTGAAAGTGTTTGTGAAGAATTGGTATTAATTCTTTAAATGTTTGGTAGAAGTCTGCTGTGAGGCATCTAGGCCAAGGGCTTTCCTTCGTGGGGAGTTTTAAGATTATTAATTCACTCATTTTTGTTAAAGGTTCAACACAGATTTTCTACTTCTTCCTAGATTTTGTCTTTCTAAGACTTCTTGTGTCTTTCTAAATTTTTTTACATTTTATCTAAATTGTTGGCATACAGTTGTTTATAATATTCTCTTACAATCCTTTTAGACTTTATAGTCATTACTACTATTAGGCTGGAAGTCATGTTCCTCTTTTATTCCTGATTTTAATAATTTTAGTCTTTCTCTCTCTTTTTCTTGGTCAGTTTAGATAAAGGTTTGATAATTTTGTTGATCTTTTTAAAGAAATAACTTTTGATTTTGTTGATACTATCTGTCAATTTCTATCCTGTATTTCACTAATTTCCATTCTAATCTATTGTTTTATTCCTTGTTGTTGCTTTAGGCTTAGGTTGCTCTTGCTTTCTCCAGTATCTTAAGGTGGAAAGTTAGGTTACTGATTCGAGATCTTCCTTCTTTCTTAATACAGGGTTTATTGCTATCCATTTCTCTCTAAGTACTGCTTTAGCAGTAAGCCATACTTAGTTATATCCTGTTTATATTTATGTGCCTTATAAAATATAGTGAATTGGTGGTTTCTTAAATAGGAATATATTATTCAGTTTACGCGTGTTTGTGAATTCTCCAATTTTCCTTCAGTTAGTGATTTCTAATCTTACTCCATTGTGGTCTGAGAATATACTTTGTATGATTTCAATTCTTTTAAATCTACTGTAGAACATGTTTTGACCTAACATATGGTATGCTGGAGAATATTCCATATGCTCTTGAAAGGCATATGCATTGTGGGGGCCTGGGAGCTCGGTCAGTTGAGCATCTGACTCTTGGTTTCAGCTCAGGTCATGATCTCAGCGTCCTGAGATAGACCCCACCCCAGGGATCATGCTCAGTGGAGAGGTCTGCTCGAGGTTCTGTAGCTCTACCTTTCCATCCGTCCTTTCCCCCCACTATCTCTCTCTCTAAAATAAATAAATAAATCTTCAAAAAAAAAAAAAAAGGAAAACATATACATTCTCCTGTCATTGAGTGGAGTGTTGCATAGATAGATGTCGGTTTGGTTTAGTTAATTTATGGTGTTTTTCAAGTCTTCTGTTTCCTCGTTGATTTTCTAGTTGTTCTACTGTTTATTGAGAGTGGGATATTATAGTTTCCAAATATTATTATCGAATTGTCTACCTTTTCCTTGAATTCGGTCAGTTTTTGCTTTACATATTTTGGGCTTTGTGGTTTAGGTACATATATATTTATAATTGATTTATCTTCCTGATTGACTCTTATCACTACCTAATGTCTATATTTCTATTAACTCTTTTTCCTTTAAAAAATATTTTGCTTGGGGTGCCTGGGTGGCTCAGTGGGTTAAAGCCTCTGCCTTTGGCTCAGGTCATGGCCTCAGGCTCCCGGGATCAAGTGCTCAGCAGGGAGCCTGCTTCCCCCTTTCTCTCTGCCTGCCTCTCTGCCTACTTCTGATCTCTCTCTCTCTATGTCAAATAAATAAATAAAATCTTTAAAAAGAAGTATTTTGCCTGATATTACTATAGCCACTCCAGTTTTCTTATGGTTGTCATTTGCATAATGTATCTTTTTCATTGCTTTTACTTTCTGCCTATTTGAATTTTCGGATTTGAAATGTCTCTATATACAAGATACACCTGGGTCTTGTTTTTTGTTTTTGTTTTTGTTTTAACCCAGTCTGACATTCTCTCTCTTTTGATTGTATTGTTTAACCAATTCAAATTCAATGTTATTAGGGATATACTTGGATTTATGTCCATCAGTTTGCTTTTTAATTTCTATGTCTCAAGTCTTTTTGTTCCTCTCTCTTTAACTATTTCCTTTTTGCACTAAGTGAATATTTTCTAGTCTAGTGTTTTAATTGCTTAAATTAATTGCCAGCTGGAATGGGGCTCAGAAAGGGTGGTGTATATGTATAAACCTATTACCACTATTGGGTGAATATTCAAGGATTTATTGTCAATGGGGAGGGAGATATTATTAGATAAAAGAGAAATAAGAGTAAGCACTGTTCCCATGGCTAGAAAGAATGTGGAGAAGAAATACAGACCTTATTATATGAGACAGGATATTCTGCTTAAAGATTAAAAATATTATGATTGAATATATCGAGAATTAACTTAAGAAGGAATATTTGTCTGTGAAAAGCTGACATATAATTTATAAAAGCTACAAGAACCCAAATTATTAGTTGATGCAATTATTTTCTTAGAGCTAGTGTAATTTATCAATGTCCATGGAATTTTAAGGAATCTACGAGGATAATATTTCAAATTCAGGGGTAAATTCTAGATCTACTTCTGCCATTATTCCCTTACTCATTTACTTATTCATTATGCTTAAAACACTTTTTTAACTGTGAGGAACTATGGGACTTTTCTTAGACAAACTATTTAACTCCTTTAGTCATACGATAAAAGGATTGGATTCTGTAATATCTAAGGATATTTCTCCTGTTCTAAAATCTCATGATTCTAAATGGCATAGTTGAAACAATCATTCCTTCATAATTCAGCAAATATTTATTGATCTACTAGGGGTGATCCATTGTGTTAGGAACGATGAGCACAGTAGACATAATTGCTGTCTTCATGAAACCATCAGGCATTGAAACAAGTAATAACAAGAGTGACAGGTTCATGAAGGAAAAAGTATAGGATACTGTTGGGCTTTAAGTCACAATTTTTCTAACTAACCCTGGTGGGACAGATGATCTTTCAAAGGTTTTCCTGAGGAAGTGAATTTGATGCTGACATTTGAAGGATGAGTAAGAGTTAACAGAAAAGCAACAGTTCAAAGGGCATGACATGGGAAGAAAGTTCTAGAAAGTGGGGAGAACATGGTCAAAGCCCAGGGACAAGAGAAAGCCTAGGGGGTTTGAGGAACTCATAAAAGTCAAGTATGTCATAATTCAAGACAGGAAATGAATAGAAATGAGGCTGGAAGGAGAGGAAAAGAGATCACAGAGCCTTAAGTCAGCCACTTAAAGTGGTTGGTCCTTCACCTGTGGACAATAGCAGACTATCCAAGTGAAATCAGATGCATGTTAAAAAAGATGACTCTGTCTATGAAGCATGGGGGAAACTGGAGGTCTCTGAGGTATCTGGATGGTCTGCTCTAGGGTGCGTGTGAGGATGGAATGAAGTGAATGGTTTGAAAGATACACAGAAAATTAAGTGTTTTAATAGTTGCTAATAGACTGGATGGGGAAGCTAATTAAATGGCTAATAAATTAAAACTTAACTCTGTGCCTTAAATGATTTAATACAATTTACAAAGATGCTTACAACTTAGCTGGGCAAAATATATTTACATGCTTTCTAAAATGAAGGCGAGGGAAAATAAGAATAAAAAGTTAACAGCCCAGAGGAAGATCAGTTCCTGAAATGAAACCCTTAAAGTCCTATTCCTTTAGAAATGGATCCCCAAAATAGATAAATATGTGGGCGTATTTATGATTATCTTGAGAACTGAGAGGCAAGAAAATGTGTTTGTCTGAAGAGGTGGTTTTTGATAATGGTATAGTGGGTGCTAATCTCCATTTGTGTTCTTGGGTGTGTGAGAAATACAGCTCCTTTCTGTCTTCTGTAAATGAACTTGTTCTAGGTTTTCAGGGCAGCCAGCATGGTAGAACAGTTACTGCTAGTTGTTATGAGCATCTCCTCAAATTCCTGGGGTTTATGCAGTGTCATTTGACCCTTCAGCTCCACCGGTCCTCATGGTTCCCCTACCGCAGCCAAGACTCAGGAATCTGAGTGACCTAGGAGACCTGAATGACAGTGAGGTCCCATCAGGGAAACAGAAACCACACCAGGTTTTTTCAAATACAAAGCACTCGATCTGGAATCTGTTACACAAGAGAAGAACAACTGAAAGAGCAGACGGGGATCACTGAGTAACCAGAGATACTGACACAGGAAGCCATTGCCACCTGTAAGGCTAGACAAATGAAAGGAATTTGGGGATTACCAGAATCTAGGAGTGCAGGAGGGGTCCCTCGGGATTGGTTCTCGGACCTCTGAGTAGGGGGTCCCACCTGTCTGCTGCTGGTATCTCTGAAATGGTGGGGCTTGTTCTGACTGCATAAAAAGACGATGGAAGCTGAAGCCAACTGCTGTTGCTGGGGTCATGCTGATGAGAACCCACCCCCAAAAAAAACAGGGAGTATTTTTTTTCCTCCTTCCATCTTCCAATCTGCCTCAGAGCCTGCCTTTGGCAGAGCATGGCAAGGAGGCCAGATGACAAAGGAGTCTGGGAAAGGAAATTTACAGAGCTCTAGTTTCAGCATCACAGGTAGAATATAGAAAGGTAGATCGGAGCTGAGATGTGCCACGTAAAGAACGGGCTCACTAGGGAACCACGTTCCTGGCAGCCTTGCTACTCCAGACTCAGAAGTCTCTCTGCTTCCTGGAGCTCACTCTCTCCCCCTAACCTGTGGGCATTCCTTTCTGTGTCTGCCTTTTCAGAGTCTCTCAAATCCTGCTCTGTCCTCCCCAGGAGCGTTCACAATAAATGTTGGTGTTTGACAGAATCAGAGCCCGAAATGATTAACAATCAAAAGACTAGTTCTTCTTTTCTTGAGGTCAGATCTTCCAGGAGGCAAGGGTAAATGTTTCCATTCTCTCCTTACAAAGAAAAGAAAAACAAGAAAAACAAAGAGGTTACCTTCCATAAGTGAGCCGAACAGCCACCAGCGGCCACAGTCACCACGCAGTGTGACATGGGCTGAGTCATGGCCCACAGTGATGTCCAAAACCTAATCCCTGGGACCTGTGGAGATGTGATTAAGGGGATTTGCAGATGTGATTAAGGTAAGGACTCTGAGATGGGGAGGTTATCCTGGCTTCTCAGGGTGCGCCCAGTGTCATCCCAGCAGGAGGAAGCAGGAGGGTGGGAGTCAGAGAAGGACATGTGACTGTCACCGCAAGAGCAGAAGCCGGAATGACGTGGGGCCTCGAGTCAAGGAATGCAGGTGACCTCGGGTAGCTGGAAAAATCCAGAAAGCAGACCCTTGCTTAGAGCCACAAAGGAATGCAGCCCCACTGGCCCCACAGAGGGGAACCCTGTAAGAAAGACTCACTTCAGACCTCTGCCCCCCAGAACGGTAGGATGATAAAGTTGGGTGGTTTGTGGCAATTTGTCACAGCAGACATAGGAAACTCATGTGCCAACCATCTACTGTGGGGCTACAACTGAGCCTCGGGCTGGAATTTGTGCAAACGCCAGTTACATTTAATTCACTCAGCCCCTTGATGAGGCGGAAGATTATCATTCTCATTTCACAGATGAGAAAAATGACTTAGAGAGAAAATGGATAGACCGTGTATCCTGCCTGATAGATGCTGCTGGCATGTGGAGGCGGTGGGCCTGATCACCAGAGAACTGCTTTCTCCCTGGAACCTGCAACTAGAATGTCAGGAAGAAGTCCTCTTACATCCTTAAAGGATTATCAAAGACGAACAGTTCTGCATGTCTTTAGACATTTTTACATATTAGCGATTAAAGCAGCAAAATGCTAAACATCTTGGTTGAAATGGCACCTTGAAGTTTTATTGAAGGTATTAATTTTTGAAGATCTCTCTTTTTTTCATTTCAATTCAATTAATTAACATATAACGTATTATTTGTTTCAGGGGAACAGGTCTGTGATTCATCAGTCTTAACACAATTCACAGCGCTCCTCATAGCACATACCCTCCCCAGTGTCCATCACCCAGCCACCTCCTCCCTCCCATTCCGCACCCGTCCAGCAACCCTTAGTTTGTTTCATATGATTAGGAGTCTCTTAGGGTTTGTCTTCCTCTCTGGTTTTGTCTTATTTCATTTTTCCCCCTCTTTCCCCCTATGCTCCTCTGCCTTGTTTCTCAAATTCCACATATCAGTGAGATCATGTGATAGTTGATTTTCTCTGATTGACTTGTTTTACTTAGCATAATACCCTCTAGTTCCATCCACGTCATTGCAAATAGAAGATCTCTTTGGGAAAAAAAAAAAAAAAAAGGTGGCTGCAGGGGTACACTTTAAGCAGTATGGATTGATCTATAAACCCAATAAAGTCAATAAACTAAAACAAAGCAGAATCAGGCCTATAAACACAGGGCCTGTTAACTCTAATAAAGCAACTCCATTTTTATAGACTGACATCATACGTCTTTGGAATACAAGTCTATGTGGAGTATTATTTCTTTAAAACTGATAGGAAATTGAAAGGTTGCTATAAATCAGGAGATTGATAAAGATTTTTTGAGGATTACAGACCTTAAAAAACTCTTCGTTTTAAGCCAAAAGCGTGTGGGTATTTAGAAAACATAGACAAAAAAACAAGAAGAAAACAAGTATTAATTTCTTATAAGTCTATGTTCCAAAATTAATACAAGATGAAAGATTTTGAGATTTGTGACAGGAACGGGAATTTGCTTACTCCACAACATAGATGTACATAAAAAATATAGTTTCTTTATTTTGTTTAAAATCAGTCTAGTTTTCCTAATGAGCTCTACCTCCTGGGATGCCTAAAACTATTTAGACATTAGCCTAAACTAGTAATTCAAACAATTTCTTTAAATAATGCTTGGTTTTCTGAGACAACTACATAATGTTCTCACTTCCTATGCTTGTCTCTAGAACAGCATCTCGTTATACTGGGAAGCAGGGCTCATATGATCTTATAAAAGCCAAATGAAAGGCTTCTTGGATGTAGATAGTGTTTTTCTTCACTTGACCAAAAACTGGGGAAACACTTGAGAAAAGAGAAAAAAACAAAAGGCCAATATACCTATGAAAAAGTCCTCAAAGTCAGCAAGCAAACCTTTAGGACTACACCAAAATAAAAGCCTTTGTACAGTTAAGGAAACCATTAACAAAACAGGCAACCAACTGAATGGGAAAAGATATTTGCCAATGATATATCTAATATATAAAGAACTTATACAACTCAACACCAAAAAAACCCCCAAACAATCTGATTACAAAATGGGCAGAGGACCTGAATAGATATTTTTCCAAAGAAGACACACAGACGGCCAACAGACACATGAAATGATGCTCGATTTCTCATCATCAGAGAAATGAAAATCTGAACTACAATGAGATATCACCTTACATGTATCAGAATGGCCAAATTAAAAAAGACAAAAATTAACAGCATTAAAGAGGATGTGGAGAAAAAGGAATTCTTGACTATTGGTAAGAATGCAAATTGGTGCAACCACTGTGGAAAATGATATAGATGTTCCTCAAAAAATTAAAAAGGAAAATACCAGATGATCCCATAATTCTACTACCGGGTATTTACCCAAAGAATATGAAAGCACTAATTTGATTTGATATGTTTATTGCAGCATTATTTAAACCTGCCAAGATATGAAAGCCACCTAAGTGTTCATCCACAGACAAATGGATAAGGAAGATGTGGTACACACACACACACACACACACACACACACACACACACAGGAATATTACACAGCCATAAAAAGAATGAAATTGTGCCATTTGTGACAACATAGATGGACCTAGGGGGTATCCTGTTAAGTGAACTAAGTCAGACAGAGAAAGACAAATACCATATGATTTCACTCATAGGTGGAATCTAAAAACAAAACAAATGAATAAGCCAACAAAAAGCACAATCAGGCCTATAAACACAGAGAAAAAAATTGATGGTGGCCAGGAGGGAGGAGGATAGGGCGATGGCAAAATGTGGGAAGGGGAATGGGAGATACAGCCTCCCAATTATGGAATGAATAAGTCACAGGGTTAAAAGGCACAGCACAGGGAATACAGTCAATATCGGAAAGTGTTGTATGGTGACAGATGGCAGCTACCTCGTGGCGAGCGTAGCACAATGCATAGAGAAGCTGAATCACTATTGTACACCTGAAACTAATGTAAGGTTTTGTGTCAACTATACTCAAATGAAAACATTTAGAAAAAAAAAATGCTCAACATCGCTAGCACTCAGGGAACTACACATTAAAAATGACACCGCACACCAATGACAAATGCTGGAATTTAAAAGACTGATAGCTATCAAGTATTGGAGAAGACATGAAATTCTGGAATTCTCATTCATCCTGGTGGGAGAGTAAATGAATTCAACCACTTCCAAAATTTTTGAAAGAATCCACTAAAACTAAACATATAAGATTTTTTCGCTTTTGACTCTGCTCAGACTTTTGATTCTCAACTATGTTTACAATAATAATATCTATTCATTAGGGGCTGAGTATTCCTGCTGCCCTGCCCCCCATCCCCGGGCCCAGATTCATAGGTTGAAGTCCCAAGCTGCAATGAGCTGACATCTGGGCGGGGGGGGGGGGGGGGGCTTTTGGCAGGTAATTGGGTTTAGATGAAGTCATAAGGGTGAGGCCACATAACGGGATTAGTGCCCTTATAAGAAGAGGAACAGACAAGAGCTGACTCTCTCTGCCTTGTGTGAACACAGCAAGAAGACGTGGCCACCTACAAGCCACACGCAGAATCTGCTGGCGCTTTGGTCTTCAATTTCCCAGCCTCTGGAACTGTGAAAAATAATGTCTGTTAAGTCACCCAGTTTACGGTATTTTTCTTTTATAGCAGCCCAAGCAGACTAATACACTATAATATCATATACTGATCTGTAAGGGGAATTCATCATAAATTCAGCTAAGCCGTGCACACAAAAGGCCAGGCAAATCAAGGGTGAGGAGAAAGAATTTCTTCAAATGCTCAGCAGGATCCCCCCCAAATTCTTAGGATTGTCTCACCTTCAGTTTTGAGCAACAGCTCTAAGCAGATTTTTGTGATTCTCAATAACTTTTCTCATGCATCAAAACTCAACATTTTCCCCAGTGCTGCTGTTTTGACTCAGATAAGGACTATTCTCCTGCAATAAGAAGATAATTTCACTTATTAATGATCCACCAGACATTAAAATGTATTTCTGTTTATTTTAGGGCATGTATATATTCTCCCCCTACGTCCTCTGCCTCTTCTTCCTTCTTCATTAAGAGCTACGTTTTGAGATCTGTGCTAAAAGTTGCCCTTGAATGAGCTGTTTTAATACTCATCACTACTCTAGGAAATATGTACTCTTTCATTTCACAGGGACCCCAGACTCTGAGGGTTTAGCAGAAAGTCTGAAAGCTGAGAAGAAAAGCCCGGTTCCTACGGTTTACAGATGACAGATCTGTGTTCACCCAAAGCCTCCACAGTTGGATGGTCAGCCACAGCCTTTGTTCTTTTTTTACTTTTTTGGCGGAACTGCTGACCAGGGTGTGGCCAGACAGGCAAACAAACTGTCTTGGCACAAAACAACCAGTCCCTGGGGGTGTCGTCCTTCCTGCAAAACAACAGAAAACAAAAAATCATGAGCCAGGTGGCCTAAACAACAGACATTCATTTCTCCCAGTTCCAGAGGCTGGGCACTGAAGATCAAAGTGCCAGAGATGTCTCAGCGAAGGTGGTCCTGGGTATTAGATAGGAAACCCCAGATGTGTTATTCAGAGCAAGCGCACACAGCATCCCAGACAGGGAAGGTATCGTTGTCCATATTCACCATCGCACGGTGAACCTGACAGTTTTCTTTAGCTCAGCCCATGGCAGCCAGACTTTCTATCTTCAAAGAGACAAGGATACACTCTAAGTGCTGCGATGCCCGTAGATGGAGAGAAAGACCATACATATGGGCTATGAGGGGGGTATGGACCCGAGAGTAAGGGTTAGTAGGCACGGGACAGGGTGATCTCAGTCTCATATTCTGTTCACAAGGATCCCAGGTGGTTCACAGATGTCCCAAGGGTCAGCATGTGTAAGAGGGAGGGTTGCAGGTATGAACACTTGATTCAGGTATTAACTCTCACAGCATGCCTAGTTCATGTTCTCCAGGCTCACTGAACTGTTGACTCTAGGGCACCTGGATGGCTCAGTGGGTTAAGCATCTGCCTTCAGCTCAAATCATGATCCTAGGGTCCTGGGGTGGAGCCCCCTGCTCAGTGGGGAGTCTGCTTCTCTCTCTCCCTACGCCTGCTGCTCTGCCTACTTGTGTTCTCTCTGTGTGTCAAATAAATAAAATCCAAAAAAAAAAAAAAAAAAACAAAAAGAACTATGGGGTCCATTACCAACAGCTTACCTGGGGAGAGTTTTGACCATTTGCAAGCTGAGCGGCTTGGTCCTGGAGCTGGCGGAATACTGAAGACGTATCCCATGATGAGACCAGTGGACGAAGACGCTGAGCATTGGCATTCAGGAACAGCAGCCCTTGGCCTTTGCATTTCTGTTCCCCAGCAGCTGACCTGGAAGTAATCCCTACCCACCCTACCTTCCCCGATGGCACCACTGGATTCCACTTCTGGCCTAGATGACCCTCAAGAATTTGGGCTATTGTTTCTCTCTCATTTCTAATATAAAAATCTTCCTGGAGCGCCTGGGTGGCACCATCGATTAAGCATCTGCCTTTGCCCCTCGCAGGACTCCTGCTCAGTGGGGGGTTTGCCTTCCCCCCTCCCCCTCCACTCATGCTTGCTCTCTCTCTCTCTCTCTCTCACTTTCTCTCTATCTCTCTCTCTATCCCAAATAAATAAAATATTTAAAAAAAAAGTCTTCCAACAGAAACCAAAGTAGATAGAATAGCACGATGAGCCCATTGCCCAGTTTCCGTAATTCCCAATGTTTCGCCAGTTTTTTCATCTTAGTTGTTTCACATCTCTTTTCTGCCATAGTATTTTCCAGCAAATCCAAGAGCTCACTTAAGCTCACATGCAGAGCTCCAGGGTAGCTCTTCAACAAGTCTGGACTTTCTTTTTCTCCCAGTAGAACTACACCGTCTTAGCACACTCGACAAAATTAGCAAGTACTATTCAAATAGCCAGTCAATATTCAGTTTTGGGGAACGGGTGATTTGTTCAAATCAGAGTCCAAACAAGACCCGTGTGTCACATCTGATGGCTACGCCTCTCTAGTGTCTTTGTTCTCCCCGAACAGCATCTCTCCTTCTTGTTTTCATGGTGCTTATTTCTTGGGTAGCTTGTTTGAGGAA
The DNA here is from genome assembly GCF_002288905.1 of Enhydra lutris kenyoni. Classification (NCBI taxonomy): domain Eukaryota; kingdom Metazoa; phylum Chordata; class Mammalia; order Carnivora; family Mustelidae; genus Enhydra; species Enhydra lutris. Next base: position 47,889,783 of record NW_019154099.1, read on the forward strand.
GTGGGATGGGAGACAAGAACCAAGCAACTCGCTGAAATATGTGAGTTCTTTTCCCATTTTTAATTTTACATTTCATATCCTTAAATATCTGGTAAATAAAGTTACTTTGCCGCCTTATAATACTAATACATTATGATATATTAGTAATATTATATTAATAATAATATATTATAAATTATATTATATTAAATATATGTTATATATAATATATAATATATTAAAATTATATATAAATACTAATATAATCATATATTATCTAATATAATACTAATGTATTATAATATAATTATATTATTATAATATAATATTACGTACTTTGCCACCAGGTAGCTATTTCAATGGGGCTTCAACTAGTATTGCTTTATTATTTCTGAGGCCCAATAACAGCTACTTGAAAGGGTTTTTTTCCACATTATACAGCTCAGTGTTGGTAAGGTGATTTCGGTATGTTACCACATCTTGAGCTTATAACCTTTATTTTCAATCATCACACAGGCATTCAGATATTTCTTTAAAACATTAATTATACAGTTTATTCATGTTATTCTTTACAGATCCAAATTCACTCCAAAATGATTTGATGTATCAGTTGTCACTGTTTTATGTATTTTTTTTTAATTTGATGACACTGAATTCTCTCTCTAGATTGCTCAGAAGAAAGGTGATCTCAGAAATACACACAGATTTAAAGATAGCCAACAGCGCTCCGGCTAAACCAATGGCATGTTTGGTATAAAGAGATTGGAACATGCCAGGAGTCCCTTGTGTACCGACATAGAACATGACCGTGTTCTGCAGAGACCAAGATCCTTACCCATCGCCTCCAGTGCCGCCATAAACACGTGACCTCCTCGTTCCAAAGTGGACTGCGTATGTCCACTCCCACGTTCAAAGCCAGAATCGATTTCTGATGCACGTAGCGTGTATGATTTTATTTCACTTGAGAAGTTTTTAGACCATGAACTTTTCCTTCTGTGAGACATAGTAACATTATCCAGGGAAGAATATAAACCAATATAGCAACTGGGATGTTTGACTTCCACGCAATTAATCGGGTTTCATCAGGCACAGCATTATGGATCAAGTAAGTACGGCGGATACACTATGTGTGTGTTACCGGGAACACACGTGTGAAACACACTGGAGCATCCTCATTTGAGAAGGGGATCACAGCAAAGCAAGGACGTGCTCTTCTGAAGCTGATTTCTCTCTGGGACTCTCCTCTACCCCCTCTCCGCTCGTGTGGGTACAGAGGCTTAACCCACAGTGCTGTTGAAAGCTGATGGACCCTCATTCAGATATGGGGTGGGAGCAGGCCTTAAGGAAGAAAGAGAAAATGGAAAGTTTATAAAGAAAAGACGAGGAGGGCCAAGAGAGACTATAGGTCATGAGAAAACCAGTGGGGACAAGGAACACGAGGCATATCAAGTCCTATTAGCCTGGAACTGAATTTCAGGAAGAGTCACTCAAAAGCTTACTAACCAAAGTTGGTCAGTTGCAAATGTTGGGTTTAATTAAAAGATAACCCTTGCTAAAATCATAGCAGACTTTTCTCTTTATCTTATTCTCTGATTTTAAAGTCCCACTCTATTCGTGAGCTCAGCTTTCCTTTATTCTTAAAAAGAAAAAGTCAAATAGTATTTTCATTGGTTATAAGGTTATTTTGTTTTGTAGATATCATTTTATAAATGTGACCATGGCTTTTATAACAGCAACCTTTTGTTGCTGTTTTTCATATCAAATAATAAAAAGATTTAAATGGTGGCTTTTTGCTATTTCACGTTGATTCATTCATCTCTATCTTTTGTTAGACAGACGTACGCAGGTGCGCAGACCCTTAAGGACGCACAAATTCACCTTGCTTACTCTAACTAAGCACCTGGCCTGGCACTATTTTTAAATACTTAGCTTATTATTTATACACAATCTCTTCTTGAGGTATAATCCATGACTTCTTCTTTATGCAAAAATTAGATAATAATTTCTATAAGCTCCAAGTTAAAATTAAACATTTTTAACTGAGCCACGACTGTACAGTTCAGTTTATGCATTCTTGAGCTATGCATAAGCCAGTTTTCAATACTCTTGTGTTATGGAAGGATTAAATTATAGCTTTGCAGTAGATTAACTTTCTTTGTATTATTGTATTTATACGTCTGGTTGGTCTATTATGCATTTTCTCCATACTATCTTATAAACTGATTAGGACATAACTCCTTTTCTATTGTATTCATAAGAGCCCACCATAGCATGGATTTAAAAAGCAAAATTAAATACCCAGTATCTCTGGCTTAGAAAATCATGGGTTCTCAATTGCTGTATTGTAATTCTGTCTATAGATCTACCTAACTACATTGAGCTTTAAAAAGAAAATGCAATTAAAGACACAGATTGCTGTGAATGAGAAATTTTATTCCATGAAAAGTAATGAGTAAATTTTCCCCATTCCTGACCCCAGATGGGACATCTCCGAGATTTGCTATAGAAAGACTTGGGTGATGCTCTTATGTCTTAATACAATACATAATATATAAGAATGTTCCCAGATCAGTTGGCATTTCTTTTGGCTTGAAGAAGCTGAGCCTTTGTGTCTTTAAATTATAGGCACATAATCCTTGAATCTGCTGTGTGGCCAAAAAAAAAAAAAAAAAAAAACAAGAAAGAAAGAAAAGAAAACAAAGAAGGAAAAATAAGTCAAGCACACTCTTTTTGTTTACTGAACACTCAATACGCAATATGAAAGCAAAATGCTTAGTATTTTACTAAAGAATAAAATGTCATTCGAGTGATAATACCCTCCACAACTTAGTAGTTTCTGGCTTTCGTGTTTAAGAAAAACCGACTAGATGGACTGGTTAAATCCAACCAAAGGTCAAGGGCTTTGAAAGTTCTTCCTTATGATGTGGGGGATGTCCTGGCCCCAGTGTGCCCGTTGAAAGTGGCAGGTTGGGCAGAAACAGGCACTGGTGAGGGTGTGGGTGTGTCAGCATATACGTGTGGGAGTGGCCCGGTGTATAAAATCTGGTGGCATTTTCATTTGAAACAATGAGCCATGTTAGCTTAAGATGTTTCTGGTGTCTCTCCCTGGGCTTCCCGTAGAGAGCCTCTTGCTCCTTTGTGATTCGTACCTTACTTGCCTCTCCGCCCAGGTCCTCTGTGAACTCCTCTCGGGCAGGGACCAAGTTTACACGGCCCAGTTTGTACAGGTGGCTGGCCCAGGGCTAGGCACTTAGTAGGTGCTTGTGAAATGTTGGCTGAAGCAAATGAGTGACTACAACAAGCTTCTTTTTCTAAAATTTTAATTCAATTAGCCAACATAGAGTGCGGCAGTAGCTTTTGATGTAGTGTTCAGTAATTCATCGGTTGCATAGAACACCCAGTGCTCATCAATCACGTGCCTCCTTAATGCCCATCATCCAGTTAACCCATCCCTGACCCACGATCTTCTTTGGAAATACTCTTTCACTCCTGTCTGAGAGCTCCATGCACCAAGCCTTTCACTGGGTCTAGCACATCATAAATACTTGTAAGTTTGTTGCCTGATGGACTGAGACAAGCATTCAGAAGCATTCCAATTTGTAGACTGGAAACTAAAAGTGACTGACAACTTACATTAAACATGCTTTTTCTTTCTATGACTTTGGCTATTTAAATAATAATTGTTCCCAAGGCCTTTTAGAGCACCCGCTTACGTTCTTTGGGAGAAAACACAAATTTTAGGGGCCAAATTGTGGCTTCTATTAGCTCATATTGCTTTCCTTAGCTGCACTGAAAAGTCTAGAAAATTGTAATTGGTGTTGAGAGGTATAAAACTTGCAGGTTTAGTAAGAAATCACCCACAGTATTTCATTTCATCTCTTCCTCTTTTGTTCCTCATTTCCTTTTTGATAACCTCTCTTCCCACCCTATCTCTTCTCTGCCTTTGACTGCAGGAGCTTCTCTCCCTATGAAAATGTGCATCGGACCGTGACCTGTACAGTCCGTGGAATTGTTCTCAGGGTGAAAAACCTTCATGACTATTAGAAACAATTACCATTTCCATTTACAACCAGACCAAAGCTTTCTGAGTGGCAGAGATGTAAATTTATTTTAGCCTTAAATCTAAAGTATGATTCTTGTGTGTGGGAAACCAGGAGTAGGAGACCAGTGTGATTGGGAGATACATTTCAATTAATTCTTCCACCAACACCTTATCTCTTCTGCATCAGAACCTTTTATAGTGTTAAAATTAACAATTATGCAGCTGATGGTTGGCTAAACCCACCAGGGGACCTGGAGAGAGCCTCAGATAACACGACACATATAAATCATTCAGGAGAACAATTCATGAAAGAAAAGTTATCTGTGTTTGGGATGACATTGGAAGAACTAAATAGGAGTCAATTTGAAGAAGGGACATTTTGTCCCATTGTCTAGCTTGCCTTTTTCTTTTTTTTTTTCTTTTTCTAATTGTGTCATAATATACATTTTTAAAATTAATTATCCATTTGGTGGCAAGATAAAGGTCTCTTCTTGCGCTCAGGAAACAGTGGCTCTGTGGTGAAAGGTGATTTCACATGAGTAGCCCTCGTCAAGAAAGCTGTTACCAGATAAGGTGGCACGTCTTCTTTGAAGAAGCACAATGAAGGGTGACAGACAAGTCCATGTTTACCAACCTGAATAGAGAGGCCTGGAGATTTCAGCCTCCTGGTCAGTTACATAAGCAGAGAGGACCAGCTCTGAAATGATGCTACACCAAACCACAGAGAGCACCAAGCAGTAAGCACTTAACAATAGGACAACCCATGAAACTGGGTCCTAGAGACCACCAAGCCCTGCTCTCAGGATCTCTCCCTGCAAATATTTGGTAAGTACCTCTAGACCTGGCTTCATGCTTAGACCTTCATCACCCTAAAAGAGGTCTATTGCGGGGCATTTAATCATGTTTATAATTAAAACATTATTATTTTTTTAAAGTAGCCCCGCATGGAGCCCAACGTGGGGCTTGAACTCATGATCCCGAGATCAAGACCTGAGCTGAGATCCAGAGTCAGATGCTTACCCGACTGAGCCACCCAGAAGCCCCTAAAACGTTTGATGATGCTTATGTATTGTTCTTGATGCAGGGCAAATAAATATGCACACATATATTCTGGAATAATCTGAAATTTAATAGGACCAATTGCCAGATACTACAATCTTGCGAGTGATCTGTTTTGTGTATTTGTATTTTTATTTAAATTTTCTCTTTTTGTATCATTTATCCCACTGATACTTTAAAAAAAAATCATATCTGCATGGTCTTGATTCATCCTTCTCAACTTCTGGTTTGGATTTTTAAATTTCACTCATCGTCAACAGAAATATTCAACCTGTCGTTTGCATATCTGGAATAGTAACGAGCCTCAAAGCTTTAATAACCACAGGGGTGACAAAATTGTCCTATAATTTTCATTTCCTTAAAGTAATTTATTCTTTTCCCCTCACTCCCACACCTTGCTACGAACATGCCGAAGAAATAAAAGTCATGAGAGGAGAAAAAAAAGATATGGGTTTTGACAAGGTTCAATAACTATGTCACAGTTTGGTGAACATTTTACTATTCATTATTCTTTAGTGAAGTATGAATCAGAGTTGCCTTAATATTTATTTGCATCCAAAATACCTGGATAAAATTTATTGTTTTGTTTTGGTATTTATGATGACACACGGTGTTTTTAATTATTTGCTCTGATGAGCATATCAATTATAATTTCATTCTGGCATTTAGTTCTTTGGGAAGACATAAATGTTTGTGATCAAATGTTGATGATCAATAATGGTGCAAAGATGTCATTGATTTGTTTAACACCCTCATTAAAGTGTGGAAAATAATGGTGAGGATATAGACATAACCATTCCAGAGCAAATGTCATGAAGACCTGAACAGTGTCACATAGGAGAGGACTGACAGAAACAGAAGACAAATCCAGACTGTTCTATACCAGAAACTGTTCCTTCATCAGGCTTTTTCGTGGAGAGAAACATCAAGATCAAGGTAAACATTAGAATCCACTCATAATTTTTAGACACCCTGACATTTTTAGGTACTAAGAATACAGGCAGATAAGACAATATTTTGTAGGTAATAAAATATGCTTGGCCCTCATTACATACATTGCACTCTGAGTCATTTGCTGTTGATGAATCCTTTTGTCATTCCTATAATTTCAAGGCTAAAAAACTAAGGTTTTTTCTCCGAAGGATAGTTGGACTGGGTAGAGCCTGGCCAGCTTCTCCCCTCTGTCCCAGAAGAGCTCTAGCACATGAGTCTTTTTCCTCCGTACTCTATTCAAAGATGACAATTAAAATTAAAAAGAAACTAGACATAATGCACATATCATAAAATTCATGCATTTAGAGTGTGCATTTCTGTGGCTTTTGCGTATCCAGAGAGTTGTGTGGCCACCATCAATATCTCATTCCAGAACGAGTTCTTCTGGCCAAAAACAAAAACAAAAACCCTTATGCCCTTACCCATTAACAGTCACTCTACATTTCCCCCAACTCCCAAGCCTGCCAACCCCTCATCTTTGCTCTGTCTTGGTAGATTGGCCTATTCTGGACATTTTACATACGTAGAATTCTAGGATATGTGGCTTTTTGTATCTGGCTTCCTTCGCACGGCACTATTCCCGGACACAGAGAAAAAAGATTTTTCTGCCCTCACGGAGGTCGTAGTATGGTAGGACAATCCAGCTGGGTTAATACACACCAACCACAGAAGGGACAATGTGTTTTCCTCTTGACCCTGTCTTCAGTTTCTTTGGTGTACGATGTATCAGTACAAAACAATGACCCCCATGATGCTGTTGCCAGGGTGACAAGGCCTGCAGAATTGGGATCCCCTTTATCTTCAACTCTACCTTCAACTTTATGCTGTTTTTACAATCAATTCTCTTTATTTCTGAGCCAAGGACCGAGAGACTAGAGAAACTCAGGGTGGATTCATGGATCACTTTCAAGCCGCCTTTCATACAAGGGCAGACTCGCCCTGCTTTTGCTTCCCTGTTCACCGTTTCATTCCGCATCCACTCATTACGCTGCCATATTGGGTGCCATACTGGGTGCTGAACTCAAGATGCATCCTTGAGCATCCACTCAAGATGCTGCCATATTGGGTGCGGGACTAACCCACAGAATAACGCAGCATCCCGGAGTGCCAGACTTTTGAACGATGTGAAAGATGATATTCTGATTTGTCTGACCTAAAGCTGTCCCTTAAAAATCCACACAGCCGCCCCAAATCCTCTCTTACTACCTTTAAAATGTTCTGTGAACATCTTTAACTCAAGTCAATAAAACCACTTTTTTACTCACACGCGTTGTAAAAATTCTCTGTAGGAGACTTGAAAGATAAACTCTACAGGAGACAGTGAGAATCACCCATAACCTCGGCAGGCAGGATAAACTGATGTTGACAATTTACATTTAGTTTTCTCTGTTTGGGCACCTATATTCTTTCAAATTCAATAAAAATGACTGAATACCTTTTATGGACAAGTGGGAAATAGGAGGTAGATAAGAACAAATCTCTTGGAGTTCACCAATGTTTGAAAATTAAGATCACCAGGGCGCCTAGGTGGTTCAGTTTGTTAAGCTGCTGACCCTTGTTTTTGCCTCAGATCATGATCTCTGGGTCGTGAGATCAAGCTCCCCGTCATGCTCCGACCTGGGTGTGGAACCTGCTTGGGATTCTCTCTCTGCCTCTGTCCCTCCTGCCACATGCTCTCTCTTTCTCCCTCTCTTAAAAAAAAAAAAAAAAAAAAAGAAGGAAAGGAAAAAAAATTAGGATCACCCCTCCCTCTGCCCAACGATAAACAAGTATATTTTCCCATTCCTTGGGATATTCAAAAAACATACTCACACCTGCATGTGAATGGGCCATTTCCATACTGATTCATTTATGTCGTTTTCTATTTTTTAACCATTAAAAAGAATGCTATGTTAAAATCATGTTGAATAATCTTTTACATAAAAAAAAGCATTCGTAATTAAATTCTGAGAACAGATCATCAATGGCATTGCTAAATCAAAGGGTATTTTTGTTTATCTTTCAGCATATTTATGGACATTGTTAAATTACCTCTAACCTATTATGCCAATTTATACTCATACTAGCTTTGACTAATAGTGTTCCTTTTCCAATCTCCTGGACAAAACTGACATTATAATTGTAAACATCCTTACCTAATTATATAGGCAAAATGTTATCTTTAATTATTGGTAAAGTTGAATATTTTTATATGCTTATTGGCTATTTTTGTGCATATATTATGTATGATTTGACTATTCTTGTCTCTGCCTCTTTTTTTAGGTTGCAGTATTTGTTTTTATTGGTTAATAAATGCTCTTTATATAACAAATAATCTGTCAGATATTACGTAATCTAGTCTTTGCGGGTTGGCTCAGTCAGTAGAGATCTTGAGATCATGAGTTCAAGCCCCCGTTGTATGTAGAGCTTACAAAAACAAAATTTAGAATTAAAAAAAGAAAAAATATAGAAGTTTTAAATGTTTTCATAAACTGCATTTATTAATATTTTTCTTCATAGTTTTCTGCCTTTGATTTCATGTTTGATTGTCCTTTTCCAAAGTAAAGTAAAAAAAAATCCATATTTTTTTCTTCCAGTTGCTATGTTTTTTAATATTTAAATCTTTACTCTATCTGCAATGTATTTTGTCATATGGAGATGTAGGCATTCAACTTTACTTTTTCTCTGATAGCTCTCCAATTGCACATTTATTGAATAAATCTTCTTTTTGCAAATGACTTACAAAGTCTTCATGAAACACTAAGCTCCTACATACACTAGAACGCATTAGTACTTTCTTTCCTGGGTACACTGAAATTGTATGTATTCTGCTATTCTTGTCAACTGTTCCAGGAAGAGCCAGGCACAAATCTTACTGTGAAAAAAGAGTAAGATCTGCCTCTCCAGATTCTAATTTTCTCTATTTCTTCTTTGAAAAGAAAAAAATGTGACCACTTTTTGGCTTCTTCTGTGTAATGTCTGATACAGAGCCATGCTTAATCTGTGTCTGTTGAGTACTTGAATGAGCAGACTCTGGGAAGGCATCTGTGCCCATGACATCACGGTGGTCAGAGGTGTGCACTGGGCAATCTTCAGAAGTCACACAGAGCCCAACAGTGAGGTCATGAGACCCGAGCACACAATCTGCTTCCCACAAGGCAATCACACAGCTCACTCTTAAGTTGTGTTGTCTTCATTGAAACAATTCCCTTCATTCTTTGATCCCAACCTTCATGACATTCCAGAACTTTTTTTTATCTTCGAGAAAAGTCCTAGCAGGAATGTCTCCACTGCATGGCTTCAGACATCATCTTATGGAACTCCTTTTTCTCTCTCGAGTCCAACCCAACTTCTTTTCACCTTCCTGTCCTTTTTCTTCTATGTGCCGAGGGACTGGATCACTTGAAAACTTTCTTTGCCATAAAAATGAAGTCCTTTGACAAATTTTTAGCAGGCTAAGTTTTAAATTTTTGTCTAGTTATTATACCAAAAATGAACAATTTTCTGGGCCCCTGACAAATTTCCCAACTTTTGAGAAATTGGCTTCAGCTGCTACGGTGTGTAAAATAACATAGGCAGTCCTTAGCACAAATGTACTTCAAAAATGGGAGTCTCCTTTCAACCTTTCCTACGTTAAAATGCATCTCTTTCTCCCATGAGACCATATTCTCATTGGCAGAGGTGATTTATTACCCGACTTTTAAAATCCAATATCTAGCCCAGGGCCTGGTACAGAGTCAAACTTTAAAAAAGTATACGATGACTGAATAACTGAAAATTCAATAAATTTTTATTAAATTATTGAAAATTATTGTTCAATGAATAAACAATAAATGAATGATATAATTAGAAAAGATAGTAGTATCAGTCCCTTTTTTTTCAACCCTAATTACTATTTGTCAACAAAGTCTGCTAATTCTGCTGCGCCACATTTCCGTTGTTACATTCCAGACTATTCATTTCTATACCAGACTGCATATGCTTAATTCCATTCTCCTTCAGATTGATGCTTCAAAAGTTACCTTTCCTTTACTTCCAATTCTATTACCATTTTCCAAGATGCAAATGCAATTCCTTTCCATCAATGTGTGTGTCTGTCTGTGTGTCTGTGTCGGTGTGTCCGTATTTGTGACTATGTGTACTTGTGTGTGTGTCTATGTGTCCTAAGCAAGACCTGACCTAGGGAAGGTGCTCAAGTAAGAGCTGTTGAATTTGAAGTCTGATTCTTTTCTCCTCCCCAATCTTATTAATGATCCTGTATCTTCTGCACTTGAACTTAGGTGTTAACAGCTACATTTAAATGGCTTCCTTACCTTCATTTCTTATACTAGAGCTTACATTGTTTCCCTTCTGGTACTTAGACTTATCTCTAATTTTTACGTAATATTAACATTAAGATGGAGCATGCCTTTAAGTTATTCTTGTACCATATTTTATGATTCCAAAAATCTCTCAAAATTTTTCCTTCTTAAAATAACTTGGGTGTTGTACTTCCTCCTGACCACAGGTGTGCTGTTTCCTGTATTCTTCCTTCTTCTGGGGTTCAGATGCTACTAGACCTGCTTCTTATCTTCTTTGGTCATTCCATTTATTGATGTCCTCCTCCCTTCTTCTCCCCTTCTCACCCCTCTTCTCCTTTTGGCTTTGTTTTCTCTTTTTTTCTCTTTCCTTTCTGTTTTGGGACACTTCAAATAAAGTTCTCCCTTCTAAGGAAGTGTTTTGGGTTTCTCTCTTTTTTTTTTTTAAGATTTTATTTATTTATTAGAGAGAGAACATGAGCACTGAGCAAGGGGAGGGGCAGAGGGAGAAGCAGACTCCCTGCTGAGCAGGGAGCCCCAAGCCAGGCCCAATCCAGAAACTCCAGGATCATGACCTGAGTGGAATACAGACACTTAACCGACTAAGCCACCCAGGTTCCCCCTAAGGAAGTGTTTTGTATCTTATTCTCGATAACATTTAGGTAACTTCCATCTCTGTTTTTTTGACTGGTTTCCAAAGGATCATTGTTTCACTTTCTCCCGTGTTCCTTCATGAAATCTCTTTTATTAACCTTTCCCCACTATGCTACACCATCTGCATTCTCTTCTCCCTGTTTCCTTCTCTCACACCCAGGAAACAGGCTTACGCTACCTGTTTGGGTTTTTCCTCAGGATTTTCGTTGTGGGCCCTTAGAGCTAGTCCAGCAAACCTGCCTGGGCTTAGCAACAGACCTGTGTCTGTTTTTATTACAAAGAGCAGACACAGCCCCACAGCAAAGACCTGCTGGTGGAGGAATTTTGAATGTGTGGTTTTCTGTATCAACTTTAATCTTTTGCTGACTCTTCAGACCGAACTAAATCAAACAAAACCACAAGACAACAACAACAACAAAAAACTGACAATCTTTTTAACAGTAATTTTCCTGATCCATTCAATTTTATTTTGTATCTGTATTCCCTTGTTCCAAAGGTTTTATTGTTTGTTTTTACTGAAATCCTTAATACAACCAAAATATCTTTCTATTGTGGTCACAATGCTTCCCATACCCAGAATTTTATTCTCCAAGAGACTGAATCACATTCTGAATTACCAAGACTGTCTTCCCAAAGTACTTACCCTTTTCTCCTAATGCTGTATCCAAAGTAAATGCTTGTATTTTTTTCCTGGTAATATGAATCACCCATCAAACGCATTGTTTCCTGGGATTTGAACCAAAAAGTTTCTTGCATCAAGAGAAAGCTCAGTAAATTTTTGTTGGATGAATGGGTGAACGTTGATTTATGTTATGCCAGTTGTAATAATAATTAATATCTTCATCTCCACCAATATTACAACATCTTTACTGCAACAGTTAGCATTTACCTGCTTTGGGCCAAGGACATAAAACATGTTAGAGGTGTTATCTAGTCATAGTAGCTGTGTGTAACTTGGTTTTTCTTTAGAATTATTTAGATTTCAGGATCCCCTTCTATAGGATTGTAGATATTTTCTGTCAGATACTTCAGGGTTCCCCCTTTTTCAGAGGTCATTTCTAAATATTAAAGTTGTAATGGACACTGTTCTTAACCAATATAACTCCCCCACCCTCCTTGTTAACAAAATACTGATCTACGGGCAGCAGAGTGCCCAGCTTAGTCTCTGTTTCTCTGCGTCCTCTGCAGCTGGGGTAACTAATTGTGGCCAGTGAACATAAGAGGAAGTCAGCTGGAACTTTCTAGGAAAGCTTTTACATCCACATGACCTGACACTGGCACCTCCTCTCTCCTCCTTGATCTCAGATGTGATGCCTGGAGCTGTGGCAACAGTCTTGTGGCCATGCCAGCCAGGCCCTAAGTTGCAAATACATTACTGAACTGTAGAACCAATTTGAGTATTCCTCTGCTTTCTGAACCCTGCCATTTTTTATTTTCTGTTCTAGTTTTTGCTGGGATGGTATTGGCGGTGGCAGCAAGGGTATCATGTGTTTTGGTGCCTCTCTGGGGCATGAGGATATTTGCAAAACTAGTCATAGCTCTGCTGGGCTATGGTAATGGTGGGTCCCATTTAGCCCCCGTAGGCATTCTTGCTCTGTGTAGACCCTTTCTGCATTGACTCTAGGCTTGGTCTCATGACTTGCATCAGCCAACAGGACATGAGCAAGCATAGTGCAAGTAGATGGTCAATACGCCATGTGTGTGGGCCTTGTCTGCTTGGAATGTTCCCAGCCATGATGGTCTGAGAATCCTGGCCCCATAAAGAGGCCAATGGAAAAGAAGGCAGGCACTCATTCAACCCTCAGCAGAGCAACCAGCCAATAGCCGGCACAAGTTGACAGCTGTGCGAATGAGCCACCCTGGATAGTCCAACCCAGGTGAGCCTCCCGCTGAACCACAAAGAGCCGAAGACTTGCCTAACTGAGCCCAGGCAACCCACAGAATCATGAGAGATCATACAATGCCTGTTGATTTAAGCACTAAGGTTTGGGATGGTTGGTTACCCAGTAACAGATAACAGGAAAAGTTTCCTTCTTCCTAGATATGCCATGAGTTAAAGAATTGCGGTATCCTACCGACTAGCACAGCTGTAAAATTAGGAAAAGAGAGAAGTATTTGCTTTTGCAGTTTTGCTGCAAGTCCTAGATATAATTTCTGTGTCTAGGGAAACACAAGAAGCCTGATACAGTATGAACCAATTCAAAACACTACATTTTCTATTTAATTCTACTTAGCATTTATATAGCGCTCATTATCACAGAATAGAGGGGCTTTACGATGTTATTATTTAGCATTTATATTGCTATTATATTGCTTTTAGCGTATGTTATAAATTATTTTAATTTTTATATTTGCAAAGTACGTTAGAGTCATTTAAATTTAAAATTATTTCATAACACTATTTGTGAAAGAGAAAATTTATAACCAATATCGAGCACAATTTATATCTTCCCTGGGAATGTGCATACTTTGGCTATATAGGAAGCTGGGTGCAGGGGCGCCTGGGTGGCTCAGTTGGTTAAGCGTCTGCCTTTGGCTTGGGTCACGATCCCAGGGTCCTGGGATTGAGCCCCACATCAGACTCCTTGCTCAGCGGAGAGCCTGTTTCTCCCTCTTTCTCTGCCTGCCACTCTGCCTACTTGTGCTCTCTCTCTATCTCTCTGTCAAATAAGTAAATAAAATCTTAAAAACAAAAAGAAGCTGGGTAGCAAGGAATAGAAGTAAGGAATAGAAATGTAGCATCGATAGAATTGCAACAAAGGCCACACCAGAACAATCAGCATTGAAAAAAGGAGTTCCAGCCAATTGCTCCCTTCAAGCAATATTTGATACAAATATCCCAGAAGCCATAAATATCTTCATACAGCAATTCAAGCGGGAGGCATTGCACTGTGGTAGATCAGAGCAAGGCTTTGGAATACCACAAAGAAGGTGTTCAACCTTTCTGATGATTAGCTTTTCATCCATAAAATGGATATCATTGGGTGACTGTGAGCATTAATTGAGCTCGCATGAGTAAAAACACTTTATGTAGGCCTGATCTGCTGAAAGTGCCTAAAAATTAGAGCTAGACCACTAAGATTGTATTAAGATTATTCCTAAGATCTTCTTACTTAGATCTTACTACTAAGATCTAATTACTCACTAGGATTATGTACTAATTGAGAATTAATTTCTTTATTGTCACAAAGTTGTCTTGGCTTGAAGTTTGAAGAAATGTCTTAGCCCTTTCAGCGCATGACCATGCCATTCAGGAACTTACCACTTCTCTTATACTCTCCGTAAATGATCACCGAGAGGGAGTCCGTCACAGGGTTTATTACTCCTGTGGTCCTCCTTGTCAGCTGGAAAGAGTGTCTGTTTCCCTCCTGCTAAAGCAGCTCTTCCTAGTGGAGGAGGGTGGGGGGATGGGCTAGATGGGTGACAGGCATTAAGGAGGGCACATGATGTGATGAGCGCTGGGTATTATATCCAATTGATGAATTATTGAACTCTACATCTGAAACTAATGATGTACTATATATTGGCTAATTGAATTTAAATTAAAAAAATAAAGTGCACTCTTCTTTATTGTTATGAAAGGACATGTGGTTTAGGAATTCTCCACAGAGCTCGAAAGCAGAGGTCATCAGGTAGTTCTGGTGGACGGGGACTACCATGCTATTCCCTGGGAAGTATGGAGTTTTCTTACTTAATGGCAGGGGCACCCACACAATATCTCCCTCTTCTCAACAATGCCTTCAGTGACCTTGGCCATTAAGATTTCCTATTGCCCCAAAAGAGCATTTGGCTGGTGCCTTCCAGGGTTGAGGAGGACAATGGGGCCATCGTTCCTTTGTTTCCCGCAAAAAGGAAGTTGAGGAATGTCTGCTAGGTGGCTGGTTACATCTTAGTGGCAGAGTTATAATTTGAACTCAATCTTATATTCTAGAAATGCATGTTCTTTACAGAACTGCAGAAGGAGTTTTCCTATATAGTCTTACAGTTTGAAATTATACAGTTATCTATATATGTGCGTTACCAAATGATCAGTCTGATTCCTCAAACTTTCAACTCAATTTGCTGGGACCCCAGAATTTAGGGGCTTGGTTTCCTAAGAGAAATTCCCATTTTCAGCTTGTTTTCACACAGACCAAGGGAGATACCTGGGTTTTAAAACTGATTTGTGCTTCTGAATGCTTTCACACTTAAAAAAAAAACAAACAAACAAACAAACTTCAAAACCAGAAGTTAAATAGAATGACAAGGTAGAAACTATCATGTTATCTTTTTTTTTTTCCTTTTCTTTTTGAGATTGTTAACCAAGGGTAGTCAATTTTCTAAAATTCATGCATACTTTCAAAAGAAAACATAAAATACCGGGTCCATGCATCTGTTTCAGAAAGACTGGCTGTCTTTAGAAGGAACTTTTTTTTTTAATTGCTCTCATAGTTCTGTCTCTGTTTTGAAATGTGTTGGCCCTGAAAAGCTGTGGAAACACTTAAGTTGAATAGTTTGTCAATTCTTATACAGGTAACAGGTAAAACCACCAACTTTTCTAAGGTATTCTCGAATTATTAGATTTACTCACTCTCAGGCATTTTCAAATCCCATTACTTAAGGATTTGGCCCTAGCATCCTTCTTATCTTAGTTCTCCCCTACAACACAAGTGCGTTGGAGAAAAACCATGCGGCGGTAAACAGTGAACAAAAACATGAAACTTGAGCTGTGCTGTGGGCATAGAAGTAAAATGTCAACAGAAGGAAACGGTCAAGCTTGCTGCTCCTGTCGTGCTTTCCTGTGGTTCTAAAGGCTGATTCCTGACCAAGTAGGACAGCAGAACCTGGATAACTTGGGGGATGTTTTGTAAGAAGCTGTAAACCACAGTCACTGAAACACAATGAAAAGAGGAAGAGTTGGTGCGCCTGGATGGCTCAGTGGGTTAAGCCTCTGCCTTCAGCTCAGGTCATGATCCCAGGTTCCTGGGATCGAGCCCCGCATTGGGATCCCTGCTCAACGGGGAGCCTGCTTCCCTTCTTCTCTCTGCCTGCCTCTCTGCCTACTTGTGATCTCTGTCTGTCAAGTAAATAAATAAAATCTAAAAAAAAAAAAAAGAAAAGAGGAAGAGTTGGAATTCATGAACCACTAATAAGAAATATTAAGAGGAAGAAAAGATGATAGGAAAAATGTTCGAAGTGAAAAAGAAAGTGATACTTGAATATGATGCATACAAGAAGGGGGGGAGGAAGAAAAGCCCAAAAAGAGGTTCTTAAAGAAAAGTGAAAAAGCCCGGGAGATGAAATGTTATATAAATATCATTAGTCAGTTACAATCAGCCATGGCAAAGCCACATGTTTTGTAACTGAAAGAACTGACAAAAGTGAAATGACCAGGTCAGCATTGGAAGAAGGGAACTGGGGGAAAGAGTGCTTACTAACTGCACCAAAAAGAAAAAAAAAAAAAAAAAAAAAAAAAAGAGGGAGCTGGTATTGAGGACAGCAACAAACTTCCCCTTGGCATTATGATGGCATTAAATAAGAGCTAATGATCATAAACAATTATAGCCAAATCCAGCAAAAGGGAGAAAAAGAACCCATTGACGTATGAGATCCAAAGAATGGAATTTGTGGCAGGTGGAGGAACACGGATCAAATTCTTCATAGGATTCTTACCAGGTCAGTCTTCTGGTAAACCCCTTAGTGGTCCCCACTGCTTGCTGATGAACCTATCCCCTCAAGACATCGGTCCTAACACATCCGGTTCTGCTTCCGTCTTCAGGAGAACCCTCCAAAGCAGTAGAACCTTGCTCAGAGCTCTTGCCTTCTCCTCTTCAGGGTCTGCCCCTCCACCTCGAACTAATGTTCCCCCTTCATTTCAGCCTTTCTAGGTCGTGTATCAAATATACCGCAGATCCCCTTCTCCACTATTCATCTGTTCAGGAAATACACACTGACCACCGACTATTACCTGGAATTTTTTTTAAGACTCTGGATACTGCAGCGAAATAACAGATAGAAATCCTAGTCCTTGGGGAGCATATATCAGTGAGGGGTGGGGAAGGGACATGGCCAGTGAATAAATAAACCAGCAACAGAATATTCATAAAACCTTTCCCCGTCTCTCCTGTATTGGTTTCCCATGGCTACAGTAACAAATTACCAAGAACTCAGTGACATTAGACAACAGAGATGCGTTCTCTCATGGCTCTGGAAGTGCTGGTGAGGCCCCACCTCCTCTGGAAAGCTCTGGGACAGAACCCTTCTGGATTCTTCCAGCTTCTGGTGGTGGCCCGCAGTCCTTGGGGCCACATCACCCCAGTCACTGCCTCGGTGGGCACATGGCATACTTGTCTTGTCTGCGTGGGCCCCCTCCCCCTGCCCCATCCTCTCTCTCAGGAAGCCACTTCTCCTTGGTTCTAGGGTCTTCTCTAAATGAAATCCAACATGATCTCATTTCAAGATCCTTAATCAACTCTACAAAGACTCTTTTCAGTATCCAAATAAGGTCACTTTCCACATTCCAGGCATTTGTGTCCGTTATCTTTTAAGGGGCCATTGTTTTGGACTTAGCACATCTCCCAGTTCCATGTAGACAAAGCTTCTAATATGTTTTGAAAGCACACAATCCACTCATTTTGTTGTTTTATTTTTTGAAGGAAAAAGAACCCTTATATTTTGTATAATGGCCATCTTTGGACTTGTTTTTTCTACCTTTTGCTGCACCCACTGCAGCAGCTCCATTGAAAGTAGACAGCAATTGCTTTTTGTCCTTCTCCACTGCTTCCCCTCTGGTCCAAACATGTATTTTTGCAGTAGCCTCCTCTCTGTCCCCTCCCCACCTCGTGCACCCCACCCCTCCACAGGTGGGGCTCCTCCCAGCAGGAGCAGAGCCCTTCTAAAAGCAGACCAGAGCCTCTGTAGGTCTCTCCGACAAATGTCACCTGCTCGGAATGCTTTCCAGGATGACCCTAGCTAACATTCAATGTATAGTGATCAGTGTGATTATGTATTTGTGGAGTATAGGTTTCTTATCTGTCTCCCTGCCCTGCTCTGGGATGTAAGTGTTCTCTGAGCACTTTCTTTCTTCCTTTCTTCCTTTCTTCCTTTCTTTCTTTCTTTCTTTCTTTCTTTCTTTCTTTCTTTCTTTCTTTCTTTTTTAGGAGGTTAAGATGGACATCAGGCCTGTAGGATTTTAGGACGTCTGGGTGGCTCAATCAGTTAAGCGCCTGTCTTTGGCTCAGGTCATGATCTCAGGGTCCGGGAATGAAGACCTGCATCAGGCTCCCTGCTCAGCGGGGGGTGGAGTGGGAGGGGTCTGCTTCTCCTTCTCCCTCTGTTCGCATGCAAGCCCTGTCTCTCTGAAAATTATATTGCTTTAAAAAAATTATATGAAAAAATGGAAACTCAAATAGGTATGATAAGATCAGGGTGTTTTAAAAAATTAAATGTTAACAGAGAGGTCTGTTCTTTCTAACTCTTTCTGATGATTTGTAGAAGTCATTCCTAAATCAGCGGTGGAAACTATAGAGCCTGCTCTTCCTTCACCTCCCACATACCGTGCACGTGCAGGAGGACTCTCTCAGGTCGTGCTTGACAGACGGTTCCCTCAGCCAGGCTAAGATGCTGTTCTGCCCCAGTAACAGGGGGCACCATGGCAACCATTTGGGAGGGTTGGTGAAGAGGAACTGAGCTCAGAAGGCACAGTCATTGAACGCACAATTCCCGAACGTCATCAGTGCCCATGACTGTTGCCATTGACTAGCAGCCCTGACACCATGTTGGTGTATTTCACTACTTGTGATTTCATACCCATCCTTTTCTGGCCAGATTTGGCATTGTCAGCAAAGGAGGGGAAGGAGAGGAATGATAAGAGGACATCCAGGAGAGGTGTGACATGGGCTCTTCATAAGCCCGTTCACGGTGCGGCCCCTCCAGCATGGTTGTAGGAGAGGCGGTGTCCAATTTTACAAAGGAAATAGAGAAACATAGTTGAAGAAACTTAGCAAGGAGTTACCATAGCTTTGTGTTTAGGCACAGATTTGGAGTTCGAATCCTGGTTCTTTCTCTAACGAGTATCTTTTCCTTCATTTCCTAGAGGGAAGGGGGCAGGGAGGCAGCTTCCTCCTTCCTAGTCAGGGTCCCTATTCCTCCCCAACCCCCCAAACTCCAAACAAAGAGTCCGAACTAGATTTGGTAGGTGTCTCTTTGTTATTATTATTATTATTATTATTATTATTTTAATTTAACAGGGGTATGACTTGATCAAAATAAGATTCAGTGGAGATAACTCGGTGATGATCTAGCAGACAGAATGGAGAGAAGACCCAGCCTGCCTGCCACAGTGGTTTGCATAAGTGTCTTCTATGAACGTGAGTGTGAACCTTGGGAATGGTCTAAGGGAATGGAAAGGAAGGAATGGAAGAAAAGTCAAAGGCGTTTGAAAACTGATTTAAAGCTAGGGGCCATGGAAATGGGGAGGAAATCAGCAAAAAAGACCTAAATTTAAGGAGGCAGAATGTGAACAATTAGTTTGGTGGCAGGAAAGGACAGATGAGTTCGGTTTCAAACAAGCTGACCTTCAGATGCAATATACAGACGAAGCAAGAAGGAAGGGAAGGGGGTCGGGAAAGAGAGCTTGAATATGTGAGCGAATGAACTAAGATGGGAGACCAGAACTGGAGAGAAGGAGCAAGGATGCTTCCAAGACAGTCTGGCAAAGGGTTTTTTGGATTCATAGGGCAACAGAAAATATGGATCATTTAATAGGGTTGAAACAGAAACGACAGGCAGGTAAGTTAGGTAGGACAACAAGTTTGACCAAAAGCATTATTTTATTCTTGTTTTTGAGTCTAGACATGATTATGGAGTGACAATCTTGTCTTTAGATTTGATCTATCATGGTCACTAGGCAAACTTGTCCTGTGAAATTGCTTATGTTTAATGGGGAACGCTCTGGCCTCACTGTGAGTGTCACCCACTCGTAATGATGCTGGGACCTAACTGGGCAGTTCTAGGCTTCCTCCCGCAGGGGCTGCTTTTCCCTTTCTTACTATGAGTTCTCCCCAGACGCTAGTAGTTCACTGTTACTCAATAACTAGTGATATGTGTTTATTTATTCAACTGACTTTTATTGAGCAACTTTTATGTTCTAGGAATATAATGATGGTCAAAGCAGACATGGAATCTTTTGGAAATTAGAGCCACAGTGGGTAGAAGAGAGATGGAAACACATTAATTAAAGAAAAATGTATTTAATTACAAGCTGTGATAGCTATTATGAAGGAAAAGTGCAGAGTGGTCAGAAGGTATAACTACAGAGCTAACCTAGCCTATAGAGTCAGAAATTGACATTTGAACAGAAATTGAAAGCATAAGTGGGAATTAGCTGGGTGAAGAAGGTGGAGATGGATGGTGGGAAGGGTATTCTGGGTAGACTGAATATCATTTGCAAAGGCCCTGGGGCAGAGAGAATTTGGAGAAACCACAAGAAGGTCCATCTGAAAGCTATTTCCAAGTCTTCTTTTGGAGCAAACAATATTTGTCACAATATTCAGCATTCCAAATAATGAATTTAAAAATCCAATGGGCTGTTTAGAAGCCAGTTGGCTTTAGCAGAAGAAAGTTGCCATATAGTTTGTAAGAGTTGATGCCATAACGGTTTATAAGAAGCAATGGTCTCATTATCTGGGAATTCATCAAAATCTCAATGTTCCCATTTGAACCCAGAACGTTGGTGTTTTCACACTGAATGCTTGGTCGGTTCCATCTTCTCGCGCCTCATTTCTTAGTTACTTTCTTATATTCTGTGTCTCTCATTAAATCCCTAGCCCCTCTGAGGATAAGGGTCTCTCCTATTCATCTTCACAGATCCCCTAGCACCTTGGTGTTTAGTGGATTTCACTGGTGTCACTAACATTTCTTGAGCCATATGCCCAGTAGTGTTCCACAAGAGGATATGAAATCTAAAACAATGGCTCTCCATCCTCAGGGAGTTTAGAGTTGTTGAAGGAATCTGAGCCACCATCTTAAAACATAAAACATTTTTGGGCTACTTTAACAAATAACTCGATGTAAATTTCAACAGTTGCTTCTCCTGCGATAAAATAATCTTTATACCTCAGAGGCTAAGAAGCTACTTTTAATACTATTTTCGTTTTTCCAAATAAAGTTGGAAGATTACAAGATGGTATTACGGTTGTTAAAATCAAATGACTTAATTGTGATCCCATTTATAATTGACGCTTTTACCTTGAGGTATTTGAAAATGAGGTGCAATTCCTTTTATCTTTCCAATGGCAGCCCCCTGTAATGCTTGTGTGAGCCCAAGATGGAGAATTAGGAACTCTTCATTCGGCCCCTGACTCACCAGGTTACCCAACTTAACCTCACCATTTCCTCATCTGTAAAATGGGGATAATAGTACTTACCTCTCTCGCTGGGGTGTCATGAGTATTAATTAGTGTTTGTCAAGTGCTTTGAGATCTTCAGATGAAAGGCCCCGTGGAAACCCAGTCTAAAGTCTTATTATTTAAAGCCTCCTCACCTCCCACTTTCACTGAGCAGTGATTACCAATTATAGCCAACTCTAAATGGCAGTAATGGTGCATTGAGACACGACAAGGCAAGTTTTATTGGTCCATTAGGACATGCCTATTTGGGTGAATTAGTTTTGTGAAAATGGTTACTATGCCAAGGACTTTTATTTTAGGCAGTTGTTGGTCTTAATAGTTGACAGTTAAATATTAAGCCATTTGGAAAGGCTGGTTTCGCGTTTCAATTGGAAAGATAGGCCTTCGGGGACCGTTCCATTTACATCTAAAGAAGCTTAGGTATGTAGTGGGGTAGAACTTCCCTCTCATAAAATGAAGTTGTATTTATATGGAAGGCTGACTTCAGTTTCTGAGAAACCAGCTGAATAACGAAGACAATGCTACCCACTTAATTAGGAAAGGAAGAAGTGTCTCCCACATATAATTTTCTGGATTCCAATTTCAAAGGATTCATAACTTGTGAAAAAAATTAATTTTCTCATTAGAACCATATTTAACACATGACAGCAAGTTAAATCAATTCTTGGTACCTTTTTTTTTTTTTTTTTAAGCTCTTTTGTGGATCTGTATTGATGACCCAGTATTTGAGAATTAGCGGTCTGGTGTTTGACTTCAGAAAGGGGGCACATTCTTACAGGTGATTGCCGGATCGAAATAACATATGTTCTTTAAAGAATTAAAGCACCATTAATTTGTCTTGTTTCAGGTTTATTTGTTTTTTGATCTAAAAATGTTTAGCATTTTCCTGGTTCAATAGTAACAGCTAATTTCTTCTTCAGGAAGCAGCGTATTAGCTAGATAAGTCTGTTTCAAAAGCTGAGTTGTGAACACAATGATCTTATCTAGACCTGAGATGACACACGCATATTTTCACGACCACGAGTTTCTTTTTAAAAAAACACACACAAAAACAATTCCATGAAAGCCAGGATGCCTCAATTGTGGCAGAATCGTGTGTTTTTCATTTATCTACAAGGCAAGACAGAAAAGGATGAGGTGAAAGGATTTTACCAAGTTTTTTTTTTTATGTAGAAAATAAACTATTTTCTTATCATGTAGATCACAAGGTAACGTTTCATCATGAATTCATATCGTGTTTATAAACACTATATGATCTCATTTAGATTCATTCTTAATTCGTGATAATTTGAGTGTGAAGAGATGTAAAAACACCATTGTTCTCCCCGTGAAAACAGAGTTCCTTGAACAAATTCATTGTGTAAACAAGGGAAACACTTTCTTTACTTAAGAGTGAGGCCTAACGTTGTCTAAGGCCTGAGAAACCAGCTAGTGGTATTGTTGGCGTACAAAGAATATGCCAATTATGTATGATTCTTATCTACCTATTAACAGACTTAGCAGTCACTCCTTAACACTTAGAGCCCATTATCCTGACCATAATTTTGCTGTTTGCTTACTAAAATACACATACACACACACACACACACACACACACACACACACACAATCTTTTTTAAAAATCACAGATTTGAGTGATCTAATGAGTGTTTGTCTATGTCTATTTCACTATTTAAAAAACTTTCCTTTAAAAATCATGAAATTCGGGGTGCCTGGGTGGCTCAGTGGGTTAAAGCCTCTGCCTTCAGCTCAGGTCATGATCCCAGGGTCCTGGGATCGAGCCCCGCATCAGGCACTCTGCTCAGCAGGGAGCCTGCTTCCTCCCCCTCTCTCTCTGCCTGCCTCTCTGCCTACTTGTGATCTCTGTCTGTCAAATAAATAAATAAATATATAAATCTTTTAATAAATAAATAAATAAATAAATAAATATCATGAAATTCCTGAAGGTCACATATTCACTCATTCAACAAACCACACCACTGAGAATGCCATCACCCCTGAACTGGAAGGGGGAGGGGATAAAAGACTACCACAAAAAAATCGTTGTGTAGTGTGACGTAGGAGAAGAATCTTATTTATTCTGGTGAATTCTGGGGAGGACAGACAGTAGAAAGGGTGCTACCAGACTTCATTTTTTTCTGGAAAAATGGTGTGAAGTTGTGGGAAGGACCTGGAAGAGGGCAGGAAGGAGGAGAGTGCGATCAAATACAGGTGCGACTGAAATGCCGAGAGGGCTCGGGTCAGACATAGCCTGGGTCATGCCAACTAGGTTTGATCCCCAAGGTGACTGGATGTGGTTGGAGGGATTTAGCAGGGTGATGTGTTCAGACACAAGTTTAGAAATTTCTCTTGGGTGGCCCTGCTCAGGGCCTTCCAGACCTGGCTCATCAGTGGAAGGACTAAATGACACAAAATGAAGGCAAAAACACCATTTATTCTATTTGCTTTTGTCAAGTTAAACATTGAACATTAAAATCAAAAGCATTTGAAAAGATGAACTAGCCCCATTTTCTCTCACACCCTCAGTAACAAAAAAAGCAAACAAACAAACAAAAAATTACTTCCACTTATGTTTGTGTCTCCCTTTTGGTCTTTCATGAAATCCAAGCAAATATGAATATGAATTCCTTTGTTCCCTTTCTTCACCCAAGGGTAGAAGATTATAGTCACTATTCCGTACCTTGCTTTTGGTTATTGTTTTGGGGGTTTATTTTCAGGGTTTTTTGTTTTGTCTTGTTTTTTTTTGAGATTTCGTTTAGAAGGAGCAAGCTTGGGAATCTATATTTTTGTAAGGCTCCTCACTAATGCTGATAATCAG
Source organism: Enhydra lutris kenyoni (assembly GCF_002288905.1). Classification (NCBI taxonomy): domain Eukaryota; kingdom Metazoa; phylum Chordata; class Mammalia; order Carnivora; family Mustelidae; genus Enhydra; species Enhydra lutris. The sequence continues at coordinate 47,913,993 of NW_019154099.1, forward strand.
TTAGAAACCACCAACCTATGGGATGGTTGAGAAGCATATAAGTTTGGAAGCAGGAAGCCAGGTTGGAAGCAGTGGGAATGGAAAGGAAGGTACACCTTCGGAGGTACCTGGGATCCTTAGTATGGGAAATTCATACTGCATCAGGGTAATATTTCAAAAATATTTGTCCTAGGTTTATTCTATTCCTGGCAAGTTGGGTTTCACAATTACAGCCTCAAACATGGGTCAAGGGGATGGTATTGCCAAGGGAAGGAGTTGGACATGGGGCAGGGGAACGTTGGCTAGGTGGAGAAAGTTCAGTCAGAGTGGGGCCTTGGCTGTATTCCCTCCAGGGTGGTAGAGAAGGGCCTGGGTTTAGTCCTGAGGGCGTCTCTCAGTCAACTATTGTATGGGGGCAGAGAAGGCACCCCAGATTCTCCAGGAGCCTGTGGAACGGTACATATGTTGGCTGTTGGACCACCTGCAAGCTTCATATATAATTACTGCACTGGGGAGATGGGTCCCTGATCTTGAGGTCTCCCATGGGGATCACCTACAACAGAGACCAAAGGGTGTCACAGCCCTGTCTTTAGACTGCCACAGTACCCAGGGGGCTGAGATGGGTTCCTTGACAGGAAAGGAGGGCTTTCCTGCCAATGGAATGGACGTGGGGTTAGGAAAGGACCAGCACTGATAGATCCAAGCCCCCAGTTTTTCCTGTCACCTTGATGTACACACAGAGCTGCCATCTTGGATGGGAGGAGAGGGGAGGAGAGGAAATTTGGAAAAGTGAGCATCTACCCTCAGGAAACCAAGTTACCTTAAACAGATGGTTAAGTTAGTGGGTCCGGCTGAGTTTACTTGTGTTGTCAACAATGAAGAGCAGATCAGTGATAGAGGGGGAAAAAAAGAAATGATTTTTTTTTTCTTGCACATCTAGCTAATATAAGTGCTTTTGCAATGCCCCTATGACACCATTCACATTTTTTATAGTACATGGGATTTCATACTTTCCCCAAGACCAGAGCATTCAAAGATGGCTAAGAAGAGAGTTTTGCCCAAGGCTGAGAAAAGTGCTAGGAAAATATGCAGGTCAAACAATAATTGAGTTGATTACAGGTACGTTTATTAGCCTTATTTTTTTGAAGGTGGGAATTAAGAAAGCTCTCACAGAGTTACAAGGGCAATTACATGGGACTAGTTCTGGAACTCTGCTCATGAACTTGGGCTTTCATTCCTTAAGACCATTCTCCTCCTATGGATCATTTTGGCGGTGTCTTTAGTCTACTTTAGTATTTTACCATGAAAGCTCAGAGGAAGTTAGTTCATCAATGCAGCTTTCCTGGGTCCCTAAATTCCTGAGGCAATGAGAATTGGCATCAACGTGGCCTGCCTGGAGGATTTGCTGCATTGCCCATGACTGATGGTTGATCTTTTTTTTTTTTTAAATAAACATATAATAATGTATTTTTATCCCCAGGGGTACAGGTCTGTGAATCGCCAGGTTTACACACTTCACAGCACTCACCATAGCACATACCCTCCCCAATGTCCGTAACCCCACCCCCCCTCTCCCGACCCCCCTCCCCTCAGCAACCCTCAATTTGTTTTGTGAGATTAAGAGTCACTTATGGTTTGTCCCCTCCCGATCCCATCTTGTTTCATTTATTCTTCTCCTACCCCCCAAACCATTTTTTAAACAAACTATGGACTACTCGCTTCGATTGGCATATTAGAGAAGTCATTGGCCCTTTAAGGCTGGGAGAATCCCTGCTGTCAACAAAGATAGGATTCTTTGGTAGAAAAAAATTGACCCCAGAGAAAATCTACCTTTCAGCATAGCTGGTTTCCTATATCCACTCTCTTCTTTTGCGTGTGAGAGCTATGGTTCCAGATCAAGGTCCGAAAACCCATTCAGCTCTGCATTGCCCCTAACCCCCAACAGCTCATTCTGTTAATTGAGGTACAAGAGATATTATGAAGAACAGACCCAAAAAGCCCAAATTGTTCCTGCTCTAAAATGTTTAAGTGGTCCAGAATTTGTCAGTAGATGAGGTGTACCACATAAAGACTTTGAAATAAGTTATTTGATCACAAGGTTCATGTGGTTCAGGCAAATGGCTTAATTGTACAGTATTTTTTATTAGGTATAGTTGTTAGATTTTGCATTATATAATTTGGTTGCTGTTGCTCTCCAATAAAGACCTTTAATAGTAATATAAGCCATGAGTACATGGTGATGCTGACCTTGAATCATCAGATGTAAAGATTATTGAACCAATAAAACATGCCCCTAATTTCTCCTGTTACAGACTTTACTTTTTTAAGGAAAAATTATTCTAAGAAAAAGTGGAAAAATAAAAACTATTTGAAGTAATATTCTTATTAGAGGACCAGTAATTCAGAGGAAAAGTAAGAGACAATTATCAATTAAAACACAAGTCAAGAATTTGCTACAGAGGAAAAAGATATTTAAAAAAGATAGACTGGAGGGGTGCCTGGGTGGCTCAGTGGGTTAAAGCCTCTGCCTTCGGCTCAGGTCATGGTCCCAGTGTCCTGGGATCGAGCCCCACATCGGGCTCTCTGCTCAGCAGGGAACCTGCCTCCTCCTCTCTCTCTCTGCCTGCCTCTCTGTCTACTTGTGATCTCTATCTGTCAAAAAAAAAAAAAAAAGATAGACTGGATATTATTACATACAATTGTTGAATTTTGATGTCGCTCTTTACATATAGGTGCTTTTCGGTTCAGTTCTCTTTTAGAAAAATGTGTTTTGTTTTGTAATTTCTCTCAGCCTGGGATCTCCTTTTACCTTCGCTTCAACCTTTCCTCCCATTTCTCAAAAGCAAAGCTCTCACAGAGGCCAAGTTTGCATTTTCAATTTGTTTCCTGGTAAAAGAAAAACAAACAAAATTTTAGATGTTTAAAATGAGTGAAAGTGGGACGCCTGGGTGGCTCAGTCGGTTAAGCGTTTGCTTTCGGCTCAGGTGATGATCCCAGCGTCCTGGGATCAAGCCCACATAGGGATCCTGGCTCAGCGGGGAGCCTGCCACTCCCTCTGCCTGCTGTTCCCTCTGCTTGTGTTCTAACAAGCAAATAAATAAAATCTTTTTTAAAAAAGATAGATAAAATAAGTGAAAGTTGCCCACATGCTCAGAAAATTGGGTACGAATTAGGGGAAATTTTACACAGGTAGCATTTCAGAGACTTCTCTTAGCTTGTGGGTTTTCACGATGGATTCTTCCTTTTCAATCCACTTTCAGAAGCATCTGGGTGGAGATAGGGGGAACCTGAGCTCCTCATCAAAACAGTTTCCTCAGAGAGAAAATGGTGTTTGGGGAATCTCTGCTCCTGGGCGAGTTTCTATAAGTTGGGCAGAGCCCTCCTCCCCCACATCACACAAGGAAATGGACGGAGTACTTGCCCAATGTCTTCGGGGGAGCTGATACTATAAATGATAAATATTATAACAAATACTTATTGTCTATTTTTGCCAGATCTTTCATGAGCGCTGGGGCAGTGAGCACAGAACGGTGCTTGTGAAGTCCACGTTTGATGAATCGAAAATCATGTTTTAAGCCGGAAGCATCGACTCTCCCCTAATTTGGAGGAGGGCAGAGGAAATGTGGCTTCTTTTTTAAAACATAATTTCTAAGACGTCTGAATTTCCATCTTCTTCTCTAGCTCACGCGTGCAGCTGGGTGATCGTGGGAGAGCCATTTATTTCCTTTGGGCTTTGGTTTCCTCATCAAAAATTAGGGAATTTGTTGGAACAGGAGATCTCCAAGGGGGCCTCAAACTCATATAAATTAGAGTCACTGGACTGCTCGATGAAGCACATCGGGCTGGGCCCCACCGGCAGAGTTCTCATTCTGATTCCAAGAACATATAAAAGTCACCTTCATTTCTATCCAGGCCTCATTTAATTCACTAAGAATCGATAAGGCAGCTCCACTCAGCCAAAACTTTCAGTCCTCCTCCTCCCCCATCTCTTCCTTCCTGGCAGATCTGACGTCTTTGGGGAGAGGATGGGGAGACTATCTCCCTGGCGCAAGTCAGGCAGGGATGTTGGTGAGTGGCTGGGCTCATGAAATTCTGGCCAGGTTGTTGAGTTTGTATATAAACTCACAGATCGTCAGAGTCTATCTGGGGCCTCCCTATACAGATGTTTTGATGTCTCTGTGGAGGAGGCCAACTCTGGAATGAATCTTTACCCGTGCCACACGTGATAAGAAATGAGTGAAATCATTGTGATCAAGTCTATGTCCTCTGGCTTCTTGTTTTGTTCTGTGATTTCTGTCCTCGTGTACATTTCTTGTACCCTGTCATCACTGCCTTGGTCAGCACCTGACACAAAAAGCCTTGGATCTCCCCACAGGAGACCCAGGGGAATCTTGAACCCTGAGAAAGTGGCAGTGGCTTGTTCTTGGTCTCCTGGATCCCATCGGGCTGTCTTAGACTGTGGGTGAGGTGATAGCGGTGGGGTCTCCTTGTGGCCCTCCTACACCCAAAGCTGCCGTAGGTCCCCAGTCAGCCCATGGCTGGCTACACCTGTCACTCTCAATTTTATACTTTATCTTCCTAAATCTTCATCAGGCCATGTATCTATCAACCGCAATATACATGATACTGATTATCATCTCATCTCACTATTCTGCTTTTAAACAGGGAGGGACCATGGGATCCTGAGTTTGGATCATTATATATTTGGGTCATTTTCAACTATATCTGAGAGCACTACAGTGAAGAGGGTACTTTGGGGCTGCCAAGGATAGTAAAAGAGAGCAGATTGGACAGATCTCTCACTGAGCTCATCTCTGTCTGTCTTGGGTATTAAAGTTCTACATAGGATTTTGTTTTTAAAAAGTTAATAGCCTTAAAAAAGAGCAGTTTGAAAACAACTACCACTAATTTGGTGTAAGATCTCATCGCACAATTGGGAAATCAGACTCAGAAATTAGCCCAAGGTGACACAATTACAGCACAGTGGCCTCTACAAGGTCAGGTAATTTGCTCTTCGTAAGTCTGGTCTCCGGACCCAGGTGGTGTGACTAGCATTTATTTGCAGATTCTTTATTATTTCTTATTCACCTAGGATTCCCATAAAATGAACCATTTTCGAGTGTATGATCCAGGGGCATCTACTACACCTGCAATGTTGTGCAACCATCACTTCTGTCTGGTTCCAGCATATTCTAATCACCCCAAAAGGAAACCCCGAGCCCGTTAATCACTTTGTTCCCATTCCCCTGCCCACCCCCGCCCCTGACAATCACAGATCTGCTTTCCATCTCTGTCATCTTCCCTGTTCTGGACATTTCATAGGAGTGAAATCATACAATATGTGGATTCACTCACCAAACATCATGGTTTCAGGACTCACGGCAACATAGTGCTTTATGGACCAGCACTTTAGGATTGTTGATGGCTGAGTAATATCCCACTGTGTGGATCGCTCACACTTTTGTCTGTTGTAGTTTCTTTATTGTTATTTTCTCTTCAAAGACACCCTCTTCTCGTTCCTGGGATTATGTTGCCAGCAGCCCTGCTCCCCTGGGAAGGGGACAAATAAAGGAAACAGCTAAATTATCACGCTCAAGGCCTTGTCCTCAGTTGTCCAGGGGCGACTTCTGGTCCCTTTAGCATCCAGCTGGCACTGACCTTGAATCAGCACTTGATCGCCCTGTGCCTCAATTCCCTACGCTAATGAGGGAGGGAAACGAGATGAGATGACTCCTCGCGACATTCTCCACAGGTAATAATGAGTTAACCCTCATTAAAGGCTTTGAGGTCCTCAGACTTGAGGCTCCATATGTCATATGTAAATACGATGTAGCCATGTAATAAGCATCCACCAGGAGCTCGGTGGGTCTTTTCTAGCTCCCTTTTTACAAAATGACAAGCATCGGTGAACTTTCCCAGGCACGCTGTGTGTGCTCTTCTTCTTTGCTAGGCAGAGTGGGGTACCTTCAAGGGCTCCCATCCCAGCGCCTCCAGCCCATCAGATGCTCATCAATCCTTGAAAGAACTGCAATATGTCGAAAGCTACTGAGCGCCACCATTTGCTAAATGGAAGACATTCAGTTCTATAATCTCCTTCGAGCTTCACTACGCCTCTTGGGATATAGATGTTATACAATTTGAATAGGAGACACGAGAGGCTCAGTGAAATTATGTGACTTGTGCAGAGTCCCAAATTTCAAAGCCAGGAACCGGTGGAAGTAGGACCCATTTCTAGTTGTGTGAAGCCTTTACACTCTGCTTCATCCCCTGAGTTGACTGGTTCCTGTCCCAAGAAGGTCTGAACAGCCACGCTGGTCTGCAAAACCTGGGAGAAAATTGTAGAAGTGAATGAAAGAAACAAACTGTACTGAGTTGAAGACGGTCCCTCCTTCCCCAAATTCACATTCAACCAGGACCTCAGAACATGACCTTATTTGGAAAAAAGGTCTTGGCAAATGTAATTAAGATGGGGCATACTGGTTTAGGTTGAGCCCTAAACCAAGTGGTTGGTTATTTGATGAGAGAAAGGAGAGGGGGATTCAGACACAGAGGCCCACAGAGGGAAGATGGCGGGTGATGACAGGCAGAGATTGGAGTGGCGTAGCTATAAGCCAAGTAACACCAGAAGTTGCTGGCAATCGCTAGATGTTAGGAAGAGGCAAGCAATGATTCTTCTCTAGAGTCTTTTAGAGTCTTCTGCTGAAAACTTGATTTCAGACTCCCAGCCTGCAGAACCATGAGCCAGTAAGTTTCCGGTGTTTAAAGTAAAATTTGTGGTAATGTTACAGCAGCTTTTGGAACCCAACGCACAAACCTTTCTCCATAAGTTTGTGCGTGGATTCTTTCAATGGACTATTAATCTCATGGAGTTACAATCGAATGAAAAGGTTTTCTGAACCAAATCACCCAGATGGCCAAATTAATGGAAAATTGAAACTTTTTGGAAAAAAATTCATTGTACACGCATATCCTTTAGCTACATGGTTATGATGTTTGTTAGGAAATGTTGGTGTAGGGGCACCTGGGTGTTTCAGTTGGTGGGGCACCTGGGTGTTTCAGTCGGTGAAGCACCTGCCTTCCACTCAGGTCATGATCTCGGGGTCCTGGGATGGAGTCCCACAATGGGCTCCATGCGCGGCAGAGAATCTGCTTCTTCCTCTCCTTCTGCTGTTCTCTCTCTCTGTGTCAAATAAACAAATAAAACCTTTAAAAAGAGAGAGAGAAATGTTGATGGAAGCAGGGGAAAAAAGAAAGGACTAAAATGACATATATTCATAACTAACGGGATTAAAGCGATAGGCTAGAAACAATAGATTTGTTTGGAGGGAAGTGAGAATTACTAGTGTTGGAAATAGTCTATACAATTAAGGAAGAGAATGAGGTGAAAACAAAATACTCAAGGCATATATTGAAGAACAAGGAAATGTAAAAACTTGTCAGAACTTAATGTCTTGATTACTACATATTTATCAGGATGAGTTTCCTGGTTAATGAATCTGGAAATAGAAGGTGGACTGGATTTTTCCACTTTGGGACAATTCTATATAGATTAATTAAAGGCAAATATAATTCCTTGCAGTAATATAGATTAGCTATGGGGACTTTTTTGGCTGATCCATACTTGTGTTGCTTTTTATTAATGGCTTCATCCTACTCTTCACTGCTGAAGCCTATGGCTGAAAAAAAAACTAATTTCCAAGCTAAGGGTTGGGTAGCTGGCCATGATTTTCATTCACCAGAGCAGAAAAGAGCAGAGGATGGTGACCTGAAGGTCTGATTTCTGTTCCAAATTCTCATCAACTAGTCTGTGGCCTCCAGTAAGACCCCAGTCTCCCCAAGTCCCAATTTTCTCTACGTGCATATGCTAAAATGCCCCTTCCAGGCAAATGAAGAAGCCAAGAATGATAAAGTTGCTACAGAACACATAGGGGTTGGGGTAAGGGCCAGACCGAAGGGTATGGGTGAATGTATTCTTCATTCTAAATGGAATTAAGGATTTAAGATGAAGTTTCATGAAAGCCTAAGAATATCCAGCAAATGAATTCTTGCCATTAACTTGATACTCCATTTGCTGTTGTACATACAAGTCCAAAAGATGTATCACATCCCCGTGAGAGCTACCCTACATTAGGAGAAACTGATGTGGGGCGCCTGGGTGGCTCAGTGGGTTAAAGCCTCTGCCTTCCGCTCAGGTCATGATCCCAGGGTCCTGGGATGGAGCCCCACATCAGGCTTTCTGCTCATCAGGGAGCCTGCTTCCCTTCCTCTCTCTGCCTGCCTCTCTTCCTCCTTTTGATCTCTGTCTGTCAAATAAATAAATAAAATCTTTAAAAAAAAAAAAAGAAGAAGAAACTGGCATGAATAAAAATGACACTCTCAAGGAAACAGATTAATGCATTGATATGTTGTACCAAAACATCTGACCTGAAAAAAAACTGCAGTCCAAAAACAGTGAGAAGAGAGCCAGATCCACCAAGCAAGAAAGGAGGTTATTATTATAACCTTCCATGCATAGATACATGCATATAGAACTTCCAAAATGCCTTGCTTTTGGTAGATGCTCAAAAAAGATTGCTTGGATGAATAAATACTTGTCTCTTCATGACACCATTTTCCCCTCCTCTTCCATTTTCGGTTTGCTTTCATTTTGATTTCATTGGGTTTTGCTTTGTGTTGTGTTTTAGATTTAAGAGCAGCAACTTAAGAAATGGATTGCCCAAACACTTTCTTGCTCCTTCCTTGACAGTTCCAAACCCAGCCATTCAGCCAAGCTTTTAATGAACCACATGGAACTCTTCATTAACCATTCATGAGACTTCATTTTAAAAATAAAAGCATGTCTGTTCATCCCAAATGCAAACTAAGAAAAAAACCACCCAATTCAATTTTTCCTTTAGGTCAAACCAACACCGAAAATCATTTGCTAGGGCTACATTTTGGTAATATTGAAAGTTGAGGGGCGCCTGGGTGGCTCGGTTGGTAGAGTGTCCGACTCTTGGATTTTAGTACAGGTCGTGATCTTGGAGTCCTGGATCAAACCATGGGTCAGAATCCCTGCTGAACAGGGAGTCTGCTTGTCTCCCCCTCTCTCTGCCCCTTCCCCTGCTCACGTGCTTGCTCTCTCTCTCTCTCTCTCTCTCAAATAAATAAATCTTAAAAAAAAAAAGTTGAGGTGAAGTACAGATTGCATTTGGGCCAGAAAGGACAAAGTTTCATTTTCTCTGCAGAACTGTTTTTATGGGAAACTCTTGTAGCTGGAATTTCTTTAGCAATCGCACCTAACATAATTCCTGAATTGCATAGAACTGCTATCCTTTGTCCTTATCGACTCACAGTGTCCTGGCAATCACAGGCCATTCAGTGTAATGGAAAACAGAGTTTAGAGTTAGCATTTGGTAGGAGAACTAGAGCTTGTCATTTATCCTTTTTGTGCCATTCTATCTTACACCTGTTGGATTATTGTCATCATTGACAGTAGTTCTGTCCCTTTTCTGGACACAGTGACTATTCAGTCCATGAGAATGTTCATCATAATAATTACAAAAGAAGCTTTCAGATCCGTGGATGAAAGGCATGGGGTAAATACATAGGCGTTGTGATTATCAATCATGATTGTTGTTATTATTACGATTGCTGGCTGTTATTATAGTTTTATTAGAACCTCTCAAGAGTAATGGCCATGCTGGTGATCTTGAAGTTTTTTAAGAACAGGATTCTTTGCTCCTTTATCAGTTTTAGTTGATCTAGATCTTCATTTAACCTATTAAGGATTTAAGTTAATTGAATTATTGGAGCTTAGTGAAAATAACTCCAGCACAGTTAGAGGGTAAATCATATCAGTTTTTGTGAACCAGATGAAAGATAGCTTTCAAAAAAGAGGTGAAAAGTTCTATTTATGCTTCTCCTATCACTATGCTGGGACAGAACATTTTCACTCGTGGAAATCAAGCATATTATAAGGAGCATAATTTGGCAAAAATACATTGTTGATGGTTTATAGATGTTGATTCTAGGTTATCTATATTATATATATCCAATTCAATGAGCCATTTTAATGGAAATTATCCATTTCTCCATGTTTCTGTATTTCCAGATTATTTATCAGTCTACAGAATGATGGTTAATGTACAATTACTTTCTACCCTCAGTAATTCATAGTCTAGATTGAGAGAAGACAAATAAGTCAACAATTCCAATACCTTATGCTATGTACTATGATAGAAATATACGTAGCACACTAATGGAATTCAGAGGAAAATCACCTAGACTATGGGGTGGGGTGCCCGGTGCAAGGAGATGGTAGAGGGAGAGGAAGAAGTTTACAGAGTAGACGGACCAACTAATGAAAGATGGGTAAAAGTTAGCTGGGGAAAGAAGAATGATAAATTTTATGATATATTTGGAGAGACTTGGTGTGTCTGGAGGATAACGAGACTTTGGGGAAATGAAAGTGAAACTGGTCAGCTGATATGGACCAGAACACAAGAGCTTTATATGTCAAGCCAAGGAGTTTGGATTTTGTCTTAGAGGTAGTAATGATCCTTACGCTATCTTAAGTAGAGGCTTAGAGAACATTGTTTGGGAAAGACCATCTCAAAAGCAAAGCATGGACCAAAGAGGGTGGGAATGGAGAGAGATTAAGAGATACATATAGAAATATTTGGGGGAGTAAAATCAATAGAACTTGGTGATTAATTGGAGATGGAAGTTGAGGGAAAGGGAGGACCTAAGATGACTAGCAGATTTCTGGCTTGCGTGATCCAAGGCATTATGGTGCCCCTCACTGAAATGGAGACTACATGAGGAGGTGCAGGGTTCAGGGAAGATGAATCCTATTTTTTTAAAAGTTGAGGTGGTAGTGTGGCAACTGATTTCTTGGTTCATTTCCTCCACTCACTGCAGTGAGGGTGGTGGGAGAGAGGAAGGAGAGACAACTGTAGAAATCTTTACTAAGAAATAAAGATCATTTGACTCTTTTTTTTTTCACTAAAAATATTGGTATTCAAGGCTGAGTAGATACAGTTGTCCTGTCTCTAAGATTTATCTTGACAAGTAAGAGCTATGTCAACAAATTTGAACTGAGAAAAGGAAAGAAAAAGAATCAATATAAAAATTAAATTATACTGAGTTTCAAGATACAAATACAAGTGCTATAAGCACTTAGAAACCCATGGTGGGTGGCAGTTTCTGAACTCAAGATGCCTGTCGTATGTAGCAGTATCATGGCAGGCTGTGAAAAGAACGATGGGAAACACAGGCTGCAAGTTTCAGCTCTGTCACTGACAGTTTGCATGATTTAAAATAAGGAAAGCTGGGGGCCCTTGGGTGGCTCAGTCAGTAAAGTGTCTGCCTTCAGCTCAGGTCATGATCTTGGGATCCTGGGATGGAGACTGAGTGGGAATTCCTGCTCAGCAGGGAGTCTGCCTCTTCTCTCCCTCTGCCTCCTCCCCACCCCCATTCTGTTCTGTCTCTCTCTCTCTCAAATGAATAAATAAATAATATCTTTTTTAAAAAATTAAAAATTAAAAAATAAGGCAAACTAATAACCTTCTTCCATATCTATACTTAATAATTTTATAGCCTTTCCAAAATGCAAGCTTCTGTAAAAGTTAACAAGCACCTACAGCCTAAATTCAAATCCTGGCTTTACCACTTTCCAGCTACACAACTTGCACAAGTCATTTAACTTCTTGTATCATGGTTTCCTCATCTGGGAAACTGACATAAAAAAAAGTGGTTACCTCATCAGATTGTTGTGAGAATTGAATCACTTAAATGTATATAAAGCTCTCAGCACAAAACCTGGCACATTATAAGTTTATGTAAGTTGTGATTGTTACCATCATAAACCATTATCTCTTCTCAGGAGCCCACACTAATTGGCTGAGTATTTAAAAACTTAAGAAGGTAAAACAGCATTTTTTTTTCAGTCAGAAATAGTTGTAGCTTTTAAATGATTAGAAAAACATAACAAAATTTCATAAAAGACCAAGACATAATTATTTGTGAAGTCTGTGCCTTACCCTAATATCAAATAGGGTTGCCTATGAATATCTTGAGGGAAAAACGCAGACTTGAGGGGAAAATCTGTTACTGTCTAAAATGTATTTAAAAGAGAAAACTTTGGCAAAGTACCTGTGAAAAAATGGTAAGGGACCATGACACGTGTGAAGGTCTACTTCCTTAGAAGAATATCACAAAACATGGCTAAGGAAGAGAAATGGGAGTTTTGAAAGAGAAAATAAAGCCAAGGGAGAGATTGTCATTAGAGTTTTGGAGGCAAGGATTCCTTTCCTTAGATATCTAAGGGATTTAGGAAATGACACAAGCTTTAGGAAGACAAAAATAAAAAATGAGTAGAAGGATCACTAATTCCTATCTTAGCCCTCTAACATTGTTTTATGATTCTTTGTATTAATTGCTAACAATCATGTGAGGTAGAGTAGTCCTTATTTAATACACAAGAAAACTGAAATTGTATAGATATGCAGAGTTGGTTTGAATGTCTAATGGTAATAACTTGGACATGACTTAATAAAAATGATAGAAAGTAATATGGGAGATTGAAAAGTTTTTTTTTTTTTTAAAGACTTTATTTAATTTATTTGAAAGAGAGAGCATGAGCAGGGGAAGAGGAAGAGGGACAAGCAGACTTGGTGCTGAGCATGGAACCAGATGTGGGACTCTATCCGAGGACCCTGAGATCATGAACTGAGCTGAAGACAGAGGCTTAACTGACTGATCCACTCAGATGTCCTGAGAAGTAGAGTATTAATAAACAGTTGTGTATAGTATTTTCATAGTATAGTTAAGAAGGATAATGTACCTTTAAAATGCAGGCCCAGAAAATGTCTAACATATCCAGTCACCAGTTAGAATGTTTAAGAGTTGTTTTTATCCTCCCCCTATACCTTGAGTGCCCTCTCCACCCCTATGTTTAAATCCATATAGTCATGCTCTGGGACAGTTACATTTTAAACTTCAAAATCAGACCTCTAAAAGACCTAAACAGGGCAGGGATGGTAATTGGTGTGCCAAAATTCATGTTTTCCATCCAATAGGATAGAGTTGCACTGGAAAATGGCTGCCTTGCTGGGGACTACATTTCCCAGATGCCCTTGCAGGTAGATGGAGTCATATCACCATTTCTCACTAATGGCAGGTGAATGGAAATGATGGGTATCTCATTTTAGGATGTTATTCTTCATCCACATGCCTGCTCCTTTCACTGAGCAGATGCCAATGACAAGGCCCTAGGGTATGGTGGATTCACAGGTTGGAATAAGACCGGGTCCCTGAATTACTGTTTGGAGCAAAGTCATCAGAAACGCTCACCTGGGTCTGTGTGTGAACAACAAATAAATTTGTGTTATGTTAAGACACTGATATTTGGGGGTTTATTTGTTTCAGTCATCAGAGTTCCTCCAAAGATAACAGCAAATATGATTTTCTTTTTAGTGATTATTTATTTTGCGAAAACATTTTTTTAAAGGACCTATCACTGAATTTGTATTCTCAGCTGTTCTCTGTGTATACTTGGGAAATCACTTGGCCTGGCAACCTTAATTTGCTCATCTTCCAAAGATGAATGAAGATAAAATTGTGTCTATAAAAGTGCCTTCAAACTATGAAGGGCAGGAAATGTGAAATATTATTAAGATTACAATAGTGTTTCATACTTCTGTGACATCACACATGCTTTCCTTTTGGAATGCCCTCATCCCCTATCTCTTTCTATGGCTCACACAACTGTATTCTTCAATTTCAAAAGTTCAAGTTGTCTTCTCATTGAAGACTTTTTCAACACCACATAGTCTCCCTTTTCACTCCTTTTCTCTCTTTTTGCTCTAACCAGTGGCTAATTGTTCCCTTCTCCTAAGCATTGTACATGTTATTATTAATGAACTCAACAAATACTTACTTATCATCTATTATGTGCCAGAAAGTATTCTAGGGTGGGATAGCAATGGATAAGGGAAACAAGGTGCTTGCTTTTGTAGTTTATAATCTAGTAGGAGAAGGTAGAGAATCAACCAGTAAATACATTAAAAATATTTTTTGAGATAGGGACAAGTGCTGTGAAAAAGATATAGAAACGGTATGAGAGAATCACCGGGAGGAAGGGAGCTGCTTTCTACTGTGTGGTCTGAAATGGCCTTACCAAGAAGGGGATGTTTGGGTTGAGCTAAATTACCAGAAGGAAGGAGCTGTGTGAAGAGCTCGGGGGAAGTGTTTCAGGCAAAAGGAGACATAAATGCAAAGATACATACACCTCATGGGCAAGGAACTTGGAGATTAGTGTGTTCTAAGTAGAGAACATGGGGTCAGTGGTCCAAAGCTGGGGTCAGAGAGGTAAGCAGAAACTGGTTCTTGGGGAATGTGAACTATATGGGAATATGAACCATATGAACCATACCTTATGAGGTAAGCCATGGGAAGGGTATAGGTTTTATCCTGGTTCCAATGGGAAGTCATTGTAGATTTTCAAGCAGAGGGAAGAGTAAGGCCCTATACATTTGGGAATGGTTACTCCAATTAGTGAGAGGATGGTAGTGGGCAAGAGTGGAGAAGGTTAAGGGGCAAGTACAGAAGTGTGAGAAAGAGATGATGTGGACTTAGACCAGGGTGATACAGAGGGGACAGAGAACACTGACTGTCCATGTCATCAAATAAATAAGCAAATCTTGACTCGGGCCTATCAAGCTGTGTGACTCTGGAGAAAGGGCTCAATGTCAAAGACTGTCCACATCTGTAATACCTATCTCAACAAGATGGCAAGTCTTAGAGAAGATAATATATATGTGACCATTATATTGTTGTTACAGACTGAATTGGGTCCCCCACCACCAACACCTCTGGTTCATATATTGAAGCCCTAATCCCCAGTGTGACTGTATTTGGAGATAGACCTTTGTGGGGGTAACTAAAATTAAATGAGGTCATCAGGGTGGCACTCTAACACAAGAGGATTCGTGTCCTTATAAGAAGGAACAGAAACACCAGAGTGTACTTGCTCTCATTCTCCCTGAGTGAGAATAGAGAGAAAAGACAATACAGGGCAAAGATCCCATCTGCAAACTGAGGAGAAGTCTCACCAGAAACCAATCTCAAGGGCACCTTGATCTTGGACTTCCAGCAACCACAACTCTGGGAAAATAAATTTGCATGTGTAAGCCACTCAGTCTCTGGTATTTTGTTACTGTCCCCTGAATGGACTAATACAGTAATAATGATTTGTTCAGAAACCTTCTCCCACACAACCTTACGAGCTTCTTCAAGGGTATCATGGTGTCTTTGTCTCCACTGCACACCCAAGAGCCCAGTTCAGGGCTGCCACTATGGCAGAATGACTGACTCCATGTA
The DNA here is from genome assembly GCF_002288905.1 of Enhydra lutris kenyoni. Lineage (NCBI taxonomy): Eukaryota > Metazoa > Chordata > Mammalia > Carnivora > Mustelidae > Enhydra > Enhydra lutris. The sequence goes on from NW_019154099.1 coordinate 47,929,335, forward strand.
TCTGTTTATTGTGGAAATTTATGTCCATGTGGATTTCAATGTGGAATCCAAGCTTTAGATATTGTCATTTAGGCCCCAGCTTAAAAAAAATTTTAAATTGCATTCTTTAAAAAATGAATTTAAAAAATTATAAAACTCTTAAAAGAAAACTTAGGCCTAAATCTTTGTGTCCTTGGATTAGGTATAACACCTAAAACACAAATAACTAATAAATATATTTTTATACCTCATTAAAATAGAAAACTTTTCTATATGAAAGGATACTATCAAGAAAAGGAAACAACGATCCACAGAATGGAAGAAAATATTTGTAAATCATGTATCTGATAAGGGTCTAGCATCACGGATACCTAAGGAACTCTTTCAACTCAACAAGAGAAAGAGAAATAATCCAGCTTAAAAATGGGCAAAGGATTTGAATGGCATGAATAGACATGTCTCCAAAGAAGAATGGCCAATAAACGCCTAAAAAATAGTCAACATCGTTAGTCATTAAGGAAATACAAATCAAACCACAATTAGATACCACTTCATACCCACTAGAATGGCTATTTTAAAAAGGGGGTGCCTGGGTGGCTCAGTCAGTTAAGCGTCTGCCTTCTGCTCAGGTGGTGATCCCGGGGTCCTGGGATCGAACCCCACATTGGGCTCCCTGCTCAGCTGGGAGCCTGCTTCTCCCTCTGCTTCTGCTGTTACCCCTGCTGTGCTTTCTCTTGTGCTCTGACTCTCTCTCTAAAATAAACAAATAAATAATTTTTTTTAAATTAAAAAAAATTTTAAAAAGAGACAATGATCAGTGTTGGCAAGCATGTGGTGACATTGGAGCTCTACAACATTCCTAGTGGGAATATAAATGGTGTAGCCACTGTAGAAAATAGTTTGGTGTTTCCTCAAAAAAAAAAAAAAAATTGAAAATAGAATTGCCAAATCATCCAGTAAGACTACTTTTGGAGACATATCCAAAAGGATTGAAAGCAGGGTCTCAAGGAGATATTTATACACTCATGTTCATGGAAGCATTATTCATAATAATCAAGAAGTGGAAGTAACGCAAGTGTCCGCTGACAGACAAATGGATAAACAAAAGATATATGTACATACAATGGAATATTCTTCCATCTTATAAAGGAAGGAAATTCTGACAAATGTTATTACATGGATAAACCTTGAGGTCATTATGTTGAATGAATGAGTCAATCACAAAGAACAAATACTGCCCGATTCCGTATATGTTGCAGGTATCTGCAACGATCAAATTCATAGAAACTGACAGCAGAGTGAGGGTTACTAGGGGCAGGGTGAGAAGGGGAACACGGAATTGTTCAATGAGTACAGAGTTCAATTTTGCAAGAGAAAGAGTTTTGAGATTGATTGCACAACAACGTGAATGTATTTAACGTTACTGAATTGTACAACTTGGTACATTTTATTTTGTGTGTATTTTATCACCATTTAAAACAATTTAAAAGGGCCTTGACCATCTCATGCGTGCGTTCACACGTCACACAAACATATCTACACATACACTTCCTCTCCCTTGATTTCATTTATCCTCATTGTGAGGCTCAAAGTGGTTCCAAGTGAAACAGAAATGTACACACAAAATCAATCCAAATTCATTCACACGAGAAAGGCCAGACTTACCCTGCTTAAGATGACAGAAGGACCAAGGTTAAAACTCTACAACGTTTGCACAGGCTATTTTGTCTTAAAACCCTGGACAGAAACTATCCTCCAGAAGCAGGATTTTCCTTCCCGGTAATGGATTGTCTTCAGCCTGTCTTTTGCTGTAATCAAAGTTCGACTCAATAGTAACAAATGGCTCTGAGTGTTCCGAGGCTCTACTTGACAGGCTGTAATTAGAAACACTTTACTTGACCTTTGATAAGCCATGATCGCCCAACAAAATGCTGCGCAATCACATTTTAAAAATGCTCTCGCATCTTTCGTGAGTGCGGGCAAGATTACAGGATACTTTTATTTTAGAATAATTACACAGTGACCTTCAGAGTTATTTGCAAAGGTCATATTCTCTTCACATACCCTTGATTTCCTTTCAGTGTTTCCTTTTGTCCCACCAGACATACATTTAGCGAAGGGAGAAGAAAGACAGAGAGTATTTTTTTTTCTGCGGATGAAAACTGAAGAAGATAGTTCAGAGTCCCCATAGGCGCGCAGAGGGCTGTGGGCTATGATAGGCTATTTTCCACCATTTAGCTTCTGCATTATCACTGCTCCTTTTTCTTCATTATTCCCCACTTATCACATGCAGCATCACTGCAGAGCCCAAATAGAGAGTTGTAATTACCCAGCTGCCACCTGATAGCGCCCCTTCTATCATCTTTATCTCACGAGGCCTTGCTGTTTCATCATTGGATCAGACTTGCCCATGGCAATGCCTGCGATAGTGCATCTCACAGATACATTTAACGTTTACTCATTTATCGCAGAAAAACGCTGAACCCGGGCCATTATGAGACGCACTTGCCAGTTTATTTGTTCCGGGAGGTTCCCGTTACTCCCTTCCGCAGCAGCCATTTTTCCCTTTTCTTCTTGGAAACACCCAGGCGGTAACTGGCTACGGAGATGAAATTTTAATGAAATCGTCCGGCGGACCGGAGCACCGAGCCTGCCTCTGGGTGCGGGTGGGTGCGTGGCCACGGGAGAGTACGCGGACAACCACGCGTCGGGCAGGGAGCTGGGGCAGCCGCCCAGCAGGTGCACCTGGCGAGGGCCGCGGGCCGCTAGGAAGGGGGCGCTGGGCCGCTAGGAAGGGGGTGCTGGGGGCGCGGACAAAGTTGCTGTGTACACACACCTGCGGAAACATCGCCTTTGGTAATGGGTTGGCCTGCCGTTGATTGTAAAACTCGGAGCCAAAGTGGGTTTCTAAAAAAAATATATAGGTACATGTGATGGGTACCTCTTTGACAAATTCCTTGACCTTTTCCCCTGGGGAAATGTCCTTGGGGAATAGAGCCCAAGAGCAGGTTTCAAGAATAAGTGATGTGTGTGTGTGTGTGTGTGTGTGTGTGTGTGTGCGCGCGCGCGCGCGCGCACGTGCACACGCATGCACACCCATAAGCAGACACGCCACACGTGTGCGCTCATTCTGGTTAGTGCAGTTAGAAGGATATGCTTATATACACATATTTATTTAAATGGGATAATTTGCTCACCTGATGGCTACTGCCTTTAAAGTATGTTGGAAATTCACAAGGGTATTTTTTAAAATATTTTATTTCAATTCAATTCAATTAGGACATACAGTATTATTAGTTTCAGAGGTAAAATTTAGTGATTCATCAGTCCTGTATAACACCCAGTGTTCATTACATCAAGTGCCCTTCTTAATGCCCACCACTCAATGGTCACCTCCCCTCACCCACCTCCTCTCTAGCAACCTGTAGTTTCCTAGAGTTAAGTGTCCCTTAAGATATGCCTCCCTTTCCATTTTCATCTTACTTTATTTTTCCTTCCCCTCCTCTATGTTCATCTGTTTGGTTTTGAAAGGGCAATTTTAAAAGATTTTATTTATTTATATTTGTTAGAGCGAGAGTAGAAGCAGGAGGAACAGCACGCAGAGGGAAAAGCAGGCCCCCCCCCCCAATCCCCACCCCCACTGAGCAAGAGCTGGTTGCAGGTCCCCATCCCAGGACCCTGGAATCATGACCTGAGCCAAAGGCAGACCTTTAACTGAGCCAGCCAGGTCTCCCCCAAAGGACATTTTTAACAGCTTTGTTGAAGTACGGTTGATGTATCAAAACAACAACAACAACAACAACAAAAAAAACCAAAAAAACTCTGTACATATTTAATATACACAGTTTGATGAATTTAGACATGCACATACCTGATATTACCACCACAATCGAGGTAATAAACATAGCTTTCGCCTCCCAAAGTTTCCTTGTGTCCCCCTTTTGTGTTGTTTGTGGGAAGAAAGCTTAATATAAGACCTATGGTCTTAACAAATTTGTAAGTGCTCAGCACGTCTGGTTAATTACAGGCACTACAACCCAGCAACTCTCCAGAACTCACTCCTCTTGCATAACTGAGACTTTCTACCCACTGAAACATAAAAGGTTCTTTTTCACTCTGGCAGAAAGGCCTTTTAGGAAGAAAAAGAAATTTTAGGGTTAATTTTCATAACACTTTTATAAATATTGAGAGTGGTAGTAGTGAGTCTAGTTAATATTAATTGACCTTAAATTATCAAGTGAGAAATGAAATGAGCAAAAATTAGTTATTCATTTTAACAATGGAAGTTTCATTTAAGTGGACTTTAAAAAACACTCAGTGAAAGTTCATTTTAATAAATAACAGCTTGAAAAATCTTCCTTTTGCTTGTCAGACAACGTTGCAGACAACCCTACCCATTATGGGAAAGGCAGATTTGTGTGTGTGGTTGGACATCAGTGAGAGAGAAAATGTGTTGCTCTCGATACTAACAAAAGGTGCACATTTCCCAAGGGTCGGATTTAAAATGTGGTTTTACAGATGTGGTTTTTAAAATTACATCCTTCATGAATATTTAATCTGGCTTGATTAATTTACTTTATGGGATGATCTATTTAAAACAACAAACAGTAATTCCTCATAATAACCACTACCTGTCAGCTCACCGTGAATGCCTTTGCACACACGCTGATAGCAAGGTATCTGGACACAATTTCCCAGCTTGTTGAAAAGCTCTTCTGTGCTCGTGTTTGATTTCTTTGTGATATCGAGATAAATTAGAATTGTGCCTTGCACGTCTATAAAACCATTCTTTCACAGAGTAGCTCTGAAAGGAATAGGTGTGAGACAAGTTCGGGCTGTCCTTGAAAAATAAAACCCTACTGCAGAATGCATAGGGTTTTATTATTTAATTTTTTTTTTTTTTTACTGTTTTTTGTGGACATAAGAGTTGGCTACATGGGGTGCCTGGGTGGCTCAGTGGTTAAGCCTCTGCCTTCAGCTCAGGTCATGATCTCAGGGTCCTGGGATCAAGCCCGCAGCATTGGGCTCCCTGCTCATCAGGGAGCCTGCTTCCCCCCACCTCTCTGCCTGCCTCTCTGCCTACTCGTGATCTCCCTCTCTCTGTCAAATAAATAAATAAAATCTTAAAAAAAAAAAAGAGTTAGCTATGAATAAAGTTAAGGAGATGATCAGAGTTGGCCCTCTACGAAAAGGAGGGGACCCAGGTTTTTAAAAAGGAAGAAAAATAATTGGATTCTGAGGCTCATCTAGAATAAAGATGAATTTTATTAAGTCCCATTTTCCTGGTATTTTACCCTTTATTTTTATTTTCTGTTTGAGGAACTTACTCTGTGCGTTTTTTAATTGCTTTACAATTGTTCTGGGAAAAAAGACTTCAGATTATACGTCCTCAGTTCAAATACAGTTTAATCAATGAGAAGACCGTTTATTTCTTTACTATGACTTCAAATGTATCCCCTGCAAAGAGTAGAATAGCACAGTAAAACCTTCCAGAGGGCATCCAAAACATGACTGTAGGTTGCGATTTCTATTTCTATCTTTCACCAAGTAGACTTAGAAATTGACACCAGGTCCTGGAGGACGGCCCCACCCCCATGTTGATGGTTTTCCAGTGGCTCCAGGGGAAGACCAACTCACCAATCTCCTGCGTGAGCCCTGAAAGTTGTTCATCTCCTTTGACTAAATGCCTTGGCAATGGTGTCTGAGCACAGGTCACATCACATAACCTCACTTACCAATGTGGAGCCTTGAGCAAGTTACTCCCAACGCCTGTTCTCTCATCTGTACAATAGGCACAATCACCCCACCTACCTTATAGGGAAGGCGATAGACTGAGTACATGCACTGAAGTACGCACACAGCGAGTGCTGGGCCATTGATCAGTCTTAGCTATTTTCATCGGGTATTAAAATGGTGCCCTGGGATGAAGAAGGAGTAAGTATTGGGCCAGTGGAGCCAATGGGCAAGACATTGCTCTGCCCTTAATCATTGTCTGGTCTCCATGGGCGAGGCGGGTTTTCCCGGAGCATACTTTATTTACTGAATGGCCAGGGTTGTTTGGCTCACGTTGAGTCACAGAAGCAAAGTCGTAAGGTGGTTAAGTCACGCGTGGTTGTGAGTCTGACAGGTAAGAAGAACCTCCTGGAGGCCCATTTGTCCCGGGGAAGCAGAGTTTTGTTGCATAGTGTATATTTATACAGAGAAGGGAACATAGGCTTTTAGACAGTGAGAAACCAGACCAACACCTGGTGTTAGCATCAGAAACCTGGATTGCATGTTGGGTTTCAGATTCAACCAAAAAAGGTTATATTAAAATTAAAAGGGTTTTTTTAAATCTAAAACTTCCAGTAGAAAAGCTGTTTTCAGTGTGGTTTTAGAAACATATGCTCCCCCCCCCAACCCAGGATGGCTATTGGACTCAGCGCAAGAGAATTCGGGCCTCAGGATGAAGTGTGTTATGGCCGTTGCCCAAAGATGAGGTAGGAGAGAAATTTCCCCAATACACGGGACTTCCTCCCAGAGTCAGGATAAAATCTAGGTGAAGCAACACCTGGCGTACTGACCAGCCAGATAGTTATGAACTCGCTACTCTAAGCTATGGCTTACAAATGAAATGCTTTTCAGATTTAATATATTTCTATAGTAACTTAAAAGACCTGTCCTTTTTCCTCATTCAATGCCATCAAAGATCACTTGGAGGGGATCTTAACTGGAGGTCAGTAAGGTTTCGGAGGATTGGTGGATCTGAGAATTTCTGCTCCATTTTGAGTCTTATGCTCATTTTTCTCTGAGACAGTACATGCTTTGGATCAGATTTTTTCAAAAGCATTTGTGTCCCAAGAAGAGGTGAAGAACGAATCTTTTGCAACAAACTTTCCAGAAAAGGGAAGAACAGAAAATCCAATAGGACAAAGAAATCTGATAAAAGCGCATACAAAAGGAAAGGAAGAATGGGATACAGGTTTTCAGAGAGTAGAAAAACCTGTGCAATCTCGTCTCTCCTCTTGTGCTACCTTGTCATACTCCTTCACTGGCCTTGGCCAAGCCCTTTGGCCGCAATTCAGGAAGCCTAACGCTCGGGTGCTCACCCTGTTCTGGAGCGGCATGAAGAGGTTTCATGTAAACCCCCGCCCACTTGAGAAACAAGAGCCAGGTCATTAGTTTGAATTGGCCCGGATTTTTCTTTCTGTTTCAAAGAGCTATGATTTGGGTTACGTGCACCCTGACACAAAATGGCGTGTCGGGTCATGCACGGCTTAACTCCAACTTCGTGGAGCTTCTGTGTGTCATCCCTCCTGACTACCTTTTACCACTTTGAATAAAAGTATAGGTGTTATTATGGCAGCTCCTAAAAGCAAGTCTATTGATCTATTAAAAGAAGCACTTTTAATTAAGCAATAATATGTGGTTGATTCAAGATGCCAAGTAGTAAATTTCTATGAATGACTGCCAGGGAAGGGCATTGCAGAAACTTATTTGAGTGATTTGCCAGATTTGAAAGCTCTTCTTCCAAGAAAACCTCTCTCCCTCACTGGAAAGCCAATATATCTGTAATTTTTGCATTGCTATGTCTTAAGGACATCAAGGCTGAAATCAGTCGCATTTCAAAATGGATGATTTTATTTACCTTCTCCTGGGACCTCGCCTTACAGATAAGAGTTCGTGCTTCATTTAGAGAGTTATTTCTCCCTCGGGGAGCATTTGTCCCTGTTCCCATCCTGAACAGGGAAAAGGTTAATAAAAGAACAATTACCATAATTTTCTGTTGATGCTATTTTAAAATTTCAAAATCCTGCATGGTTTGAAGGTCAGAGGTAGAGGTGGGTATCAGATAAAGCTCGGGTCAAGTCTCAGAATCATTGGTTCTTTCCTCATTGCTGATCCTTTACTAGTCTGAGTGTCCCTGTCTATAAATTCAGTTTATTTAATGCCTTCCTGACAAGGCTTTTCTCAGTCGTAGCTCCCTGCCTTGTCTTGTCATCACCTCCCCAGCTGGTAGGTTCTCCAGTCTCTCCAACTATCCAGATTTCAGCCACACTGAAGAACCAGCTCAAACCTGCCTCCTTCACCAGTCTTCCCCCGAGCCTTTCAGCCCACAATGATTTTCGTCTCTTGCTGAACTTACTCATGGCACAGATCTGTCTCTGTTATGTATAGTGTTATGTCACCATTGTCCCACAAATGTTCTTTTTATGTTTTGAAGCAGATTGAAAACTCCCTGTGGGAGTCCATCTTGAATGTTTCCCAGCACAGTGCTGTGCATCTAGTAGATGCTCACTAAATAATAATGATAAGAGGAATAGCCACTTTATTTTCTTGATGTGATGATCTGACATTGTGAGTTGGAGAAAATTGGTGAGGCTGGTTTCAGCCTGTGCTTGGGAATTTCCCTCTATATTTGGTTTCCTGTCATGGTTTTTTTTTTAAAGGAGAAAAAAAAAGAAATCAAGATTATACTAAGGTTTAGACATTTAGATAATTTCGTGGAATCACAACAGATTCCACTGGAATTGGAAAGGGGCACCTGGGTGGCTCAGTGGGTTAAAGCCTCTGCCTTCAGCTCAGGCCATGATCTCAGGGTCCTGGGATCGAGCCCCATGTCGGGCTCTTTGCTCAGCAGGGAGCCTGCTTCCCCCTCTCTCTCTGCCTTCTTGTGATCTCTCTCGCCGACAAATAAATAAATAAAATCTTAAAAAAAAAAAAAGGAACTGGAAAGGTTGCAAATAATTCAAGTAAGCACACAGGTGTCACACTGGGATTCTGTCATCTGTTAAAAATCAAGCCTGTGTTGGCCACAGGAGTAATCAGTTTCATACATGCCTCTTGCCTTTCACCATCTCCCCACCCGTGAGGTGTATTATTATCTACACGTTACAGATGAAAAAATGAACTGAAGGATGTACCTGACTTGCCCATGATCACCTAGTAAATACTTCTTGATGCTGGGATTTTAAATCAGGTATCTGACTTCAAGGTCCATGATTTTTTTTTACATTATTTATTTCCCTCCTAACTTTACTGAAGAGTAATTGACAAATATATCTAATACAATACATGTTTAAAGCATACACTGTGATGTTTTAATATATATCATGGAATGATTACCAAGGTCAAGATAATGAACACATGCATCACTTCATGTGGTTAACTCTTAAATTGTGTGTGTGTATGTGATAAGCTTAAGATCTACTCTCAGCAACTTTCAAGTATACGATACTGAACTAATAACTATAGTCGTGATGCTGTATATTAGATTCTCAGAATTTGTTCTCCTTATAACCAAAAGTCTGTAATTTGACCTGTATCTCCACAAACCCTAACCACACAACCCCAGGCAAGCACCACTCTTTCTCTGTTTCTATGAAATTGGCTTCTTAAAAAATTATTATAATTCCACACATAAGTGATATCATGCAGGACTTTTCTTTCTCTGGCTTATTTCATTTAGCATAATACCCTGTAGGTTCACTTATGTCATCACAAATGGCAGGATTTTCTTCTTTTTTATAATTGAATAATATTCCTCTGTGTGTGTGTGTGTATCACCTTTCTTTGTCCAGTCACCTGTGGAAATGATTTCTTGACCTGCTACTTCTTACAAAAAACTCTACTATTTTTACTTGATATGAGAGTCATATATATACATAAACATTTTTCCTAATGGTCAACACAAAATTAAGCACTACTGCCTTTATTCATTTATTCAGCAAATATTATCTGAGTATTTTCTAAGTACCAGGTCCCATGCTTGGCTTTCAGGATGGGGTGTCGAACAAGACCTTCCTTCCTAAAGTGTATATGCTTTACAAATCAGAGAGACACACACACAAAACAATGAGCTAAAATGTGATAAATGCTGTGAATGAAGGATGCAATGAGAGCCTAATTATGAAAATGATTACTGTCATCTGGGAGAGTATGTGAAGAGGTGGTATAGAGTGAGGGTGGGAAATGGGCCAAGATATAGATCAAAACCAGATTGGGACAGAAGTTATACGCCACATAAAATTTTAGGATTATGTTCATAGGAAGGTACGTAGCTAATTAAGCATAGGAATGACATGGTTACATCTGTAATTGGGAAAAATAGCTGGAGGCAGTGAAGAAGGTGAACTGGAAGTGGAAGGTATGGAGGCAGATGCAATTAAGAGGTTACTGGAGTGGTCAGGCACAGAGATCACCAATGGTGTTTGAGTCTGTCTGAGTATCTGAGTGTGTCACTGACAAGTGGGGGGGTGGGAGATGGATTCCAGAGCCATTTCAGTAAAGTTAGAGGATTTCTGCATAGGGCTGGACTGGAGGCTAAGTACAAAGGACCTTGGTTATTTCAGAGGTTTCTGGCTTCTGTGACGTGTGGAGGGTCGTGCCCTTCAGTAAGATAAGAAAGTGTGTTTTGCTTTAGTCTGAGTTGGAAATGTGAATCAGGGGCCTGTAAGAGAGGCAATGGTTGGAGAAATGAGTTGGAAATCGTTTCCAAAGAGGTGGTATTAAAAAGTGTGGAAGTGGACAAAAGCATCTACCCCAGCTTTGATCATGAAACATTCCAATATGGCAGGCTAATTGGCCAAAGGTGGCCCTGGTTTGAGCAGAATGCATGAGCCTGCCATATTATTCCTGATTCCTTAAAGGACTAACTTCCAGTGGAGAAAGCCAGGTGTATTTTGCCACCACCGCTCTCGGTTGACTTTTCTTACAAACTGTATGTGCAGCCCAAGCAGCCTCGGACAAGTGGTCCAGTTCCAATTCTGAGCTGCTGCACAGTGAGGCTCTAGACTTCAACAAAGGCAGGGAGAGGCAAGAGCTGATCCAGAAGTTTGCATTCTATCCAAGTCAGACCTAAAGCTCTGAGCTCAACTTCTAAGAATTAACCAACTTACTACAAAGTACATCTCAAGTTGTGAAGGCAGTTTAACAGCAGTCCTTCTGGGCCATGGTTGAATCAGGGACCCACCATCAGGCTCTGGGTTTTAGGACAATTTCCTTTGGGTCGTCACCAGACAGAAAAGACTGTGGCCACTTCAGGTACCTTGAAACCTGTTGTATATGCTTAATAGAGCCTGAAACTATGGCATCTCCCTGGCCTGTAGGTCATGCCTTCAAAGACACTCTTTTCAAATATTAGGTATGGGTGAAGCTTGACTCCCGTTAGCCCCGATAGCAGAGGTGGCTTGGAAGAGGCATTAGGAGACTAGACTCTCTAAATCCTGGCCCCATTAATTACTGTCTCTGGGTTTCAGGCAAATTGCTTACCTGCTCTGTGCCCACATTTGCCATATATGAAATCGGGGCACCAAATGCACTTGACCCAGGCTTAAATCAGACAATCTGTGTCAAGAGCTTAAAATAATACCTATCACATTGTACACACTGGGTAAATATTAGCTACCATTATTTTTAGACCAAGTTTGGATTGATTCACTGAGTAAAACAGCCAGGCCTGCCATGTTTTCAGAGTATTCTTTCTGAGGATTTCAAGATTTCTGTGACTCTGGGACCCCTGTCCACTGCCTTCACAATTTCAGTACCGTGGCGCCCATAGGGCAAGTAGGACCTTGGCTGGTGAGGACTTTGAAATGACAGGTCATTGTCCTCATTTTTCCAAAGCACTTTAGTTTGGCAATTTCTCTATCACTAAAAAAAGATTAACACTTGACATGATAAGAAAGTTTGGTCAACAAAAACCTTTGATCCAGGAGATAGGATAAGATAGAAAGTCACGGACTTCTTTGGGCTGGACATATAGCAAGGCTGACTTCTAGGAAAATGCCTGCTGATGACTCAGTTTATCTGTAAAAGACAAATCTAGCCAGAGACTAATCATGAAAGAAATGAATTAATAGTGTTAAAGATTAGATAGGAAGGAAAGGCATTAAAGGGAGAGATTGTCATGGTCAATAAGAATGAGGAAGAGAATGACCCCAGCCTGAGTAATCTCATCCCGTCATTTGGTTGATGTGCTGCTGCTGATGGAAAAACATTGAAAAGCAAAGAAAAAGAAGTCAAAGGACAGACAAGTCTCCACCTGTCTGGCTTTCAGTCTTTCCCTGGCAAACGTGGGGGTTGAACAAAATGACCTCTGTGGCTTCTTCCTGCATTGTCAGTGTATAATTGTACAGTTCCAGTGTAGAGAAAAAGAGAGAAATGAAGGGCTGGAGTTACTGTATATGCACACACACACACACACACACACACACACACACAGCCACCTAATCATGCACAAACATCACCACTACTTAATATTTTCTCAATTATTAAATTTTAATTTCATACCCTTTGTGTGTTGGGGACTGTTTAGCCTTGTTCTTTCTCAGCAGTTGTGATTTTAATCAGCTCAGAGCCATAAACTAGAAGACCTTTCCCACACTTGCTCTTTTTGTCATTCTGTCTTTGTCTCAGAAGGGAAATCCTACAAATGAAATGAGCCCGTGAGCTTGTCTTTTTCCTGGCTAAGAAGCGGGAAGCATGGGAAGACTGGTTACCCTGCCATCAGCTTGGGGGAACCCACTCTATGGGAAGGCAGAATGGGGCTGTTAGTAAGAGGAGAAGAAAGCAAGCTCTATCCAAGGATTGAAGGGTTTAAAAAGGAAAGAAAAGAGCATGGGGCATGGACCACTGGTCTGGTCTACAACAGGGCCCTGGAGACAAGACCTGTATGTAATGCCATATTATAAGAGAGTCCTTTGCAAGCTTTAAAAATATCTGAAGAAAAATTGCCTTGGACAGTTTTGAGAAACAACCACTTGCCAGAGACGGATGTTCTTGGACTTACTTTTGCTTTGTTTCATGTCAGACACATTCAGAAGTTTTAGCTTCACTTGGTCATGGATCAACCAGTTAAGCCCTGGATGCTGAAAATGGTCCATTTCTAGTTTTCTACCATTTTGAATGTGTTTGTTGCGTAAAGCTTTCCATTTCTTCAAAAAAGCCGAGGTAGATATGAGATAAACTATCTGTACACAGTAAGTCTCTCAAAAACTAAAAAGTCAGAGTATTAGTTTCCTATTGTTGTTGCAACAAAGTGCCACAAAGGAGTGAGTGGCTTAAACAGTGGAAATCTATGAACCTCCAAGTCTGGAGGTTCGAAGTTGGACTCGGGTCTCACTCGAGGTGATGTCAATGTCAGCAAGGCTGCCTTCTTTTCTGGAGACTTCACGGGAGAATTGGTTTCCACGCCTTTCGCAGTTTCTGTTGGCTACCTGGATTCCCAGGCTTGTTCTTCCAAACCCCCACCCTTCAAGTCAGAAGCATCACTTCTCTGAGACCACATCACTCTCTGCCCACAGCCAGGAAAATTCTCCAGTTTTAAGGTCTCATGCGATTAAGATTGTGTCTCATGAATAATCCAGGGTGATCTCCCTATCTCAAGGCCTTTAAATGAATCACATCTGCAATGGATATTTTCGGGACAGGTGGGGCATTACGGTGAGTATCTAACTAATGCAGAGTTGGGGGTTTTTTTTGTTCAATGAGGCCCGTGGGTTGTGTGTGAGATGGGCTATACTAAGTTTCTACCTAGAATCCAAAATGTTGCTTCTTACAGTCATTCTCAATATATAATACACCTATGTCATTATTCCTCCCTAAGTTATTATTTACCCTTGGGTTATACTGTTGGACAATTCTCATTTTCCTTATGCAAACACACACATACACACACACACACACAATATCACAATACAGGCTTCCCCAACCAAAGAGCGTATTTTTTTAATTTATTTTTTTTATTAACATATAATGTATTATTTGCTTCAGGGGTAGAGGTCTGTGAATCATCAGTCTTACACAGTTCACAGCACTCACCACAGCACATACCCTCCCCGGTGTCCATCACCCAGCCACCCTATCCCTCCCCCCAACCCCCTCCAGCAACCCTCAGTTTGTTTCCTGAGATTAAGAGTCTCTTATGGTTTGTGAAGAGCACATTTCTTATAATCCAACACAGTGTCCAAAAGTTTTTCCGCAAGAATTTTAAGTAACTGCTAAGATTGTTTGTTTTGCTTCTTAAATTCCACATGTGAGTGAAATCATATGGCATTTGTCTTTCTTTGACTGACTGATTTCACTTAGCATTGTACTCTAGCTCCATCCATGTTGTTGCAAATGACAAAATTTCATTCTTTTTTATGGCTGAATAATATTCCATTGTGTGTGCACGTGAATGCACATGTGTGTGTGTACCCCATCTTCTTTTATCTGCTCATCAGTCAGTGGACATTGAGTTTGTTCCAAAATTTGATTATTGTTGATAAGGATAGCCCTGGCTTTGGAGAGCACCAGGGGTTGTGTGGAAGTGTTGAATCACTACAAGGTATACTTAAAACTATGGGACGTCTGGGTGTCTCAGTGGGTTAAAGCCTCTGCCTTCGGCTCAGTCGTGATCCCAGAGTACTGGGATCGAGCCCCACATTGGGCTCTCTGCTCAGTGGGGAGCCTGCTTCCTCCAATCTCTCTCTCTGCCTGCCTCTCTGCCTACTTGTGATCTCTGTCTGTCAAATAAATAAAAATCTTTAAAAAAAAAACACTAATATTACACTGTTAACTAACTGGAATTGAAATAAAAAATTTTTTAAGAATACCCGATTAGAAATGTAAACTGGAAGTTAACAGCAGTCTGATTTATCTTTCACTGTTCTGTGTTCCATGATCTTGAACATAGTATGTACTTTAAAGAATTTACTTGAACAGTTCAGTGGTTACTCTAGAGAAATTTGGTAGACATAAAGATCTCTCAAAATCTGGAAGACCTAGAAGGTAGAACAATTGATTGTCTTATACATAACCATCTGGGGAAAGGGCTTGGAATAAGTCAATCCCAAATAGATTCATTGTATAATCCATATTTTTCTCTTAGAAAAGTGTTAATAAAAAAAAATTTAGCATGATATTCACAATCTTTCTATTTTAAAATAAAAATGTATTCTTTATTGATAAAAATAATATCTACAAAGAAAATGTGCAACCACAAACTATTCCTTACTAAATTTCTGATGAACATTATATCTTTCTATGCATACAGACTCAATTCTATGTACACAACACAGAGCAGATTTTGCTTCTATTGTTGACTTCAAACAAAATGTTTTGGAGTTTTTTCTATGTCAGTGAATATACAGATGGACTTTAACTTATGACAGTTCAACTTACAAGTTTTTGACCTGATGATAGTGTAAGAGTGCTATGCATTCAGTAGAAACCCTTTGAATTTTGATTTTGATCTTTTTTTGAACTAGCGATATATGACACGATGCTCTCTCATGATGTTTATTAGCACTTTCTATTGCGTTTTTACAAAAGTGGTATTGATCTGTACTTTCCCTTTATAAAGCTGATTTTATCATTATTGGCTTCACAAAGAGAACTTAGAAACTGTCTTTTTTCGTTGTCTGAAAAGCTTAATAAGGGCGCCATGAAGATTTGAAATTATTCAACTCTGAAACAAGCTACTCCTAACACATTTTGGTATGTAGGGAGGAAATAATTCCTTGGTATCTTCTATTTCTTCCATGTTTATTGATCTGTTTATTAGAGCTTGGGTCTCATTTTTGTTCATTTATGTTTTCATAGAAATCAATGTATTGGATACAAATTTAATAAATTTGCATGACTTTATTTAAAATATTTTGCCATAATTCTCCCATCTTGTCAGCATCAGAAGTGATTCACCCATTCTTATTCCTAATTTGGTTATTTGTGTCTTTTCTCTATTATTTATCAGACTAGCTAGTGAGTTATTTATTTATTCCCAGCTATATGGACATATTATTGACATATAATGCATAAAAGTTTAAGGTGTACAATGTGATGATTAAATACATGTATATATTGTAAAAAGATGACCACAATGTTAGGTTACATAGCTAGTGATTTATTAACCTTCTCTTTTTTTTCTAATATAAGTAATTATTTGACTTCTTGTATAAAAGATACAGCATGATGATATCCAGTCAGATATACACTGATGATTAGAAGGAGTCTTAGCAACTGGTTAGATTAGGAAACTAAACAATCCAAGATACTGGTTTGGCTCAAATGGCCCCACTGAGAAAGTAGGCACCAGAGTTTAGCTACTTTCTCCAAAAGACAAGTGTGTAAGGAAATGAGAATGTCTGGTTTGGAACAGAGTATGGAGTTGTAGCTGCTCATGGAATGTACATACAAGATTCACTTAGAAATCTAATTTTTTTTTAACCTTTTTTTCCCATGATTCTCTCCCTTGTCTCATCTCTCCATCTTCTCTGGCCATGCCATTCACCTTTTTCATGTATCGGTTGGAGCTACCAGACAAGTTCATAATCAGCTACTTTTTAGAACGCCTAGGTCCTGCTAAAACACATTCAACCTGAAGATTCTGTATAACTGGGGATGAAAGGGAGCATTTTTAACAAAATGCACAGTGGATGGGTGTAAGGAACAGGGAAACTGATTGTTTCTGCTGTGGGTTTTCATCATCTGTTCTGAAAGTCGGAAGGCAACCATCTACTTTTCATCTGGCCTCCAGGAGACAGTGAGCCTCACTCCCAGGGCTAGTTTAAAGGCAAAGGGGGTGACAAGTGGGAATGGGGGGTCCCTGTGAGGGAGAAACCAGTAGTTACCACTTCAAAATATTGTTCTGGTCACAAATACAGTATCTCATTTAGTTCTTATACCAACTGAGCCACGTAGATATTGCCATATTTGTGGATAAGAAAATGGGAATAACCTGTGTGATTAAGGGAGTCAAATAGACAGGTGGCAGAACCGGAAGATGATCCCAAGTCCTGCTGACTTCGAAGTTTTTCCTTTTTTTTGTTGTGCTGTGTAGTCTTTCTCCCTGTGACTCAGAAAGGATGGGTGTCATCGTTAGAGTCTTGTAGACAAGGGCCACCAGCAGAGTCTCTGCAAATCCCATTGACTATTATCAATACCCTGTTGTTTGTTGTTGCTCAGATAAACTCAGCCTTATAAACATGACCCATGTGTGTGTGATTCAGAAATTGCAACTATCCCATAAGAATCTATAGACACAGGGAAATTGCTCGTGATGTCACTCCCCTTTGGCCACCAGTTTGCTTCACCACAAGCCAGATGGAAGGCCCTCTTCTCTCACACAGAACTGTCACATTTTATCATATAATCTTTGGTGCCATTGACTTTAATTCTCCCTAGAGTAGTGGCAGCTAGTACTTCCTGTGCTGGTTCTCCAGCATTTTGCATAATTTCTGGCCCGTTTGTAACTTAGATATATTTGGAGAGATGGACTATTTCTTTTACAGGTTCCAACGACGCTTTGGAATAAAATGGGAAAGACTTAAATTTAGCTTTCTATTCCATGTATTTTATTTAAAAAATTACTGAAAGGAATCCTTTCACACTAGAGACATTTATGATCCTTTGTAAACAATAAACGATTAAGCAGAAATGCCATAATCACTTTTAATTTGATAAATCCAATCTGCAAAGGGAGACTAACTCAATATGACATGAACTCAAGTCTTGGCCAGCCTGAGACTATTTTCCATCCACATTGTTAGAGCGAATAAGGAATTACCAATCCAAAAGCATCTGCCCGTTTAGTAAGACCGTAGGAAGCCTCAGACAGTGTAGGAGCTGTTGAGAGTTTTGTACTACATTTGCGTAACTGCGAGGTCTGTGAAGGATCCCAAACTGATCATCTTTCCCCCACGGCTGTGAAATGCCATCTTCTCATATACTAATGTGACACATGTGTTTGCATCTCTGGACTTTCCTTTGCTTTGCTTATTACTACTGATTACAGAAGCTTGAGTGTAGATGTTAAAATCTGGTAGGACTTGTCCCTCTCCCTTATTCTTCCTTTAAACATTTTCTTCAGTATTTTTAGATGTTTACTTTCTCTATGATATTTTAAAAATCTTGCTGGCCCTTTAAGTGGAATTATGGTAACTTTATAGATGGATTAAGGAGGACGGTTTTATTTAGAATAATGAATTTTTCAGTGTACCCGAAGAAGGTGTGTCTTCCCGTGTTTTCAAAACTTCTTCACAATTCTCATAAGAAATTCAAAGGATATCTATTTTACACACACATGCACACACTCACACACACATCCTTGAATTTACCTCATTTTATTGTAATTTTTCTCTTTATTCATTATTTTCCTTCAAAAGATTGTCAGTTCTTGAAGGGCAGCTCTTTCTTAGTAATTGTAACCCAGAACCATGGGCAGTGCTAACTTGTAGGGAATGTTCAAGAACTAAATGAGGGAAGTAACTACATTAATCAGGAAATGTCTTTGACCATTTAAGTGACTGACAGTGAATGTGAGGAAGTAGAGGATAGAGGCTCCTGGTCTCAAAATCAAATTAAGACAAGTGACACTTACTTCTCTATTTAAGTAAAAAATTCAAAGGTACCAGAATGGACTCTCCATTAATATTCCCTTTTCTCTAAGGGACAGAAGCAAATCGAAGGCCAGAGAAGGGCTCTTTAGGATACAAATTCTTTATAGCAAAGGCACAGATTCTTAACAAAGTCCTCAGCTCTCTCCTCTTTTGTCTGTGGTGATAGAATAGGGATTCTGTGCTCAAACAGCTCTTTCAGGGAAAACATAAACACTCCAAAATTTAAACTTCACAGAGCTGCATTCAAATTAATGAAAGCTGGAGTTGTCGCTGTTCTCAGGATGCCATGGCTATTGTGGACAATGCCTTCTCAAGCACTTTTGGCAGCCAGTCTCTTGCACAGAACAGTCCGGAGAGTACCTCTGCCCTCTCAGCCATGGAGTCCATATCCTGGGGGGCCAGAGGGGTCAGTAGTGAGGAGGCCGATAAGTGCCTGCAAGGATTCTCCAAAAAGGCAAACCTCTTGAGTATCTGCCTTTGGAAGTGCTTGCTGCAGTAGAAGAGTGAACATTGACCCTTGGTCCTGCTGAGAAAAAAAAAAACAAAAAAACCCAGAAGGGATGACCACTTATTCCAACGTGACCAAAGTGGGAATGGGTCCCTCCAGAGGTGTTGGGCTGACCACACCTGCATGAAGAGATTTTGCAGATACTTTGGATATTTGAAACCAGGTGTTGATAAGTACATATATAGTTATTCAGTCTCTTTAGTATGTATATCAAGAAGCTGAGACCCAGAGAATCTGAATGACTCATTAGTACTTACCTAGCTAGTTAGAGACAGAGCTGGAATGAGAGCAAACAGCCCAATGTTCTTTCCATTCTGTTGCTCTACCTCTAGAGAATGCCAATCCACCTTCTATTTGAATACATTTTTAATTCAAAATTATTTGCTGTTAGACTAGGTGGAAATAAATCTGGGCTTTCAAGTTTTTACCATAAATCTACTTTTAGAAAAATTAGCACTTCCCTGGAATGTTTTTCAAAATGTGCCTTAACGTACTTGTTCAGCTTAAAGTATTTTTGGTCAGAGTCAAGTGAGGTAGCAACTGTTGGTCAACATTATCACTATCTGAGAGAAATTTAACTCTCACCTGGTGCTGAGCAAGGCATACAGTTAGAAAAATCACCACTTTGAACTTTCTTAAAAATCACAAAACATGTGGAAAAAAAAGTCTCTTTTTAGCACTTTGGATGGTTATAAAACATCTTTCCTCTCAACCACATGCATGAAAATTTTGACAAATTTAAGATAGTTTGGCAGTTCCTTTCGAAGCTATTAGACCTGAATCATAGAAGATTTGATCGTGGGATCTAAAATCATATTGTAAAATGTTATAGAATGATCTTGTTTGCAACAAGTCAGCTTCAGTTTGCCTTTCCCAAGTTGGAAATACTGAATGTAATAATGGATACAAATATAAAGGGCCGGTTTTGTATCAGTTTCATTTACACATTCAAGAACAATCTATTTGTGATTTAATTATGCAATTATTCATTTCAACGTGTCCAATTCTGTACTAAGGATAAGGATGAATAAAACAGACATGATCTCTACCTTCAGGAAGTTTAGAGTATGTAACCTTGAGAACTGTTACAAGAGAATGGATTGTAATGCATGTTGGGAAAGTATGACAGGGCCTGAGAAGACAGAGCCCTTTAAGACCTACAGGATGATAAGGAAACAGAGGAGGAGACAGAAGAGAAGGTGAAACAGGGGGAAGAGTGAAAGCTGTGTTTCCTCTCCCTGTTTGAAGGGGCTTCCATTTCCTCCCACTCTGGACTATGGTCAAGTTGTCTCTGCTGGAGGCAAACACGGACGGTCCTTCCATCCCTCCAGTCCATTCTGCTGCCTCTGGAAGGTGATGTTCACTCCATCATGCCCTTCATGCTTCCAACTCAGTGAATTTCATCTCATGGACCTCTTAGAGGTGCCATGTTCTTTCTCCTCCCCTCTTCCTCCTCTTCCTGCTCCCTCTCCTTTCCTTCCTTCCTACTACAAATACAAGTAATAATTCACACAATGGGGTGAAGTGTTAACATGATTATTGAAAATGAAATTATGTAAAATTAGATTTAAAAATATAAATGATATTAAAAAGTCTTTTTTTACCATCCAACACCTCTCACCCCTTTTCTGAAGTAATCTTTTCCCCTTCAGCATAATATGCAATATGTATGAAAGTATATGCATAATGCAAATCTGTGCTATGAAGGACAAATAAACAAAATAAAAACAAAACAAAAATCAAATAAACAAAATAAACACCTGTGAAATCCATCACGCAACACAAGAAATGGACTTCTGACCATATTCCTCTTCCTTGTCCAGAGGCAATCACAAGTCTGAGTTTTGTATGCATCATTCTCTCGTTTGTCTATATTGGTATGAGTCCATAAAGAATATGTTTTGAAATATTTGTGATGTTTGAGATTTAGAAAGTGGTATCAAACTGCGTTATCTTCTTACTTGGTTTTATCCTCACCATTATATTTCCAAGAGTCCATTCATGTTGGAATTCATAGTTGCAGCTTATTCAACCTCCCTGTGGTATAGTAGCCCACCATGGGATTATATTACAATTTGTTTTCTCTTCAATGAACGTTGTATGTTCTCTGTCTTTCCATCCACTCACCTATCGGTTTTTCTATCCATTCCTCCATCCAACTTTTTTTTAAAATTCTCCTTCAGCTTTATTGAGATACAATTGATGCAAAGCACCATGTAAGTTTAAGGTTTACAGCATAATGACTTGATATAGATGTATGGTGAAATGATTATCGCAATAAGTCTAGTGAACATCCCTCACCTCATTTAGTTATAAAAATATGGATTTTTCCATGTAATGAGAACATTTATGATTTACTTTCTTATCAACTTTGAAGTGTACAATACAGAAAAAGGGATCAGATTTTTGTGATTATCGGAGGTGTGCGGAAGAGGGTGGGGGAACTGGATGAAGGTGGTCGAAGGGAACTTCAACCTTAGGTTTTTTTTATATATAAATAATTTTTATTTATCACATTAGTTATGAATAAGTACTGGGGATGTAATGTAAACATGATGACTACAGTTAATACTGCTGTATTGTATACTCCTCCATCTATCTTTACAAACAAGGCTGCTATGAACATTCTTGCATATTTTTCCAGAAGCATATATTTCCTCTACACATTTTTCTTAGAGCATAAACTTAAGATTAGAACTGGGCCAGAAAGCACATGCCTGGTCAACCTTACAAAAATAATACTAACTTATTTTCCAAAAAGCTTTTTTGAATCTTTACAGTCTTTCACCTCACTCCACTTCCTTGTCAATGTCAGGTATTGTCAACTCACTTATTTTTGCCAACCCAACAGTTATAAAATAGTATCTCATTGGGTCCTTATTTTGTATTTCCTTTATTACAAGTAAGGATGAGTAGTTTTTTGTCCTTATTCACTATTTTATTTTTTTTTTAAGATTCCATTTATTTACTTGACAGACAGAGATCACAAGTAGGCAGAGAGGCAGGCAGAGAGAGAGGAGGAAGCAGGATCCCCGCTGAGCAGAGATCCCGACGCGGGGCTCGGTCCCAGGACCCTGGGATCATGACCCGAGCTGAAGGCAGAGGCCTTAAACCACTGAGCCACCCAGGAGCCCCCTTATTCACTATTTTAAAACTTCTTTATATATTCCAGATATTAATTCCTTTTTCTGATAAATATGCTGCAAATAGTTGTCATCCCCCTACTCTCTAGTTAGTGGCTTCTGTTTTCATGTTCTTTGTAATTAAGTAACCAGAACTTAATTTAAAAGTAACCCAATTTATAAATCTTTTTCTATTCTTTATGCTTTTCCTTTCTTTCAGAACAAATTCTTCTTTTCCTTAAGGTCATAAAGGTATTTTATATTTTATTCTGAAAACATTAAAGTTTTATATTTTATGTCCAATCCATATAAAGTTGATTTTTGTGCATGGCATAAAGTAAAGATCCAATTTCCTAATAGCTTATTAATTGATTATTGATTATGTCCTCCATTCTTCTACTGATCTGTGGTGCCACATCTTGTTTTCATATATATGTGAGGCTATATCTGGACTCTTTATTCAGTTGCATTGGTAATTTTTTCTACCTCTGTTCTTTTCCATTATGGACTTAATTGCAATAATTTTATGATAAGTCTTGATAAATCTGGTAGGGAAATCTTCCCTCACTCTTCTGCAGAAGTGTCTTGGTTGTTTTTGGCTCCTTATTATTCTGTATATATTTTAGAATCAGTTTGCCAAATTCCTCTAATAATTCTTTTGGAGTGTTGGTGGAGATTACTTTGAATTTATAGATTAACCTAAAGAGAATTAGTATCTTTATAAGCTCAAATTCTTCCTATCCATGAGTATAATATATCTTACCATTTGTTTAGGTTTTATATATCTTTTAATAGATTTGTTTTATTTCTTATCATTGTAAGTGATGTGGCATTTTAAAAAATTGGGCTTTCTAATTAAAGCTACTAAGTTATTAAAAGCATTTAAAAATATTTGATCTTATATACAGCCCCTCTATAAATGCTCTTATTAGTTCTAGCAATTTATAGACTCCTTTGAGTTTTCTATATATACAATCATATTATTAGTGAATAAGAGTTTTAGTTCTTCTCTTTCAGTCTTTTTTAACTTTTATTTTTCTTGTCTTACAGCTCTGGTTAGGACCTCTAGTAAATGTTGAACGTTGAGTTGAAATAGTGATAATACTTTCTTAACTTTTTTCTAATTTTAAAGGTGGTTTAAATATTTTGCCATTATGAAAAATGTTCACAGTAGATTTTTAGTAGAGACCTTTTATAAGGGTCTCTTTGTAAGACATAGGAAGTTTTCTTATAAATCATATTTGACTTAAGATTTTTTCCCCACCCTTTAGCATGAATAAACATTTGGTTATATTCAAAGCTATAATGGGAATAATTTCAATAATGAAATTTCTATGTTAAAACAATTCCACACTTCATGGTAAATTTAGTTTGTTCATGATGTATTTTCACTGTGTAGGATTTTTATCTGCGTTTATAAGTGAGACAAGTTAGTGATTTTCATTTTTTATTCTCATCTTACCTAGTTTTTAATTTAAAGTCTACTAGCCTAATCAGATAAATTGGGCAATAGTTCCTCTTTCCCTTTCCCTGGAAAAATTGTTTAAAAGTGGAATGACCTGTTACTTGAAAGTCTGATGAAACTCAATTCAAAAAAATCATCTGGACTTGATGTTTCCTATGTGGGAAAAAATTTTAAGTTACTATTCACATTCTTTAATAATTACAGGACAATTTGCACTTTCCAGTCTTCTTGAGTCAGATATTCTAAGTTACAATTCTGGAAGATGTATACAGTTACATCCAAGTTTTCAAATTTGTTGATGAAATTATTCTTAGTGTCTCTTATTTTCTTCGAAATGTCTTCTTTTATCTATACTTATGCCCCCTTTTCAGTCCTAACATTTTAAATTTGTAACTTCTTTCTCTTTTCCTTGAGTAAGTTTATCAGAGGTCTGTTAATTTTATTAGTCTTTCCAAAGAACCAAATTTTGACTTTGTTGATCATGTTTGCATTAATTTTTGCTATTACTTTTACTATATACTTTCTTCTACTTTGGGGAAGGATAATTTTACTGTTATTTTTCTAACTTAAATTGGATTCTTATGCCTTTAATTCTCAACTTTTGTTCTTTCTAATACAAGCATTTAAAACTATACCTGATAGAAAACATATCTTTTCACCAGCACTATCTTTCTACAGACTAAATGTGTGTGTGTCTTCTATGGCTACCATTTTATTCCTTAAGAAAAACGTTGTTTATGGAAGATTTTAAACTTATTAAAGAGTAAATAATGCAAGCAGTAGTGAAAAGTAGATAATGAATTACTTGATCACTGATTTGTTGACCCCTACTCTAGACTAGAGGTTGCCAATAGCTGCAGGGAATATTTCGCTTGTGCCCAAGTGTATAGAGAAGAAGAAATTAGGAGCCAGATGGAAATAATTAAAGCAAAGTCTGGAAGGGAGATGGTCCATCCGTTACCCTCCAACAGGAAAACCCAGGAATTGAAAACTACTGATGACCACCATTCCCTCTTAAGGCTATAGTTATACTCAGTAACAGAAAACTTGGGGTGTCCCCCTCCTTGCAAAGCATTACAATCGCTAAGGTTGTAAACTGAAGTTCTTTCTTCTGAGAATGATGATGAAGATGACAACAATGTCAAAAAGTCAGAGGGACAGTACTGAAAAATCTTTCAGTGAGGATCCAAAGCATGAACAGAATCCCATTCCCCACTCCTTATTCCCCCACCTCTGTCCATTTTTGTATTTTCTGTCATTGCTTAAAAAGTGTATTAATATACACACAAAATTCAAGTCCCCACTTCTCTGATGAATGGCATACTTCTTACACTTTTTCTCTACTCTGTTTTTCTTTTTTATTTTTTTTTTAAGATTTTATTTATTTATTTCACAGACAGAGATCCCAAGTAGGGAGAGAGGCAGGCAGAGAGAGAGGGGGAAGCAGGCTCCCTGCCGAGCAGAGAGCCCGATGCGGGGCTCCATCCCAGGACCCTGGAATCATGACCTGAGCCAAAGGCAGAGGCTTTAACCCACTGAGCCACCCAGGCGCCCCTCCGTTTTTCTTTTTAACCTCAACAGTATATCCTACCAATCACCCCACAGTGGTATATAGAAATGTCATTTATTCCATTTTAATATCCAGCTATTATGGCATGGTTAATTTGAACAGTCCATCATTGATAGACATTGGCCATCATAAACAGCCGCTTACAACAGCATAGCCATTCTTGGTCCCTGCTGCGTACTTTACATGTATCATCCCATTGAATTCTTCTAGCTATCTTATAAGAAGAGGTTATGATCTCCCCTTTACAGGTGAAGAAACTGAGGTCTGCAGAGGTTAAACAACAGGCCAAGGGTCAAGTAGCTATAAGAGCCAGAGCAGGAATGCCTAACATCATGACTATACTCCTGGGCCTGCCTCCTTCTCCTGATTCAGGCCCATGTTGCAGAGGAGACCAGGATCCTCCTTCTCTGATCCCCGCAAGCTTCATGGCACCAACTCACATTTTTTGGCAAATGGATCAAAACCCAGCTTTCTACCTCTTCCAGCTTCCAGCCCTCAGGAGGGAGTGGATCTGTTAAGCAGCTGCACAAGGTTTGGAAAGTTGCCCAGGATGCACCCCCCCTTCCCCTCCCCACACCCATGAAGAGAGCTTTCCTGCCTCACCTGCATTCTCCCTGGGTCTCCAAGAATCGTCCTGCTTGAGAATCTCTCTCTGCCTGAGGCTGTGTTTCCCCGGGGCACCCTCTGGGGAGAGCAGAGGGGTGCATGGTTGAGCCAGGCTCTCCCTTTTGAAGTCAGAGGCCCACAGGACTTTTAAGGCTCTGCTGCCTCTCCCTTCTTGTGTCTATCCTGAAATGACCCGATGCCCCGCTAGCTAATCAGGGACAAAAGGGTGAGTTTAGGGAACTTGAGAAGCACTGGAATCTCTTCCCTGGCCCTCTAGGCTGGCCTGAGTGTGGGTAGAGCCAAGACATCAGAGAATATCAGTCCAGGGGTGCCCCCCAAAGTCCTGGCAGTTGTAAGGGGTCAAATGACAGCAGCATCTGGGTCCAGGTTACAAAGACCAAGGCAGAAACTGTCCAGGACCTCAGCATGGGCTTTCTGGGAGGCTGCTGAGGCTGCCCATCTCTGTGCTCAAAGCAGGACTGTGCCCTATGGTGCCAGGGAAGGAAACCATACGTCCGTCCTAGGTGGTAACTCTTTGTAGTAAGAGAGGCAGCAAGGAGGATGGGAGAAGCTACGTATTTTGTGAGCACATGGTTGGCCTTAAACACTGGGTCAAACTGACATTCTATTTTTGAAGCAAACAAAACAAGTAATAGCTTATATTCACCAATTGCGTAGGGACTGTGATAAAGAACCTACCTGCGTCCGTTCAGTTAATTCTTACGATAATCCCGAAGATACAATTCCCGGTTTACAGCAGTGAAAATGGCAGCTCAAAGAGCTTCAGTGATTTGCCTGAGTTCCCAAAGTTAGTAAGCAGGGGAGTCCTGATTCAAACTTGGTTCCGCCCAACTGCAGAGTCTAGGTACTTGGCCATGTTCTTACGCTGGGGTCTCTTCATTCAGTCACTCAAGAAATGTTTTTTCAGTATCTACTCTGTACTAAACACATGTTATCATGGGGAATATGATAGTCAATGAGACAGACATCCTCGCTTCTGTGGTATTTCTCTTCTAGTAGGGGAAAAAATAAACAAGTGAATAAGTAAACAGATTACAGGTCACAGATTCTGATAAATGCTACGGCTCCCATCTAATATTTGAGATTGCTTTAAGATGAACTCTTTCTAAATTATCTTCTAATCAAAGGACAGGAAAGGGTCTACGTAAACTCTCTTTCCATTACATTTGTCCATGCAATGTATAGTATTTTACCACTTAGCCAATTCTTCTAATCTGAGCTCCTCCCAGGTTGAACCCAAACCAGTTTCATTATTATGTGCATTTTTTAGTATTCTGGATTCAGAGTTTCAAAGGATCTGAGTTTATACACTCAAACTCCGTGAAATGGTTAGAGGCATGTCCTCAAGAAAATTAAAATTATGTCCCAGGAGGAATGTTGGGAGGAACTACAGGAGGTTTTTCAGCAAGAGGGGATGGCTCTCTCCCACAGAACATAGCCATTTTATCTCTTAGGCGGTGGAACTGTGTGAAAATCTCTCACGAACAAAGGATATGAATGTAACCCATAATTTGAAAGACAAGTATATCAGATGAAAAGTGATCTAAACAGTATTATTATATTCTACTATTATCATTGTTCTTCCGTGTCACTGGAAGATTTAAATCAAGGCTATCTTTTGTTCTTTAGGTTCACAAATACCTAGGGGGGAGGGAGGGAGGTGATAGGTGTTAGCATTCCCATCATTTCCTAAACAACATCTGAATTAACAATATCTGCCCCCTCCTTGTCTGACAGGGACCTGGAGTTTAATTAGATTAACATCTCTAAATCGCCTTAGGTTTCCCAGAGATAGGCATTAGATAAACATAAGGTATTATTATTATTATTAACATAGTGTCATTATGTTATTGTAATTGTGTGGCTTCTCCCATAAAGCTTCGCAGGATGGGATCCTGCCCTGGACCATTATTCATCTAGGGCTCTGAGCCTAGGTGAAAGGCACACCCGTGCTGCCTCGTGTTAGCGTGGTGGTTGGGATTCTGGCAGTATGTATGATTATTGAACAACGAACCAGTATTCAAGTTTGCCGCAACAATCGTCCAATTGTTTTTGATGTTTCCTATGTGATTACAATCGTGTGCTCTTCTTTATCTGTTTGATGGCTTGGGGCAAGACATCACTTGGGGCCAAGGAGAGACAGGCAGGGTCTCCTAGGATTCTGGAGTGTGTATCCCTGTTGGGCCAGAGCCCCAGCGTGGAGGGGGCCGGGGGCAAGTCTCTCGACAGCCACTCTCACCTAAGCCATTCTGGCCAAAACCAACTTTGAGGGGCTCCTCTGTCACATTTGCCACCTTTAGGAGCCACGGATGGCTGTTCTGGAAAAGATGAAGGTGGGATCCATTTGGAAAAGAGAAAGGAAGAAGAGATGGAAAGCCAAACAGCACACGGGAGAACCACTTTCTAAGATTTGAGTAGTCGATCCATCCCTAAATGGACCAGCTGGTAAAGGTGTACGGTCTCTCTGAGGAGGGTATTAATAAATCCAAAGATTGATGTTATCGGTGATGAAATTGTAGTTTGAAGTTTGTGAGTTTGGGACCTTCCTTCTTTTATCTTGCTGTGCTCTGACAATGTCACCCTCAAAGGTCATTGTCATCCTGTTGCATTGTTTTCCCCCAGGGACTTCTACCCCATGCTACTGTGGTGACAGATGCGGCCACAATGACTTACCTGAAATCCTTGCCCTTAAGGTCAGGATTCTTTTTCTTTCTGCTCCACAGAAGGGCCAATGTTTTGAAAACCTGAGGAGACTAACTTCTAGATGTGAGGTGGTAGATCCCTGTAACCTACTTCCCATCCCATAGTTCTTGGCAGGGCTCAATAGCATCACTTTTAAATGAAGGGAAAACCTCCCAACTGATGCATCAGTGGTTCGTTGAAATGTTTCTGTCTATTTGGGCCCGAGACTAACGTGACTCTGTGGGATTTACTAAACACATTTGTAATGACAGCGTTACCCTTACTCTCTCTTACTATTTAATGAGTGGGTCTCAGCGGCTGTTTCATGAGGGCCTGAGACTGTCCTAGAGGGGAAGGCATTCTGTTCTTGTGTGAGGAGCAGCCCCCACTGCTAGCTCTGCCTGGGGAAAGGCAAGGCTGCCCCAGGGTGCTGAGGAGACGGGAGGCAGGGTTGCGCACAGACCTTGGTTTCAGAGGCAAATGATCGAATAAATCAGCCATCGGGACTTGAACTGCTATTTCTCACAGAATTTGCAGGAACATTTCATGTGCGACTACAGGTTGCAGCTGGCCTGGCCACGGTTTTGTGCAGCTGAGTGCTTAGGCCGACACTTTATTATCAGGACAGAACAAATCTCGCCGATGCGCGTGGTATAAAGAATCCCGGGGAGTCTCCCGGGGAGTCTCGGCACCTCATTCTCCCG
Source organism: Enhydra lutris kenyoni (assembly GCF_002288905.1). Classification (NCBI taxonomy): domain Eukaryota; kingdom Metazoa; phylum Chordata; class Mammalia; order Carnivora; family Mustelidae; genus Enhydra; species Enhydra lutris. Next base: position 47,958,351 of record NW_019154099.1, read on the forward strand.
CCATTCTCTCCAGTTTTTCTGCTGTTGCACTCCGGATAATTGCAGTTTAATTGGGTGACATGAAATGAAAACTGTGTCCACATTATCCAGGATTATCTCTTTTTCCTGAAGCCTGCCACCGGTCGAAAGGGACCCATTTATCAGACCAAAGAGCTGCGCTCAGCTGCTTTTACAAGCAGGGAAGAGTGTGGGAACAGGCTGGGAAAGGGAGAAAGGGAGCTGACAGCTAAGAAAAATTATTTCAGTTGTTTATCACGAGGAAACTTTATCTGATTCTTTACAAAATGATACGGAGGCTGGTGTGTCGAGCCATGAGTAATGAACATTGACCAAGTTGGCTTCCTCAATGGGTCGGACCCAGCACTGCCTCTCCTTTGTGTGGGCGCAGATCAACTTTAAAAGCCTCTTTCAAGCGGCATGAATGCACTTCATTTTACCAAAAAGAACTTTGTATTGATAGCTAGAAAAAAGGAAGGTTGTTTAAAAAGGAAGGGTAGACAATTGGGACAAAACGAGGAGCTTTTAGCTTCTATTATGAGCATGCCGTCCATTCTTTTCATTTGTTTATACATCTCCCCCCCCACCACCACCGTGCAATAATGTCTCTTTGCAGTTATATCCTTCCTCTTTTATACCATTCATATTGAAAAAGCCCTCACATCATGACCACGGTAATAAATACCATAGAAATGTGGGTATAATGTCAATTTGCATTCTGTGAGAAGATCAAGGTAAACCTGAGGGCCAGAGGAATATTCTGCTAATGCTCATTCGTCATTCTCCAGATCCAGGTAAAAGAAGGACCTTGTCACTACACTGCAAACCCCTTCTGTTGCTATTGCGTTTGTGTGAACATTTTAGCCTAATGCATCAATTGTTAAGTAGAAAGAGCAGTCTTTGAAATTGTCTATTGCACTCAAATCCCTAGCTGTACAAGGTCTGGGCAGGAGGCGTTCCTATTCAGAAGGAAATAGAAGGCTTTAGTTCAGTAAGCACAGTGTGCTTACTGTGTGAAGTGTGTGAAGGTTACGGAGGATAGTGTACATTTTTTAAATGAAAGTACTCAAACGGGGGGAACCTCATTGTCTCTAAAGGCAACAGTGAACATGAAGTCAGCATCTGGCGAAACAGTATGATATGCAGCTCAGGTCCTTGTGTTTGGAGTTAGTCCTCAATGGCTGGTGGACATCAGGATGCCCTACGTGTGGGAGGTGGAGAGTCTTTTATGTTACAGAAATAAACACTTCATCGCACAGGGAGATGTACGTTATGTCATTGCGCACACGGACTGGGTATTCTCTGTAACGCCTGGTGTTCAATTTGGTATTGATCTTCAAAAATAAGGAGTGGCAAGACTGGAAGTTAATGTGAAAGACCAAAATTAGAGATTCTACACATATTATGAATAGATGGTTCATTCTATTTATTGATTATTGAGGTCATATGTATACTGAGGTCATATAACTCAGCAACCTCTAGAACTCTGGGCTTCCTCTTCTCTCAAAACAGATGCCCAAGTGTCAGTAATATTCCCGAAGCAATGACTTCCTGTAGGATTTAGATGCTCTCTTTGTGTTTTCCATGCTGATCAGAGAGTATATAAGTTTAAAGAAGAGGGCCCTTGGAAGACAGCCATAATTCCCCTAAGGCTATCTTTCTCTACTATCTTTTTAAAAAAAATTATTAGATAAAGCTATCTTTTTATGCAATAATTTGTAACATTTTTGAACAAGGGGTGTGATTTATAAAATTTCTATGACAATCTGTTATGCTCATTCTAGCCCACCCCCTTAAAGAACTTTAAACACAGATCTTTTTTTTCTTGTGATTTGTTTCCCTTTCTCCTGCATCTGTGCTGTCTGTAATTAAATATATTCCCAGGGGCCTCTCTCTCCTTTCCCTCATTTTTCTTTCCATTTGAATTATCATCTTTTTAATGTCTACTTTAAATAATGTGTGATTTATTCAGAAAGAAAAAGTCATATGTCAATTACATCTCATCAAAACTGGGAAAAGGAAAAAAAATCACATTTAATTTTTGCAAAAAAGCATGAGCACAGACTAACTTCACGGAAATCTCCAAATCTTACCGTATGGAGAAAAAAAACTCGAATAAAATGAGATTTTGATACAGCTTCTCCCTGTGCTAAGAGGATGGATCCACCACATACTATTATCATCTTAATTTAAAATTCTAGTTTATCCCCTGGCTCTTAAAAAGGATCTACTGGTCCATACGCCACGTTTATAGCCATAACCCAAAGCAAGAAAATTTGACAAGAGGTTATTTTAAAAGGGCTTCTTCACTTCTTTCCAAATACCGAAGAAATCATGTCCCTTGACTTGTTTTTCCTCCTCTGGCACAAATGACAAATACACAGGCAGACAGAACTCCACGTCAGACTGATTTATAAAAACCTGGAGATGAGTGTTGTGCAATGGGAAACCTATTTGTCAAATAGCCACGCCTACTTCCCTTGCCTTCCTCCTGGTCAGCACGGAAGACGTCTCAGATTAGGTTTATAACAAACACTGGAATGTTTTTCTTTATGTTAGATAAAGAACATGGACGTATGCGCAAATATACTCATCCTCTGGAAAAGAGGCAGGTACGGAAATTGCAAGAAGGGAGGGAGATCACACAAAGTCTGACCGCATAGGTGCCATTACTGTCCATCAAGGCAAGGAAAAAAAAAATCACATACATTGGCAGCCCCGACCTGGATTCCGTCCTTCTATATGCTACCACATGGGAAGGATATAGAAAAAGAAAAAATGACTCATAACAAAGCAAGATATAACAGAGCAAAGGAGACAATCGAACAGACCCAGAAATTCTAGAAAACCCAAAGGCTGAGTGAGAGGGCCCTGCCGCTCTCCTACCCACTCGCTCGTGTATGGGTTTTAGCCAAATACCAAGTGGAGTTTTTTCACTATTTTTAGGCAGTTCCCCATTCAAAGCTCAATTAGGAGCAGAATGCAAAGATCATCTTTTGAATCTGGATAAGGAGACCAAAAAAAAAAAGTCCGTATGTTTTCATGCAACTGCAAAGTAATTATCAAAGAAATCATTTGAGGGTCTAGGAAGTCACTCCAGATGGTCCCCTAGGGACATGGACCCCATATAGTGTTGCGATGAAACAAATCCAAGGGGACCCTTTAGAAGTACTGAAAATGAAACAAAAACCACGTTCATGATGACAGCTAACATTTATTGAATGCTTACTACATTAAGAAAGCACTTTACCTGCCTTACCTCACAACAAACCCAAGTCATAGGTATTAGAAATTCAGGCATTGGGAGGTAAAATAATTTATCTAAGCAAACACAGTGTCACGTGTTGGATTGTCTCTTCCTCACCCCCATCCCAGTCCCGCTAATTCATCTGTTGACCATCTAACCCCCAGTACCACAGAATGTAACATTATTAGGAAATCGAGTCTTTGCTGATGTAGTTAATGAAGATGATGTCATAACTGGAGTAGAGTAGGCCCTCACTCCAGTATGACCATGTTCTTATAAAAAGGGGAAATTTGGACAGACACACACACACACACACACACAAAAGAAAAACAGCATAGGAACATGAAGGCAGGGATGGCACAATATCTGTACAAAGCAAGGAATGCTGAAAATTGCAAACCACCAGAAGCTAGGGGAGAGACATGGACAGATCCCTCCTTACAGCCCTCTGAGAAACCAACCCTACAGACACCTTGATCTCAGACTTCCAGCCTCCAGACATGTGAGACAATATATTTCTGTTTAAGCCACTCCGTTGTGGTATTTTGTTATAGCAAACAAATGCACAGAATTGACAGGTGGTGACATTGGAACTTAAACCCAGGTCCTTTGGCTCAGGTTGTAGGCTGGGATCACTGCGCCCTATCACTGCTTCTCTGGAACCTTGCCTGCAATTCGGAGCTCCCTAGCTAAGTAAGCTCTAGTAAAAGCCCAAGGCATTTCTACATTAATCCCATGTGACACTTGTTCTCCAGAACAAAGAAGGATTTCCCTATTATTATTTGAGATCATAGGATGTTAGATCGAGAAGGGACCTCAAAAAATATTCTAGGTCATGCCTGGGGGGGTGCCTTAGGGATGCCCACAATGTCAAAGGAAGAGAGGAAGCAGGTAACTTCCAGGACCCCCAGTCTTACTTCACTGCAGTCCTGTGTTTTTATATGCTTTGTCCTTGGGGTTTCCACATAGGATTCTGTTTGAAGAAAGGGTTTGTAGCTTAACAGATGAAAACCACTGATCTAGTTCAAGTCCATGATTTTATTGATGAAGACATAGAGGTCCAAAAAGACTGCATGAAACTCTCAAGGATGTGAGTGAGCTTGGCAGAACTAACGTTGGAAGTCACTTCCACTCTGCGAAAACTTACTGCTCATTATCATAGGGAAAAGAGTGGATATTCCCTGAAAATGGAGGATCCCAGGGGGTGTGGCTGACCTTGGAATCTGGCTGATTTGGGGGTTGGTCTTCAGCCACTTTAATAGAAAAAAAAGAGCCTCAGTATGTACCTTGGTTCCCAGGAGAGTGCACCTGACACCATCCCTCATGACATAGAGAAAAATAGTAGCTCCGAATGGAAATTCATGCACAGGTTAAGATTCTAGACGTTTCCCTGTTCATAGCCCAGGTGGGAGCACTTTATATAAAAAAGCTCTTACTGTCTGGCTACTAGTGGGCTCTCCTGGTATCTGAAAGTTGCTTTACGATTCATCTATCCCACAGAGTCAGGGAAAATTGGTAATACACAAATGATAACGAGAGGAAGAATAAATGATGTCTGGAGAAAGAGAACTTCCTTTTGAGCCTAAGGAACCTGTATGTGACCCCGCCTTCGCTCAGAATCTGTTTACTTTTACTGGCTTACACGGGACTAAGGAAGTAGTTTTGGGAGGGGAACACACTTGAACCCCACATGTAGTTAGTGGTTAGACATACCAACACTGATGGTTTGGGAGAAGGAAATTGGACAGAAGCTAGTTTCTGCGCAAGAGGAAGGAGAGGCACAGAATGAGTTGAACGAAGCAACAGACCCTAAGAATTGGGGAGGGGTTGGAATTCCTGTATGTGTGGCTACAGTGAATTGACCGTTGTTCCTATGAACTGGGAGAATTGCTTCATTAAAGCCTTTCGTGCCTTGGGTCCAAGTTTCCACACTGTGGTCCCAACCCCCCTTCTGACCCTCCCTCTCTGCCCTCTCCCCTCATAGGAGACTGCTCAGCTGTCCCAGCACCACAAGGTCAAGAACATCATCAGCCAAATGTGGAATCTTAAAGCAAATCAGCACCAAGATGGCAGCTGTGCTAACGGAGAAGATCCTCTATTGGCTTATGATAGAGAAAATAGCTGTTCCCGAAAAGTCTCTTAAAATTCTAAGGTTAAAGCAGTCCTGCTGTGAGAGAGACTCTTTTTAATTGAGAATAGCAGAGAAGGAAGGGATGTTTGCTTTCCGACTTCACAAGATCCTTGCCGGCCAATATGAATTGGCAGGTGTCCCCTCGAAGAGGTGGTGGAATGCCAGCTCCGCTGGCACTGGGACCCGAGCGGCTCAGCCAGGAGGGTCTGAATTCCAGCAGAAGAGCCCTGAGGTAGCAGGGGTGTTGCTTGGTCAAGGCCAGCAGAAGCCAAGCCCTGGTTTGGCAGAAAATGACTACACTGATTCAAGAAAACATATAAAATGCCTCTTGCAAATTAGTGGAAATGTTTGGAGGAGGGTGAACGCCAAGGAATTGGGTTCCCCCACATGTGCAGGTCAGGGTTTCGAGCTTCCTGAATGTAGATATTCATGCTGAGTTGACCATATTTCCATGCAGAGGCCAGCAAAGCCTGGGCCACTTGGGGTACCCGTTGCTACTACTGTCCAGTGGGTATGATTACAGAACAATTTGCTCCTTAAATACTAGTTTTCAAGACCCCAGTGAGAAAAGTGAAATCCTAATTCCTTCTCCGCATGAAGTCTCTGCATTTCTGAAAATGAGTTCTGGCTTTGGCACACCAGCCAGCCGACTAAATATAAATGCTTACTCTCCTTTCTCCCCAAATACCATTGTGATGACAACAAAAAAGAACAAGAGGGAGCAAGGGAACTCGAGGGAATCGGGAAAAGAAACATCAGACCAAAAAGAATGATGAATTTCTGGAAACAGGAAGCAGAAGTGAGACAGTGAGGGGCCACGGGAACAAGCTCCAACCAAAAAAACATTGCACACTTGGGGCACCTCCTGCCCCTACCATTGCTGAACCCAGCTCCTTGCGGAGTAGAAGCCGGACGAGGCCAGGAAGTGGCCCCAGGTACCAGCCAGACTTACAACAGAGGACCCTGGCTCAGAAAAGCACCAATGAGCTGCCTGAGTTGCCTTCCAGCCAATCAGGATAAAGGAATTTTCTCTACAAAAGCAGGCCCCACCCCTCCGTTCTGGGAGGGTGGGGTAGGTGTATCCTATGATGTTGTTGGAGTTCCTTCAGCTGGAGCTCTAGTAGAACCCTCCCTGTGCCTTTGAGTTCTAGGTTCTAGGTCGCTCTTACCATTGTCAGGGCCAAGAACCCGACTAGGTAACAGAAAGGGCTGAGCCAGAAAGGGGCTCCAAGCACAAAGGTGGCGACAGATGGCAGGAGTGAGTGAAAAAATAATAGTCACAGAAGTGGTTTGCAGAAGGAATGGTTCTGGAACGTTCGCACAAACGCACCCTTCCTCCTCCATCTCCACTCCCCACGCATGTGGGGAGGACTTACAACTCGGATTAAAATCAGATGGTTGCTCTCTAAAGAAAACAATGCTTGGGGAGGTCTAGGGAATGGAGAGGAGCTGTGGATACCCAGAATTAAGACGTCTTTGTTTTGGCATAATAGAGAGAGATTTCGCTCCCTCCCTGCCAAGACACCCTAAAGAGAGCCTGCCAGGCCACATGCCCTAAAGGCACACACATTTCTTACAGTCAATCCTTTCTTCTTGGGGGAAGGGCTGGAGGGAGAACAGGAGTACTCACACCCAGAAGCTACCCAATCCAGGAGATGGGTAACATTCGTTGTTGGCTGGAGAAACATCAAAGTTCACTTCACGGTCCAGCAACCATCCAGTCAGAGGATGGCTTTTCTCCTGAGTCATTCTGGGAGGGCAGCTCAGCCATCATTAACCCATAGTGTCTGGGGTCTTTCCAGCCTGCAGAAAGAGGTAAAGAGGTCTTGGAGGAGTCCTGCTTATGCTCTTAAAGCGCTCACCCAAGATGGGCTCATGACCTTAGACTAAACACGTAGCCGTAAGCACACCTGGGAAATAGTCTCACCTTGAACCAGGAAGAAGCAGAGCAGATTTTGTTGGACAGACTCGTACAGCAAAGGACAACCAGACGATGAACAATAAACATTCAGTGTTATGGCACAAGACAGAAGGAACAAGACAGAAAAAGACAACAATCAACCTCAGAACTGATTCAACAAATGTAAGAGACGTGTTGGAAGTTCTATTTTTTTTTAAGGTTTTTATTTATTTATTTGACAGAGAGAGATCACAAGTAGGCAGAGGGGCAGGCAGAGAGAGAGAGAGAGGAGGAGGAAGCAGGCTCCTTGCCGAGCAGAGAGCCCGATGCAGGACTCGATCCCAGGACCCTGAGATCATGACCTGAGCCAAAGGCAGATACTTAACCCACTGAGTCACCCAGGCGCCCTCAGAAGTTCTATTTAAAGTTTTGAAAAAACACTGCATCCATTTAACTAAAAAATTAGGCTGCTTGGTAAAAAAAGAAAAAAGAAAAAAAAAAAAAGAACCCAAAGAACAGAAAAGAATCATTAAAGTGTGATGACTAAAATCTTAAATTCAGTAGATGGGTAGATGATAAATGTGGTTGTTGTTGGTTTTTTTTTTTTTTTTAAATTTAAATTCAAGTAGCCAACATATAGTACATCATTAGTTTCGTAAGTAGTGTTCTATAATTTATCAGTTGCGTGTAACACCCAGGGCTCATCACATCACGTGCCCTCCTTAATGCCCATCACGCCTACCCACCCCCCCTCCAACAACCCTCAGTTTGTTTCCTAGAGTTAAGAGTCTCTCATGGTTTTTCTCCCTCTCTGATGACCTCCCATTCAGTTTTCCCTCCCTTCTCCTATGTTGGTTTTGAATTTGTCAAATAAACGAAAGGAAAAACTGGGCTTAATTATAATTAAATAACAGGATATAAAAGTCATGGAAGTTGGAGATACAGAGGCAGAAATGTGGAGGGGACAGGTAAGGGCTCGAATTTCCTCTAATCACATGATAGGAGGTCAAGCCATACAGACTGAAGCTAGTGGGTCAAACAAATAGAGGAATAAATAGATCATTTTCATTGATAAAATTAACCAATAGAACTAAAAATAAATGTGACGTTGAGAGGGAATAGAGAAAGTGCAAGAAAGTAGTTCAAGTGAGTTCAAAGTTCTCAGTCACTTAGTATACCTTCAAGTTGACAAGTCAAGTAAGAAGGGAGGGCACAAAATATCTGGATATATGGAGGTAACTGCTGGGAGAAATATAAAAGAAATAGAAAAAATATATATAATTTATATTTTATATAAATATAAAAGAAATAGAAAAAATAAAAAAGAAATACAAAAAAATATAAAAATATAAAAGCTTAAAGTGGTTGCCTTTAGCAGAGGGAACTAAAATACAAAGGGGGGGAAGGGTTTGCTTTTCTCATGTATCCTCAGATATTTTAAATTTCATTATCTTATTTTTCTTGTATTAAATAAGTTTGGGAAGGACACAAGCCCCCGGGAGTGGTTGTGGTGAGTAGGGGTGAGGGTAGGAAATTTTAACTTCTTTTCCTTCTTTATTTGACCATATTGCATTTTTTACACTAACAACAATTACTTTGTATTTAAACCCCTTATTAAAAGGTTGACTATCACCATCCCCCATACTTTAGGGGGTTATGAGAGGAACAGGCCCCTCCTTACTCTAAAGAGCACCAGGCACAAATCGCAGGGCTGGGAGAGGTCTGACCAAAATTGTGCAGTCGGGGCTCTGAACTTCACCATGAACTGCATCCATTTTTGTAAGAAACAGATTCTCCGAGGATGCTGGATCTAACTTCCTATGGGCATGCTTTACAACTTTAATTGATTCGTTTTGCCAATAAACCTCATTGCGTTATGACGCCGTTTAAAAAGCTCTGTAGAGGTGCACACTGTTCTTTTTGGGTGCTATCACCCAAGGACATTCGGTACAAGATTTTTAAAAATTTATATTTAAAGCACGACATTCCTAATTTTTCAATACTGTTAACTCTTTAACAATTTATTTCAAGCTGTGATGTGTATGAGCAAAATCGAATGCCAGAGGGCTAGCTTTTATGGTTCTTGTTTTAATAATCGCATGGTAATGTTTTTTATTAATATAGCTTTGTAACCCAAGCCGTGACTTTGACTGATTTAGTTTAATGACCATATAACTTCCACAGATATCAGGACCTACCTTAGGCCAGAAAAGACTGGAAGGTTCCGAAAGGAGAAGCTACAGGAAGCAAAAACACATTCTGTTCACTTAACAGTGTTTCTCGCTTGATAGCAAATAAATATTATTTCTATGTTATAGATGTCAGAAGTTGTGTGAGTCTTCACTTCACTACATGCGGAGTCCTCAGAGGGCAAATGGGGGTGGGACCGGGGGGGCCGCCGATCTCCCGTGCTGGCACTGCGAACCTTCGAGAAATATGTGTTGAATGAATACACATATATTTGAGTTAGTGGATGGATGAATGTCATTAGATAGACTTCAGTTTTCAGAGTCTCTTTCTGGTTCTTTTACAGAAACCCACACCACCTCTCTCCTATCATGGCCACAAGATTACCAAAGTAAAATCTGAAAAGTTTAAGGCCTCCAACGGCCAAGACTGACCCCTGAAGACATATTTTCCAGTTTTGATCAAACGGAGCCATAGGGACTGGCTCACTTCCTCCGTGAGTGGCATTTATGCCAAATAGAGTTCATAGGCTAGACAGTCCATTCTTAAGTGGGTGAATTTATTTCAAAGTTTAGACTGTAAATAGGGCACCATGGAAACCATAAAAGTGAAGAAGCGGTGATTTACAGGAAGATACGTGTTTAAATCAGAATATCTCCTTGGGTGAAAACATATCACCACCCAAACAGATTTTATCAAGGGGCAGATTCAGAGGTAATGATGGGCTGACGTGTGAGAGATAAACCTGAGTAATGGCTGGCCGATCTATTGAATTTGGACATTCATGAGGATTTCCTTCCAGCAATTCCTTCTAGAACATGCCTCAAAGGGAAAAACTGCTCTCCCGGCATGATATCTGTGAACCTGTGCAGCTTTGCAATGAAGTCTTTAAGAGAGCAGTACTGAAATAAACTCAACTCCTCTCCAGCCTGCTTTTCCCCCAACAGCATCACAGACCTCTCCTGCTAGGGATGGAAATGGGAATTATTTATCCCAAGGCTCTGGAAAGCCACGACTGAATGGGAGACCCCTTTCCCACGGATGCCCTGTCGTTTCTTCATTTGTGGGAGCCTCACACTTCTCACTGGGCTCCTTCTTTAGGTCTCCCATGAGATCATGGCAACACAGGCCTTGCCAAGGACCCCTTCCTTGGCTGGCCTACCATCACCTGGGAGCCCCTTGGGGATGTATCTCAGAGAGAAGTACTAGATCTGCAACAAGGGATTTCAGTTTTGTTATAAGGTTACGCTCCTTCCTCTCCCTCCCATCCCCCAGTTAATCTGCTAGGGGTTTGGTGGGGGTTGGGAGGGGGATCTGACAAGTTTACCTTGACACAAAGGCTCCTTGGCATGGCTCCAAAAGATACAGGAGGCCACGCCCTTAAATATAATGTAGTCCAAGAGCTATTAAGCTAATTATAGCATTCATTATAGAACTATTTACAAGGCAAAGTCATGCAACGTAAAACATTAAAGAAGCCTAATTACATGGCCATGGAGGGGAGAAGGCAGGCTATCACTTATGAGGCCCTTGATTAATCAGCTGGCTCTGAGAATGGGTTAGTGAGTCCCATCCAGAGGAGCCCAAAGATGGAAATGACCTTCTGGGGAAAAGACAGGTGTCTTGGGCTCTAGGGTCTTGTTAGTTCTTTACTTTCTCTTCATTTTGATGATGAGAAAATACGTATTATTTTTTTCCTTGAAGAATGAGAGCCTTCACAGAGAAGCACTGCCCTTGTCAGTCACAGGTATCTCTCCAAATCAAGATAAAGGAAATCAGTAAGGGTTCACAAGTGTGATGGTATCTCTATGCATAGAGTAGATACCAATCTTGTTGTCCTTCAGCTTAAAGGAAACGCCACCGGCTACATTGTGGTGTTTCCTGAATGCTGCTTCCAAGGATTTGCAGGGTTTGTTTAGAAGGGTGAGGGCTCTGGTTGAACCTTCCCTCCTCTTCATGTTCCATACCACTCAGGACATGGCTGTAGACTTTTATCAATTCAATCCACTCACAGAGGGACTATTGTCTCCCTTGGTTTTTAAAGTGTTTCAGGTGTGTCTCCAATTCAGCATTCTCCTTCCTATTTTTGATCCCATTCTGTCATTCATCCAAAGGACAGCAACCCCATTCTTCCAATTGCTCGACCCAAAAATCAGAAGTCATTCAGACTGCCCCTTTTATGCACATCCCACATCCAATCCCTCTAAAAGGCCTGTTGGGTCTTCCTCCAGAAGATATCCAAAAATAGGTGGGTAAGTCACTTAATTTCTCAGAGCCTCAGTTTTCCCATCTGTAGTATGGGGATGTCCACTCCCAAAGATCTGTTGGAAAGATTAAATGACATAGAAATAAGGCAAAGTGTCAGGTAGCTGAGAAATGTTTCTTAAGTGTTAACGTCACTGTTACTAGGCATACATGGCAACTCAAATTATATTACCTGGGTCCTACCTCTGTGGAATGATGAAGGATTCAGAGGAATAGCAAAAAAGAGGCACCAATCAAGTATTGGGTAATGAAAGAAATGTTAGTTTGGTAAAGGACCTGAAAATATATGCAATTCTATTAAAAGTTTGGAAACTACAATTAGTCAAGAGAAGTACATAGATACTCTCAAAAAGACAAATGAACAGAACATTAGAGAAATAATTGGCAACTGGATATTTGCCGGAAAAGCCAGGAGCTTTCATGGAAGAGAAAAAAAAAAAAAAACAAACTTAGAAATTTGAACAAACTATTATGTATATACATATATATTTAAATCCCAAATCTGAATACCTCTCATCATGTCTGTTTATGAGTTATTCTTAGAAAATTCAACTTCTTCACCTTTTCTGGATTTTGCATGAAGAATACATGTAATTTCATAATCAGAAAAACATTATTAAAAACCACTTGTTTTGGGGCGCCCGGGTGGCTCAGTGGGTTAAGGCCTCTGCCTTCGGCTCAGGTCATGATCCTAGGGTCCTGGGATCGAGCCCCGCATCGGGCTCTCTGCTCAGTGGGGAGCCTGCTTCCTCCTCTCTCTCTGCCTGTCTCTCTACCTACTTGTGATCTCTATCTGTCAAATGAATAAATAAAAAAATCTTTAAAAAAAAAATAAAAAAATAAAAACCACTTGTTTTGATAGAAACATAATGGCAGGGGTGCCTGGGTGGCTCAGTGGGTTAAAGCCTCTGCCTTTGCCTCAGGTCAGGATCCCAGGGTCCTGGGATCCAGCCCCACATCAGGCTCTCTGCTCAGCAGGGAGCCTGCTTCTCCATCTCTCTCTCTCTCACCTGCCTCTCTGCCTACTTGTGATCTCTGTCAAATAAATAAATAAAATCTTTAAAAAAAACATAATGGTAGCCCCCTATTTTGTAGTTAATAGAGATTCTAATAAAAGAATAAAAAACTCCAGGTTTCACCTGGCTTGCATTTATTATGTTAAGATATGAAGTTTTCAAAGGTTAAAGGCTGAGCCAGTTTCCACTCAAGAAAATTAAACCTTGATTTATTCATAATTGGAAAGTAAATGAAAAATGTCGACTTTTGGGGTAGTAATTTGCATTTTAAAAAAGTGAAACATATCCATACACTTACACAGTGTTTTATCAGTTTCCGGGGGAAGAGGGCTGTTTTTATAGTGTTTAGTTGTTTGGTTTCGGCTTGTTAAGTTATAATATTAAATGTGTTTATAAAAGTTTGGGGAATATAAAACTAATAAAAATGATCTTCAGTGTGGCTTTTCCCATAGGCTTGCCTTTGAAGTGCAGTGCTGTGGTTTAAGTAGTTTCAAGGCTATATTTATTCTATAATTTTAAAATATAAAAGTTAATAACTTAATAGTAGCATCTTGAACTATAATTTTAATTGTGAAACTGTTCTTCCTCTTGACCTCACAGTTCAATATAGTTAGGGTTTGAAAATCAGGCTGCAAAAAAGGTAAGTGCACCCAGATTTTATTCTCAGAAATTACTTTATGGCACATGACTGTCATATGTTTTGGCCATTGCCCTGAGAGGTATATTGGCAGCCTGAACTTGCTGGCAAATATCCCAGTATATATACTGGGATATATACATAGTATATATACATAGTATATACATAGTATATATACATATATATACATAGTATATACGCAGTATATACTATATATTATACACTATATACTATATACTATGTTGGGTGCTTGCAAATGTTTTGGGATGAGAGAAGAAATACGCATTCTCGAAGTTTTTCTTTCAAAAAAATACTCATTGAGCTCCCGCTCTGTGCCTGGAGCTGTGCTGGCTCTTTCTACCCATGTTACCTCATTTAATTCCTGTGAATGTAAAATCTGGAAGTGAGGCGTGAAGGCCGCCATCTTCCACGGAGGGACAAAGGAAGTGGTCAGACCAGGATGGGAACCGCAATCATCTAAGTCTCATGCACACCTTTCAAACTTGAGTGAAAATGAATTTAGGAAGAGGAGACGGTGTGGCCAAAACATAAGCCACATTCCAACAGAACACACAACGGAGGAGGATAGCCTACCATTCTGAAGATAGCAAAGCAAAATAAATGGAGGTCTCGCAGACTCGTCTCTAGGGACGCCATGCCTTATTCCAGGAGGCTGTGTGAGTGCCAGCTCTCTCAGTCATCAGGATTACCAGCAGGGCAACGAGACGACAGTATCAGGGAATGGAGTCCTCCTCTGTGGACAACGACTCACCCCCCATTACAAGACCCACCGCCTAGAAGGGAAGGGGCACATACAGGCCCAAAAGCCTTGTGCACCCCCCATGGGTGGCAGGGAGGTTTATGCCCACCGCCTCGGTGGCCCAAGCATCCTGATGAGTTCCTGAGCAAGATCAGGCTGGAGGGAGCAGAAATGTGAGGCCCATTGTTTATTTTCAGGGTGTTAGAACCCATTCAATTCCCCTCTTTCTAAAAGGAATCTTGGTGCTGCCACTTTCTTGGCAGAACTGTGACCCATAGAAAATGGCCTTATAGTTGATCACCAAATAAAAGATCGTGGTGAGGTTCATGCTGTCCCTATTGCGAGGATATCGGTAAAGATATTGTCTATTACACTGCACAGGAAACAACTTTCCTAGGTAGAATTGTTTCCCCCTGGTCTTAGTATCCGAAATGGTTGGGTTTTGCTATGGACACTGTGAGTTACATCCCGTGTGGGGATTAGAGCTAAATTTAGGATCCCCATTAAAGAGTGCACAGAATTTTAAAATAAACATTTTTATATTAGCCTTATTCCTAGCTCCAATTTTTTTTTTTAATTTCTCACCTAAACACATTTTGTTACATTTTTGGAATAATCCCCCTTAACTTGCCTAGCAGGCCTCTGGAAACAGAGGAAGATTAAAGAAACCCCCACCTAGCATCCAGGCGACCATGCTGCTGGTCACAGAGAGTCCATGGGAGGGAGAGGGGATGATCCCAGGGTCTTGCCTTCCCTCACAGGTGTCCCCCCTAATGTGCCCTCTACAACTTAGCATCTGCACGTGGCTTTGTGAGACCCTCATGGGAGGCAGAAGCTGCTGGGGGATCTTGAGAAATTACATAGAGGCTGTCGAGGAAAGCTCCCACCTCGCTGTGACTGATCCCCTGTGAATCTTGGCTCGCCGGTGCAGGAGCATGACCTTGGGGAAATGCCTTCCCCTCTGCTAGTGTCCACATTTCTAAAATAAGAACATGGGGCACCTGGGTGGCTCAGTGGGTTGAGAACCACTGGACTCTTGGTTTCAGCTCAGGTCATGGTCTCAGGGTCCCGAGATCCAGCCTTGAGTGGGGTTCTGTGCTCATCAGAGAGTCTGTTTCTTCCTTCTCCCTCTCCATCTCCTCCTCCCCCCACTTGCGTACTCTCGCTTTCTCTCAAATAAATAAATCTAAAAATAAACAAATCAATAAAAATAAGATAAGAACAATAGCAGTTGAGAAAAATGAGATATTTATAAAATACTCACCCAGTGCCTAGTTCATAGAAGGTAATAAGTATATGTTAACATTTATTATTTATACCATCATCATCATCATCCCAGACAAGAAAAATTGTTTGCAGAGTCTTAATGACTTCGTGTGATATATGTGCGCGCACACACACAGATCTCCTCAACTGTCTATTACAATAGAAAGATCATCTCTGGCCTCAAGGGTCTCACAGTGATTCGAGGAAACAGATATGTGAACAGGTGAGCTCCCATCAAACAGGTATGAATGCGTATCCTGGGAAAATTGTTAAGGATGAAAACCTGAGGGAGCTGGGCTGGGAGTAATTCGCTGAAGCAGAAACAGAGGAGTCAGCTTCCTTTTTCAGGTAAGATTTAATTAAAAGTGTGACCATTTACATATCTTTGGGGCCTGCAAGGAGAGAACCAGTGAAGGGGGCCCTCCTACTCCCTAATTCTCCGCAAGGTCTGGCCCAGGTGAAAGAGGACCCCACTTCTTACAGCAGCCTGCCGCCTGATTCTCATCCCCAACAAATCCCAAAGATAGGAGAGGCTTGGCAGCCAGATAGAGAACCCCAGCCTAGCTAGCCTGGTTGTCCGCTCCCCAGCCTTCTGGGGGACGTCTTTGTGACGGCACCCCTGAAGCTCCTTGAGAATAGAAAGCAATGAATATGTATTTCTTGGCATCAGGTGCACACTTTCCAGAACCTTCTTCCCATGCATCTTGTCATGGGAAGTAGGACCCTCCCCCTACTCCTTTCCCACCCCGTGTGTCCTCCAATCCTTCCCTCAAACACATACGTAAGTCACAACAAAATTACTGTATGGTGTCTCATCCCTGTTGCTCTCTCCATCGCATTAAAATAAGTAGACATTAGTTAACTCATTCCTGACGTGCTGGAGAAATTCTTTATCTATTGCTTGAAATCTAAATCTCAAGGGCATTTCTTCCTGTTTCATGATGCTCAGAAATAGAGAACCGTTCTCCACTTTCTTTTGCTGAAGAGCTCTTAGAATGTGGCCACACTGATTTTAACAAGACTTTTGGGACCTGGAGTTCTTTGAAGAAAAAATTACTACTTGACACAAGATATTCTAAGTTTACCTACAAGTGGAGCAGTTTGAGATGTCTGGTGAGTCTGTGTTTTACACACTTTGAAACACGTAAGGCAGATACACATTTGTAACTGGACAGATGCTCCTAATCTATCATTGGATTAGGGAGTTTGAATGGGAATTTAGAGAAAATGGCTATAAGAATCCATCTCACCTAGGTGGTTTAAAAAATGTAAACTTTTGCTTTTTATATTTCCTGGAGAAATTTTATAATCTATGAAATTTAAAAAGTTGAGACCAAAATGGGCTAGAAAATACTGGAAGGAAACCAACAATTTAAAAGTCATTGGTAGGAAGATAATTAAGAGTGTCATTATGCAGATATTGCAGTAAAAGAATATTTGCCTTGGTGACTCATAATAGCGTTAGGCATTTGAAATGAAACCAGTGAAATGTTATGTGACGAGAAAACAATTGATCTCAGTTTTTACGTGCACATTCTCATTGCCTGGAGTTTCTTCTTGTTAAATAAAGTTCTTTACACTTTTAAAATAGTTTGCTAGGCAAAGTCATCATTTAAAATAATTATTCCTATCACAAATGTAACAGGGCTCTATGGAATATTTCTATGCAATTTTATAATACAGAATTTGTATTTATAATAACACAAAATGTGATGATATATTTATAAATACATAAGAATCATAAGTGAATTTTTTGTAACTGTTGGACTGTGTTAGACTTCTTAAATTGATTTATAGCAAATATGATTTTCTTCCTTTTTCCTATGGGAGAAGAGCTCTCTCAGTTTTTATTCTATGTAACTCAACTTCATTTTTAGCAAGTTGCTGTGTATTAGAGATAATAGAATTTTGTGGTTATGAAAGGACTTGGTCATTGTAATGTGGGGACTGAGGTTGAGTTTGCGTAAAGACTAGAAGCCAGATCTCTTTCTTTTAATAACTAAATTGTGCATATCCAAAATTCTTACCCATGGCTTTTTATATGCTTATGGAAATCTGTATCATCAAACTGCTACAGAAAGCTAGGTGATATTCTAAAGGAGCAAAATAATATATCAGTGACAATTTGAGAAAAGACATGTTGCTTCTGCATTCTTATGGGTGTCTGTAAAAATACTACTGTAACAAAATTTGGAGTGATTTCCTGCAACTAGTGGCTAATAATTTATCAGAACTAACTTTTATAGAATAATATCTTCTTTCCATATTAAAAAAAAAACAGCATAATTGGCTTAAAGTTTGATTACGACCCCAGATCTCAACCCAGAGTTTAGCTGCCTCAAACACTGACGTATGACAGAATAGTGGAGCCTGATTAGCCAACATTTGTTGACTGAACAAACAAAAGAAATTGTTCTAGAAACAGGTTAAGTCTGATGGACCACACTTCTGTAGTCAAAGGAAATGGAAAAGTTAGGTCGTTTTTCTAAGCAATTTAAGCAAAAGTAAGTGTGGATCAGGAGGAAAGAGGGCATGAGAGAGAAGAGCAGAGTGCTGAGAGAAGGTAAAGTAATCTGAATGATTTATTCGACCATTCCTGGTGCTTTAGCTTTGGAAACCTGGCTCTAATATGGCAAATGGGCAGCATGTTAAATATCCTTTTGGACTCTTGGTCCATTTTAGTTTCCATCAAATTCCACAGCCTTTGGGGAAGGCCCATTCATTCAGGGGGTTCAACCAATCTATTCAGTGGGCGCCATTATCCATGCCCATTCATTCTCGATTCATGACTGGGAGATACTCCATCAATATTCGCTCAGTATCCTTTCAGTTATGCAGTGTGAGCTAGATATCAGAAAATCTTTAAGCCAGGCACAGTTCATCTTGGGCAATTTTCATAGCACTTCTTCCTGTCTGTCTATTTATTAACAGTAGAAGAGACATTGTCTGGCCTGATCAGTGTATTGATCACAAGTGAATGCCCATTGTCTAACTCAGTGCCAGACGCATGAAAGGAGCCTGATACATATTTGTTGAAGGAATGAAAGAATAACTATCACACACACACACACACACACACACACACATTCACACTCACACCCACACACACTTTTCCTCATTCTCCTTCCTCTCAGTGCCTGACAGGCAGCAGCAGGGGACGGTGTCTGTTTGGGGACACATCTTTTGGGTGAAGTTTAGACATGAATTTAGACCAGATACGCATCTTGGGCCCATTGTCCCAGAGCCACGAGTCTATGATAGCAGCTCTTTGCTCAGATGACTGAATTCATGTTCACTTACTATGGGTGATAATGCTCTACTATATTTCCCCTTCAGTCATGCCCACCATAATGACAGTGACTTAATTCAAGGTGGCACTGAGAAGCCACTCAGAGCTAGCTGCTTTCTCTACTGAGTTCACAGAATGGTTGTTATTCTTCTGCACAACCATCTTTGCCACCTCCATTGGAAACCCCTGAAGAAGACATTGTTGTTGTTGTTTTACAGTTATGTTTTCATCAGCTACATAAACTCCTAACACAGTTCATGGTCTACCAGGAAATAATCTTAAGGAAGCATTTCCTGAAAGGTTATGAGGCACCTGGCATATCACATCCACTCTCCAGTCCAGGGAACGGTAGTCCCAAGAAGATGTTAGGACCCTCATTTCCAGATTGGACAACTAAGACTCTCAGGGTTTAAGTAACTTCCCCAGGGTCAAATGAATGTAGGAGCCAGGACTAGAATCCAGATACTCCAAATCCATACTAGAATTCCATACTAACTCCAAAGCCCCTGCTTTTCCCACTGCAAGGCACAGCCATTCCCATAGCATGAATGCCTCCCTGCTGACTGTTTTTAGGACATGGTACATCCTAGGTACTTAGGGAACAAAAGAGCATTACAATGTAGTTGTCCTCAGAGAGCCTGTATCTTGGCCATCCTTGGCATGCTCTGTGATTGGACACTTAAGATGTAGACCAATGCTTATGACAATATAAGGACTCAATAAATATTATACTGTTACATGAAATCCTAATTAATTACTGGAGACAGCAGCTGTATCAGGAACCTAAGCATAATCAGATCTCTCTGGATAGAATTATATTTTGGTAAGGAAGCTGTGGGCCGTGGTTCAAATAGACCTCTATCTCAGGATGACCGTGGGGAGAAGCCAGCTCTGCGTTACTGTTATCAACCCCACAGGGTTTCTTAATCGCAGCTGCTGAATGGAGATCACGATGGTGATTATGCAATGCAGCGGGAACATTGCCCCAAACCAATGATCCCACAAGTCTAAGGCTTTAATTCCATACCCCATCTTAAGATTTGATCATCATTTCCTGTATGGGGAAGTCAAACACTTGTACTTTGCTTGCAACTTTTGTGAACGAGCATCCTTCATTGGGGAAGAAAAGAAACCTTAGAAATAGATGACTATCCAACTTTAACTTCAAGGCTTTTTACTGAGAAACAAGCACAAAAACCACAGACAAATCTGTACCCAGATGATGGCTCAATTCTCGTGACCTCTTTTTTTTTTTTTTTTTTTTAGATTTTATTTGTTTATTTGACACAGAGAGAGTACAAGCAGGAGGAGCAGTAGGCAGAGGGAGAGGGAGAAGCAAGGAGCCAGATGTAGGACTCGATCCCAGAACCCTGGGATCACGACCTGAGCTAAAGGCAGATGCCCAACCGACTGAGCCACCCAGGTACCCCTCTCATGACCTCTTTTAGAGGCAGAAGTTTTTAACCAATCTTTAGTTTTAGAATAGTCCTAGATTTACAGAAAGGTTGCAGACAGAATACAAAGAATTCCCACCCATCCCTCACCCAGCTTCCTCCAATGTTAACCTCTTACATTTCTGTGGTTTGTTTGTGACAGCTATAGAAGCATTTTCCACCTGGTAACAAAAATCTGTGCAAATGATGGGCTAACACATGGCCAGTGACTGACAGAGCCTCTTCCAGGCAGTTTAAAAGAAAGGCAGAAAGAAAGGAGTTCAAAATAGGAGTGACTGGGAAGTGGACCAGGTGGGAAGGAAAGCCACAAAGCAAAGAAGCCAAGAGTAAGCAGAATTCAAGTTGACTGAAGAGCTGCACGGAAAAATGAACTCTTGACAGCGACCTCGCACTATACACACGAAGTCCATTCCTGTTGACTTTAGATACAAATGAAGAAAGAAAATAAAACTAAAAAATTGCTAGAAACTAGCCTAGAAGTTTCTTGATTTTGGAAAGGTACAGGTCATTTATGTACGTATGTATGTATGTATGTATTTTAGAAAGAACGCACAAGCAGGGGAGAGAGGGAGAGAGAGAGAATCCCAAGTGGGCTCCACACCCAGTGCTGAGCCCTGTGTAGGGCTCCATCTCAAACCCTAGAATCATGACCTACGCCAAAATCAAGAGTCTCGGATGCTCAACCAACTGAGCCATCCAGGCACCCCAAGGTACAAATTTCTTAAATGAAACATTAAAAATATTAATAATTTGGACCTTGTTGAAATTAAGGACTATTGTTTATCTGAAGACACCAATTCTAAGAATGGAGAGGAAACATTCCCAGTTCATATATTTGACAGAAGACTTATATTCAGAATATATAGAGAGCTCTTGCAAATCTATGAGGAAAAGGCAAGTCAGTTTCTACAATATGGACAAAAGACTTCTGTAAGCATTACACAAAATAAAGAGAACCACATGGCTAAAATAAGCATCTCAATGCTCAATCTCACTATTCATCGAGGAAACAAAAATTAAAAACACAGCATGATACTCTATATATCTCCCCAGAATGACAAACTGTCTCGAAACTGAGAATTTAGAATGTGGAGCAACTGGAACTCCCATGCACTTCTCGGAGAAAATGTAAATTGGTTTAATACTTCAGGAAATTGTTAGATTGTAACTCCTAAAGCTGGTTGTACACACAATCTATGATCCAGCAATCCCATGCCTAGGGATGTGCGTAACAGAAATGTGCACATGCGTATACAGAAAGAAAGCTATGTAAGGGGTATGCAACACAATTCCTAAAGTCAAAAATAAACTCAAGTTGGAAATAAGCCAAGCTTTCATCAACAGTAAAATGCATGAATAAGTTATGGTTTATTAGCACAATTAGTGAAAATAAACCACAGCTACATAGCATGATATGAATGAATCTCACAAACTTAGGGCTGAGGGAACAAAGTCAAACAAAAAAAAGTATATCTTGTATGATTCCATTTACATTAAGTTCAAAAATGTACAAAACCAATGTATTTTGGTGGTAGTAGCCAGAATAGTGGGTGCTTTGGGCAAGTAATGACTGAGAGGACATGAGATTCTAGTAATATTCTATTTCTTTATCTAATGGTGACTTGGGTGTTTTTTCCTTTGTACAAACCCATCAAGCTGGACACTCAAGATCTGTGTGCTTTTCTGTGTGTATTTGTAGAACCTGAATGCTAGGGTCAGAATATGATGATAATTTTAAACTTTTTTGATGTTTTAGAAATGATTGAAGCATTATTATATGATGTTTTCATAAAGGATATTTCGGTCAGAATTACAACCCAGCAAGGATAAAATGGAAGGAGGGGCTCATATTTGCATGAAAGCTATAATTCCAGGGAGAAGACCATTTTAATCATTAATTAAACTTATTCTTTATGCCTGGACAGTGACTGCCAGCATCTCTTTGAAGGACTATAAGGAGTCTCTTAAATAGTTCACAAGAGGTTTTCACCTGACTTGCTTAGATTGTGATGGATATTTTAAAATTCACCTTACAGGGAAAAGTTGATTCATGCAATTTTCTGTTTGCGCATAATTTCAGGGTTCTGCAATTTATCTGAGAACTCAGAGAACTTGCAGAAATACAAGAAAACACTGCCCCAAATTGCAGTGTGCAATT
Organism: Enhydra lutris kenyoni; assembly: GCF_002288905.1. NCBI lineage: Eukaryota > Metazoa > Chordata > Mammalia > Carnivora > Mustelidae > Enhydra > Enhydra lutris. The sequence continues at coordinate 47,980,658 of NW_019154099.1, forward strand.
TACTTGCCCATAGAAGTCTCTCTTTGAAAGACCATTTGCTTTTGCATTTCGGTTGGAGAGAATATGGACAACTGTTTCTTCTCAGAAATGTATAAAACAAGCCTCAAGAGGAGTTGGCAGTTTCCCAAGTAACTTACCTGTAGAATGCACTCCTAATGGAAAAGCTCTCAAACCCACTTTTTAGAGTCCTTTCCCCTGGGACTGTCTAGCCAATGGAAAAGGGTACAGGGCAATCAAGGCCGTAACAGCCTACATGACAGTGAGAAGTGGGCTCTGGTGTGCTTGTGGTTGGAGAGGAAGGGCTGCTGCTTCCCTAACCGCCCACTCCAGAGTTCTGTGATAAATGCATCTTGTGGTTTCATCCCATGTGGAGCCCCCAAAATGCTTTCACCCTGAGTGTTAAATGGAAGAACAGATTGGGGCAGGGAGCAAGTCCCAGAAAACAGGGGTTAGTGCTTTTTCTTCTGCCCCCTTTTCCTGCAGGAAATGGCTCCTTACATCTGAAGCTCTTCTCTTCCAACCACCATGCCTATAGAAGGACCGTGACGTTAAAGGCTTGAACGTTGCATAGGTACATGGAGGGAGGCCCAGAAAGTTCTCTTCCCAGTTCCACGAGCAACAGCAATCCCACCAAAGCCTTGGAGAACAGGAATACTTCACAAGCCAGATTTTAAACATAAAAATTTGTCAGTTGTTATCTTCTCAAGAAACACATGTATACATATGCCTGTTATCTACCATCATTGGAGTGATTCGTTTGCTATATACAGGGTTACCCCTATGCCCTGAAGAGTTTGCAGCTATCTTTGGGGTGTGGTTTGAAGACTGAGAAGGGCATCCAGTCACAGTTCCAGAAATAACCCCCATTAATGGTTTCTAGTGAGAGGGTTGGCTCCAGAGAGCCTTCTCCAGGGGTAAGCGTGCTAGCCAGATGGAAGAGGTAGCACTTACTCATCACCACTACCTTCGCCATTAACACAAGGGATTGTCGCAGCTTAGCTAGCTGTCACTCAGCAGGAGGAAGGACAGGCAACTCCTCCTGGAGCGGGGACAGACCCTGTAGGGGCACCGGGAACTGGAAAACCCTTGGGAAAGCTACGTAGGACAGAAGTCTCCTTAATGATTTTCTGTGGGCCGATTCCAGATATCCATTTTAAGTCCATCGAGTAAAGAAGAAATAATCCTGAAATATACTCTTAAATGCTGAGTATGAAAAGGTAGAATCCATCATCTTTGTGTTTAATGCAAGTGAATTAGCCAGAAGCCTTTGGGATCTGTTCAAGCCCGGCAGGCTTGTTTATAGGATTGCAGGGTGCCTCTGCTCTTCTGTTTTATGTTCCCAACCCCATCCAATAGAGATACACATCTTGTGTCCGAAGCCCGTCGGCACCTTTATCCTATGACGCAAACCTACAAATACGGTCCACTCCCTGTTCCGCGTTTCCAGCCCACATCCCGTCCCACCGGGCTTCTGCCATTAGCGTCCCAGCTCTTGGTGGAAGAGATAGGCTGCACAAAGGAAGACCAAGGGACTCTGGGCTTGACCCTATGGACACACTCGGGCACCCCATTTGCCCCGGACATAGTTGTTAGCAGGTGGAAACTCCTGAACGAAATTGAGGACCATTGCTGAATGCAACAAAGGACGCCAGCATTCCCGTCCATCCACATTTCATTTTTATTCTTAATCTCAATCTGCCTTTGCCCGCCGGCCAGGAAGCTTCTGAGTTACCACTGCTCTCCTTTCTGGGCCAACATCATGGCAGAGGGAGACCAGAGTAGGTGAAAAACAATATAATTCTAAAAAAGAAAAAAAAATCGAGGTCAGTAATACACATTTAAAAACGAGCTAAAGCAGTCTTCTGTTACATAGCCTAGCTTGGCAGCCCATTAACATCAGTTTCTAAAAACAATGAAGCGGGGTGCCTGCGTGGCTCAGTGGGTTAAAGCCTCTGCCTTCGGCTCAGGTCATGGTCTCAGGGTCCTGGGATCGAGCCCCACATCAGGGAACCTGCTTCCCCCTCTCTCTCTGCCTGCCTCTCTGCCTACTTGTGACCCCTCTCTCTGTGTGTGTCAAATAAATTTTAAAAATCTTAAAAAAAATTTTTTTTAATAAATTAAAAAAATAAAAACAATGAAGGACAAGCTGGATGGAACCCATGGATTTTAAATATTTTCCACTTCAAGTTTTGTTTGGCTCTTATTTTGCCGACAGGTCAGCTGATACCGAAATAAGGTAGTTTGCAGACACTGCGGGCAAGTTAAAAAAAAAAAAAAGTAATCTGTATTCATTGGTTCAGAAATGATTTCTTGACTCGCTCTTACAGGGCGTGGGCCCAGGGAGGGCCTGCCTTGGTGAGAGCTGCGGGTTCAGCCTCTGGTACAGTCTCCAGCATTTGGGGAGGTATTAAAATCCCTCCTGAAAAATTAGCGCTGCACTAGGTGATGAAGAAGTAGGTGTTCTCGCAACGTTGAGTCTTCAGGCAGAGAAATACTCTGAGCCGAATTTCCAGGCTTTTCCTCCAGGAAAAAAGAAAGAAATAAATACACAAATCATGAGGATAGGGAGTCTTGGATGCCAAAGTGCCACAAACCAGTGTTGTGCCTTCTGACCCTGTTGGTGAGAAGGGTCTGCTTTTCCTTTCTGAAAAGTAAGAGTGTGCTTGCGCTGATGAACCCAAAGAGCCCAGCTGAGCTGTTCTGACTGCAAGGAGGAAGGTGGGCCCCAGTACATTCAGTGGCTTTTCCGCTCTCTGTAGCATTTGGACCGCTTCACAGGATGTGGGCTGATGGATGTGCTGCGAGCCTGAGAGCCCAGGCTTGCGGGTCCCCCGGCCAGGCCGTTCAGGGGCTGGGGGACTGCTGTCTCCGCGGCCTGAGGAAGCCCCTGGCAGGAAGGAGTTATGTAAGCGCTCTGCAGAAATGTTGCTGGGGTGAGATGTTTTCATCCTCCTGCAGCTCCGCGTTGCTGGGCAGCCGTGGGCTGGTTGTCCTGGCAGTTAACGTGCAGGACAAGTCCCAGACTGTCCACCCCAGCTGCAGCTGCGACTGGGAGGACTGTTTGCGGCCCCTGGGTCGCTGGAGCCAGCCCAGGGCTGTTCCGAAGGTGGGGGTGGGGGGGAATGCATTTCCCCACCTGCATTGTCTTCTCCGCAGCTTCCCTTTGCCGCTGCCCCTGGAGAGGAGACCCCTGCAGAGACACAAAACACCAGCGGGGGAGGGTGGCAAGGCCCCTGCTGTCCCCAAAAGGCAGGCTAGAAAGGGATGAGACCCGTGCCTTCCCTCCCATTAGCATCAGATCACTCTAACCTAATTGAATATAAAATAGAGTTTGCCATCCTGGTACCTCTGCCCGACAAATGCCCCCATAAAGCTGCATATGCAAGGCAGATTCCAAAAGCGATGGCACTGTGTTTATTAGGAAGTCAGCCCGTAATTTTTCAGTGGAATGCTGTGTGACAGTGAGAAGTGGGCTCTGGTGTGCTTGTGGTTGGAGAGGAAGGGCTGCTGCTGTGTGTGCCCCATCGTCTGATGCCCAGCACCTCACTTCCAAAATTGAATTTTGTCCCAGCTTGCCAAACGAGCCCATTAGTGACAGCATCAGGAAGTCCTGAAATCTCCCGGTTACTGGAGAGGGTTCATTAGACAAACAGAACAGATCAGGATGATGTCTGGATTTGATTCCTGGCAGGGATTTTTTACAGCTCAGTTTCCCCATTGGTGAAATTATGACCAACGTCCCTCCAAAACCGAAGCAGGAACCTGTCACAGATGCAGCAGTTTCAGACGTGGTGTCTTTCCAGCCGTCGTGAAACCCACGAAGGGACACTGAATTTTCATCCAGACAAGAGTTAGGGCTAGCCCTGTCATCATTCGGAGCCATCCCTTCAGTTCCCCTACAGGACTCATGGGCGATGGTTGTGGAAATATTCGAAAAGAGCCCCAGAATTAGAGCTAAACACACAGACACACCCCTCACGTCGGCACACGCACCACGGAGTGCTAAACCTGTAGCAGAACAGACAAGAAACTGGAGACGTGGCAAAGCAAGAACCAGATGGAAAAATCTCCAGCTGGAGCTGAGCGTCACACACCCAGGTCAGACGTGGAACAAAGGCTGGGTGAACTCACTTTCGTCCTGGAAGAAACGAGTGTGACTTGAGTTGTTTTGTGTCACATTTAATGATACGTGATACAGATTTCCACATGACACAACCCCTGTTTTGTTGTTGTTGTTGTAGGCTCCACACCCAGCGTGGAGCCCAACGAGGGCTTGAACTCACCACCCTGAGATCAGAACCAGAAATCAAGAGTCGATGCTTAACCGACGGAGCCACCCAGGTGCCCCCAACTTCTGTTGCTTTTAAGAAAAGACACCCACGGCGCTAGTTTGGATAGCCATTGTCACAAATAAGGGGCAGGGAAGTCAGAAAATGTGGGCTCAAATTTATGGGCCAGTTCTGTAGTTCATCCACAGAACATCCTGCTGACTCCCGCCAGCGGGCTCCACGGTGTGTGTGGAAACAGCTCTGCCGAAACTACGCAACGGACCTTGACTTAACTCTTGCCAAGACTTGGACACTAAAAAATTTGCCTGGCTCTTCCTATTCTTCTTTGTGACTGTCATCTGCTGTTTTACCACGTTTTATGTATAGCCAACTTAACACACATCCAGATAGGTCCAGATGGAGGGACGAAGAGAAAAAGAAGAAAAGGAGGAGGGAAAGAGAGACAGAGACAGAGACAGAAAGAACAAGTCTTTTCTCTTTCTCCATTTTTGTTTTGAATTTTCTGGAAAGCCACCTTTCTTTTTTATAACAAATCTGCCTACTTCTATTCAGGGATGATTGGCACTAGAAATAAAAAGTTAAATGTCTTGCATAATTGGAGACGACTTCAAAAAATAATTTATACTTGTTCTAATGTCAGTGGCCACCAAAGAGAAAGGAGGATCATTTGCAAAAAAAAAAAAAAAAGAAAGAAAAAAAAAGTCACAGGTCTAAGGCTTCTAACAGTGTTGAGCAGAGTGCACGTTCTGTGTGCTTTTCCCAGCTGGCGAGGAACCTTGTGAATGGTTGTGTTCAGAATATGCTGTTGCACTGTCAAGTTCAAGGGAAGGCAGACAGGAGTGGTGTTTGGAAAAGTGAAAGCAATCACTTGAAAATTATTTTGATCATTATATCAGAGTACCACTGCAGGGCAAACATGGTAGGGTCTAAGACTCATTTTATAATACATATAAGATGGCTCCCAACTTTGTGTATTTTCAAATAATTCCTCTCTTTGCTCAGTAATTATTATTAAAGATTTAGTTATGAGAAGCCATCTTCCGACAGCAATGTCTGAGTCACTTCGATGGGCACACCCTCTGATCTGTTTTCTCAGTGGGAAAGTATGAAAAATCAGAAACTAAACACGGTTAATATGTATGTTTCCCAAATCAGTGATTTTTATGATATTTGAATACTGGACTTTATAGGTTGGAAATAATACATATGCTACTTATTTTATACATGGCACTACAAAATTAGCCAGTCAGCATGCTTTGTAAAAAATGTGTAACATGAAACAGGAAGACCTCTGGGACATGGGGCAGAAGTAGAAACAGACCCTGTCCTTTATACTCAATGTGAAAATATTTTATTTGTGCCGACAAAGCATTACTCAGAAGATGGTTTCAGAGCTGTCACATTTGAGATAAATCTACATTTTGTCCCCACCTTGCATTTTCCCTCAAGGTGCAATAATGTAAGAATGAACGTCCAGAAAACATTATAGCTATTCAGAGTGGCCATGAGATGAGGTGTTAGGAATCATAACCCCTGGATTTTCTTTGATATGCATGACTTTCTTCCCCAGTTTTAACAAATTATTATTTTGAAAACTTCACATTAGGAAAAGTTAACGGGCATGGAAAGTGTCACAAAAAGAGAACTTGGTCATTGACAGAAAGAGATCCAGAAGGTTCCTGGTGAGACAAGAACAGGGGAAGAGAGGGTCTTCTAGCTCTCTGAGTGCGTTTGTTGGTTCTCTGTACAGCTGCTAGTCTCCATCCCAGGCTACCTGGGGATAAGGGCTCCTTGTTTCCGGGCAGGATGGCTGCCTCGAGCCCCATCCCTCCAAGCTCCGGTCAGGACCAACTTAGAGGTGACCAAGCACCATGGACTCAGTGGACACTGGCTCACCAGGCAGACTAGCTTCCTTGTTTCTCCTCCAAAGACGACTTCTCTTGCAGCATCGCACAGAGAACTGCTCTAACCTCCCAGCTCTGCTGCTCTACTATCTCTCTTGCCATAGGACTATGTTCACATAGTGACCTGTGGTCACAATCCGGGTTCATAGCAACGACCGCTGGAAAAGACAGCTTGCTGCTTTGCCCACCTGAGGTGGCTGAAGTTTGGATGTCCAGGTGTATTTGCAGCAAGGGGTTGTGACAGTAGCTGCTCAGGTGTGCCCCGTCGTCTCCTGCATGTCCTGTGTGTCAGACCCCAAGAGCAGAAGGACAGAGAAGTTAGACCAGAAGTTTGTTTGATGTTAGGGCTCTTTGTTTACTTGCCGTTGCTGTTCTGTTTAAAACCCACAGGCAGAATTTATTTCATTAGTGGTGGGCGAATATGTTCTTCAAGTGGGTTTTTAATTTTCAGGTGATTTCTCAGACTTTGTATCAAATAAAATGAAGAATAAGCTTTAGAATACCTTTTAGTAGACCTAATTTCTGAATCATTAATGAATTTCTAAGTCATTAATGGACCGTTGCTATAAAAGGAGACAGGAAATCAAGAAGGCGTTCCTTGTTATTGATTTGCTGACTCCCGATGGTTACTATAAAGTCTGCCTGTTATGTTCACCCGTGCACATACACACTACGTGGGAAAGGTCAAGTTCTGTCATATGGCATTATACCTTCTGCCTTCAAAATGTTCCGATTCCTAGAAAGAGAAGAATGTACAACCCTGCTTCTTGAAGCTTTGGGTCCAGCTGTCTGACGTTATTTCCCACTCAGTCTGTGGGTTGTAAATTGCAAAGAAAATTGGCAACACTGTTAAAAATTACAATGATTCTGTTACCGCAAAGGTTCCTGACTTTGAGAAATACAGTCTTTTGCAGAAGGGACAAAATACAAAACAAAACAAAACAATAAAAACATTTTCTCGTCCAATCTACACAGCCTTCGAATGTAATTGATACACCACTTACATTTCACCCAAAAATGCTCTACAAAGAATTTATCTGAGTGTGGCCCCTTCGTTTAATGCCATCTGCATCTTTTTAAATCACTCAGAAATACTCCCCAAGATAGTTAACCTCTGCTGTCCTGGCATTTTTCAATTATCGAGCTGAAGCCCAAGAACGTATTTATAGAGTGTATGGTTATTACAGGGTTAAGGCAGAAAATGTCTGAAGAAAATCAGCTTAAATATGTTGTACAACAAAACATGTTATTGCGGGTATGGGAGTTAGGCTATGATAATGAATTTCAGACTCAAGTATTTTCTTTGATTGTCACAGAAATATGTGAGGAGCCTAGGATTTGCATTCAGGGTTCGGCATGGAGTTGGTTGCATTTCATTACCAGAGGCTAATTGTCTGAAAACTGTATTCACCTCCAGAAAGCCTGATACGGCAAAAGAGGGTTGGTGGCGGGGGCAGGGAGACTCCTGGGGACCCAGACGCCCTATGTGGGTGATTACTTAAAAGAGGAAGGATTAGTAGTAGCCATTGGTGTTTCAATACTTTTTGAGGGGGGGCTCAGATTATTTTGGGTCCCCAAATCACACCCATCTGCAGTTAATTCCCTGCCCGTGGACCCCTCGCTTCCAACAATCTCGATAGCCTTTTCCAGAAGGATACAGAGATCTCTCCGGAGGTCCATGAGCGTTCTCCGTTAGATCATTAAGTATGTCGATAATGTTCAACAATCAAACTGGAAGAAAATACGCTATTAATACACTCCTTCCCGAGTGTTTGTTAATTGTAATCACTCATCACCATAAGCCTGAGCGCTGACTTATAATTTTTTTTTTTTAAATTGGCCGAGATGCTGTGCCTCGGTTAAATACCCCGCAGTACATGAACGCAACAAACCTAAGAGAAAGATGGGCATGTTGCCTGATAAAGAATTACAGTAGAAGTGAAAGGCTGACCTACAGTCAGGGAATGTTAATCATTTTTACACCAAAGTGAGTGTAACGTTTCTATAGGGAAATTACTTCAATCTGGTCAGTGCAAGGAGCAGTTTGTATAATCGGATTGCAAATAAGGTTTGATCACATTCCAGCTTAATCTACTCTCTGAGCACCATTTACGGCACTAAATCAAACCCAGGGAAGCTGCCGGCGTGGTTTTCCAGTCATTACACCCAAGGGGCAGGGACTTGGTAATAAACAGCAAATAAATTGAAGCGCTGAGTTGCCTGCTACAGGGCATTTCTAATTATCCTCTAGTTTAGCTGGAAATTGTCATGCTCTCATCACAGCCTATTTTAACTGCTGCTGAATAAGAGTGATACTTTTAGGCTGAATTAATTGAGAATATAAGGAAATGCAGATTGTGCCTCTGTTGCCCCCCCCCGCTTCTCCTCCCCTGCCAGCCCACCCCCGCCATCCCTGCCCACTTATTGTAGGCGTTTAAGAAGACCTGAGCAAACTGTTTCTTCTGCCTTCATCAGTCTCCCTCCACTTTGAAGGAATCAGAAATGTAATGTAACAACGGCACGCCTCGTTTATTTCAATTACAGTCCTGAGGAGCCACCAGAAAGGACAGCACTAAGAAAGATGACTTGGAAGTCCTCCCAAATGGGCTGGCAAAGTAACGATGGCGGGTTCTGTCCCCCGAGCTGCCGGGGTGCAAATGGAGTTACCAATCTGTGGCCTCACGAGGCAGAATCGGCTTGGGTCAGAAAAGGTGACTCAGCTAGCGGGGTCCCAGGGTGGCCTCCTATCTACCTACACCGTAGACTCTCCCCGCTGTCCTGGGAGCAGGATCAGTGAGGCTGCAGTCCCGATGATCTTAGCAGCTTGAGGAAGCTGCTCAGTGGGTTTTGAGCACCTTAAGAAATACCCACTTGGGTAAATTCTGTTGGGAGGTGAGCACTGGGAAGGGTTCGGATCCTATGATTCATTTGAAAGGTAAGGTATGGGGGCGCCTGGGTGGCTCAGTGGGTTAAAGTCTCTGCCTTCAGCTCAGGTCATGATCTCAGGGTCCTGGGATGGAGCCCCGCATAGGGCTCTCTGCTCAGCAGGGAGCCTGCTTCCTCCCCTCTCTCTCTGCCTGCCTCTCTGCCTACTTGTGATCTCTGTCAAATAAATAAAATCTTAAAATAAAAAAAAAAAAAGAAAGGTAAGGTATGGAAGCCATGCTTTTTGCAAAATAATAAGAGATTTTGAAAATTTAAGATTTAAGAGAATCTCTCCTCCTTCAAGTTCAAAGACTGTGACTCTAAAGTAAGGCGCATTGAAATGCTGTTCTTGGTTTCCAGGCAAGCTTAGCAGTGCCTAGGCAGTCTTCCCAAGTGGGAATGGACTTATTATTCTTTCTGACTGAGTTTCTAAAGTGAGATGAGAACAGAGAACATGACCTCACGGGGAAAACAGAAGGTTCTAAGCTACTCATTCTGCTTCCAGCTTCCGCTCTCCCACCAACTTCTGCCTATCTTCCTGCCATTAAAGTGATTTTACCGGCTCCCCTGGGGATCTCAGGATTGAGGGTGAATAATGTCCTATATTCAGGAAACTCTCTGACTTCGTTTCATAACATGCAGCACAGCTCACCCCTTCCAGCGGAGCAGAATACAACCAGCTGTGTGGGGGTGCTGTGGGGGGGTTGGGATTCTCTCTCTGCACTCAGACCAGCGAAACATGGGAACAGGAGGAAGTTCTCCACCACTAAGGCAGGGCTTTGCACAGCAGTCCCTGTGCAATCTAAAATGGTCTTCCACTCACGGATTTCAAAGCACCTTTCGTCATGTTTGTATGCTTTCCAGAATGTGGACATGCATATAGGTATTTTATTATCTGATGCTTTTAACAGCAAAGATTTTCTCCATGATGCATTCATTGCAGCTGGTAAGAAAGCAACGTGTCCTACAGCTTCTCTCTTTGGGGACTCGGAGGCACGATCATGACTCCTGGCCTCCCTGCATCCCCGCCCACCCTCCCCTAGCCCTGCAACAGAAGGTGAGTTGACTACTGGAGGGTCGTCACGATGGGGCACCTGTTAGGAGGGAGTCCTTGTTCTAAGTCCTTGCTCTTGAGGGCTGTCACAGAGGCCCTCGGCAGTGCTAACAAAACTCCTGGTGACATGTGGGAGGGAAATAGAAGACTTCTCCGGGGGAAACACAGAACTACCATATTTTAAGAAAGGCTGCAGAATTTGAAAGCCCACTGGTGGTATTAGGCAAGCTGACCTCAATTTAAGCAAATTAGGACCACCTGAACCTAGAAAAAGATGAAAAGTTCTACTCAACTAAAAAGTTTTTCTCCATAGAAAGGTTATCCACAGAATTTCTTTAAATAGGCACTTCCGTGGGTAGATCACCGTTATGTCGCCTGCTGTTGCCACATCACAGCCCAGTTCCCCTCGGACAGGTTTGTCGACTGGCATTCCTTATCTCTAAAGTCAAGAGCTGAGAATGCTCACTTCACGGGATTACTGTGAGCAATAACACTAAATAGATACCAATCAAAACCACAACGAGATACCACCTCACTCCCACCAGGATGGCTATTAACGAAGGACGTGGAAAAACCAAAACCTCCAAGCATTGCTGGCGGTGTAATTTGCAGGTGCTGTGGACAACCATTTGGCGGTTCCTCCGAAAACAAAACATAGAATTACCAGATGATCCAGCAATTCCACTCCTAGGCATATCTCCAAAAGAACTGAAAGCAGAAACTCAGGACAGATGGATACGTAACACCCACGTCCGTAGTAACATTATTCATAGTAACCAAAAAGAGGAGGCAATTCAAATGTGTATCAGAGAATGAATGAAAAAACAACATCGTCTACATGCACAGAGGAATATTATTCTGCCCAAAAGAGGAATGCAGGGCTTACTCATGCTACAACAGGAATGCACCTTGAGGACGTTATGCTAAGTGAACAAAGCCAGACACAAAAGGACGCATGTTGTATGATTCCACTATGAGAGGTACCTAGAATGGTCGAATTCATAGAGACAGAAAGTACGGTGCTGGTCGCCAGGGGCTGGGGGGAGGAAGGGATGGGGAGTTACTGTTTTGTGGGTACAGAGTTTCTGAGTGGGATGATGAAAAAAATCTGGAAATGGATAGTGGTGATGGTTGCAAAGCATTGAGAATGTTCTCAACGCCACGAAATTGTACACTTAAAAGTAGTTATTAAAGGGCTGAATCTGGGGCACCTGGGTGGCTCAGTGGGTTAAGACTCTGCCTTCAGCTCAGGTCATGAATCCAGGGTCCTGGGATCGAGCCCCGAATCAGGCTCTCTGCTTGGCGGGGAGCCTGCTTCCTCCTCTCTCTCTCTGCCTGCTACTCTGCCTACTTGTGATTTCTCTCTCAGTCAAATAAATAAATAAAATCTTAAAAAAAAAAAAAAGGGCTGAATCTTACATCTGTTTTACCACAATAAAAAAGAACAAAAAGTGCTAAATCAATTTTTAAAATAACCTCTGGGACTGATGTTCCATATATGCTATTTGATTCTAAATCCTTTGACTTCTACAAAATAACGGCTTGCCCAAAGTTTCAAGACCTCCCCTTGGGACAAGCATCTTGAGTGGATGTCACCCCTGGGGACACATCAGAACCTCCTGGGGCATTTTTTAAACATATTGCCTCCTGGGCCTCAGCCCTGAGGGTGGCCCGAGAGCAGTATCATCTGTTTACCCCAGGGCACTGCGCCAGTATTTCCACCTTGCGAGTCTGCCGTCACGTACAAATGTGCAGAAGTATTGCCCAGGTGAAGTCCTCTTCTGTGATGGGCAGGGACAGGCCTTCAGCTGCCTGGCTGCTGGTGACCCTCTGAGGGCTAACCTCGGAAACTAATATTGATGGAGTGTTTATAATCTGCCCACTGAATGTTCTAGGAATCCCAGTTAACAGAGGGAGAAACTGAGACTCAGAGAGACTAAGTCGCCGGCCCAGGTTACTTGATACACGAGCACATGGGTTCACCTGAATTCAGGTCTGGGTCTGACTCCAAGGCCTTCTTTGGTTTTCCTGCCCCAGTCTTCCTCAGCTTTCTTTCCCCCGGCCCTAGCACTTATCTCGTGGCAATATGGACTAGAACCAGATCGCAAATCCTGGCCGGGCCAGCGCGCAGCCTCCCCACTTCTTCCTTCCAAGGCCCTTGTGCTATTTCTCATGTCTGGGTCACGGGAATAAGACTCCACCCTAAACCAGTGCCACCCCACCCTGCTGCCCTTTCCTAAGATAACTAGAACTGGATCACCCTGGAAAGTGAACCTGCATGTCCCCAAGACGCCGTGAGCTCTAAACTCTCAGCTGCTTTGCCTGATACATCCCATCGGGCTCCCTTTACAGCCAGGCGGTCTAGAGAATATGTTTACTTACCTCTGGTTTAATGATCCTTTCTCCTTTGCTGACATCATACACAATTGCCATTCATTTAACCAAGTTTTAATTGCATACTGTCCTGGAGCAGCCTGGACAAAGACGTGGCATTTCAGTCTGGGAATTTAGTCCAACGTACTGCTTAGGGCAGGATGATAGATGTACCTCGCACAACTAACTCCACATCCACCCCGATTTCGTGCCGTCCTTTCCTGGGGGTCAATTTTATCCGATTCAGCAGAAACCCAGGAGGAAGTCTGCAAAAAGGTATGTTGTACCCCAGAACGGGAGAGAGCTAATAAACGCATCAAGATGTAACTCACCCATCCAACTCTCCCTGGCACAGAAGCACCTGTTGCAATGGCCATGCTCATTGGGCAATGGGCCCAAACAGCCTTAGAAAAAGTCACCTTTGAGAGCTAAAGTTCCCAGGGCACTTCTGTCTCAAGTACTTGACTGAAGCTCTACAAACTCTGGGTCTGACCAGGTCATTGTGCCCTTGGACTGCTAGCTGAGTTCATATTCCTGTCCCCAGGTACGTGTTCAAGCCACAGCATTCACCAGAAGATGCTCTCGTGCCACTCCAGGGGTCTGTCTCCTCAAGAACACAGATAGTGAACACAGTCGCCTGCGCTGAGCGGGGAATCATACAGCATCAGCATGAGTAATAACTTCACTTTTTACCTGGACATCCAGAGAATGCCTGTTGTGGGATCCATTGTGCCCCCACCAAAAGATGTGTTGAGGTCTAAAACCCACGTAGCTGGGAATGTGACCTCCTTGGGAAATGGGGTCTGTGCAGAAGTCATCGAATTAAGATTTGGTCATTAGCATGACTGGTGTCACGCTTATGACCCTTAGCCAATATGACCAGTATTTCCCCCAAGAGGAGGAAAAGGCCACGTGAAGGCGGGGACACACGGGGACAAGACCATGTGACCGTGGAGGCAGGGCTTGAGGGCTGCAAAGTCAAGCCCAGGAATGCCAAGGACCGGCGGCCCCACCAGAAGCCAGAGGAGGCGAGGAGGGCTTCTGCCCCGACTCTCAGACAGAGCGTGGCCCGGGCTGCACGGTGCTTTGGGAATCCGGCCTCCAGGGTCAGGAAGGAATCATCTGTGTGGTTTGAAGGCCCCCCCAGGCTGGTGTGCTTGCTTACAGCAGCCCTAGCAAAGTGCTACCCTACCCTTTTCTTCAGAGTCCATTTGGTTTGGTGTCTGCATTTAAAGTGTCTACATGTTGTCAATACGCTGTTCCATATTGTGCTCTCTCTTTTGGTTTTGAGGCAAATTAATTAACATGATACAGAGAGGGGAGAATACAGATGCTGAAGCCCTCACTTTAAGCCCTCATATTCCTTTGTGCTCCATTATTGCACCAAATTATTTAATTGGGTCTCTCTGATTGTGCTCAGACACAGAAAAGAACACAGTCTATTGTGAGACGCCCTACAACCATAATGCAATATCAAATTCAATTCCCATCCAAGTGCTCGCTGCTGAAAGCCTGTTCTGTGGCTGCAGATTAATGAAGATCTGCATTGAGCAAAGTGGTGGTCGTAGAGACATTATTTTCCTCCAATAGAAGGCCTATTCTCGAAGAACAATAAAAGCATAGAGAAGCGTTAGTCTGCTTACGGATAGAAATAAATCAAAATGAATAAGAGGGTTGATGGAAATAGTCTGAAAGCAGCGGAGCGCAATTCTGAAAATACTGTTTTTGTTTTCTGAGGACATTTTCCTTCCTCCCCCCCTCACCGCCCCCCACGCCCAGACCCTTGTAAAATGCTGCTGGGTGCGGGATCAAAAGCTGCGGAGTGAAGGACAAATCTGAAAATTTAAAAGCCAGTTATAGATAATCAACATTTTATAAATGCAATCCCGGCCAGTTTTGCCATTTCTACTCACAATGGGGAGGCGGAGGGAGAGGGCTTTGGTGTAAAATTGGGCGGGGGGAAGGGAGGAGTCACACCCAAAGAGGGGACCATTGTAAGGATGGCCAGCCGTAATGTGTGGATTTTAGCAATTACACACCAGGTGGGTTCTTGGTCCTTTTTGCTCCCTTTCTCCTTAAACAGTGGGGCTTTCTACTCTTCCCTTCCTCCCTCTATCCCAATATCCCCAAAGGCCTTTGCCTTGAGTTGGCCCCTTTTCCCCTCCCTGCCCCCATCCCAATTTTAAACCCCATCCTAAATTCCATAAAGAATTCCCCAACTTGACGCCATCAGCCTTCATTAATCTCCACCTGTTCCTAATTTCCTAAGACTATGGAATATTATCCATACTGCACCTGTGACACAGGTGTGTCTTACACCATATGTACCCAAGCCATCCAATATGGCAGCCACCGGCCACGTGTGGCTACTGAGTGCCTAAAATGCAGCTAGTCCAAATTGAGATGTGCTGTGAGCATAAAATGCATACTGGATTTCTAAGAGACAGCACACAAAAAAGAGAACGAAATACCTCAATAATTTTTTAGAGTTGGATTACATGTTAAAATGATATTTTGAACATATTATCAAGATTAACGTCCCCTCTTTCATTTTACTTTTTAAAATGTATCTGCTAGAATATTTTAAAAGGCGTAGGTGGTTCACCTATGGGCCTTGAATTCTATTTCTACTGGATAGTGCTACCATGTACAACTGAGGTTGTAGACCATCTCTGGCCATCTGAAGTAGAGACCATCTAAGCCAGGACTGGAAGTCCAAGGCACTGACCTTGGCATTCCAATAAGATATCCAGCTCTCCAAAGTCAAGTCCTGGGCATCCTCGCACTCACCTCTCTGCTCCTCCTCTTCCCCAGCCCAGCAAAGACTGCTTTTCCAGGCCAACCAAGTGGGCCCAACATCACACTGCCCTGCACACCTGCTGCATCTCTTTCCTTCTTGGGAGGCATTTGCCCCTCCTCTGTCCTTTCCTGCCCAGCGCGCTCTTGTGCTGTCGCATGGCCTCCTATCAAAGATCTATCCACAGCCAGTGCAGGTGATCGATTATGTTTAATGAGTGATTACATGCAGCCTTCCTCAGCACACTGTCTCTTCAGCAAAGGCGGAAGCCTCTGCGTTGGCTTAAGACAAACGGAGCTCTGAGTGAATGCCCACATGCAGCAGGAAGCTGAAGAGGGAGACCCAGTGTTAAACATTAAATGGGGGGGAAGCCCCGAAATCCCCCACTCTCCATTCTCCTCACAGCCTGTGCACTGAACAGAGGAGAGCCTCCACAAAGGATGCCTGTGGGCACCCCTGCCGGCATCCGCTGTCTGACCAGAGGCTGCTCTAATGTGGGGTTCTATCACCACTGCTCCCCGCTGTCTTCTCTCTGTCCACTTGTCACAGTCACTATCGGTCTTTTAGACAACTCCCGTCCACTTCGATGACCTCAGCCCTGGCTCATCTTCGTCTCCTGTCCTCTGCTTGCCTCCTCGTTGGTGACATCATCCTCCTTGCTGAGAAGCCATCTTTCCAACACGTGGGCATTGTGCTGTTTCACCATCGCAACTCCGCAAACCCTCACCTCCAAACGGTTTCCGATTCTCATGGTGTTACCACAAGGAGAACCTTGATTCACGTGGCTTTGCTTCATCTCCAAGATTTTGACCTCGGTGCTTCCCCTTCGTCTCCATGATCTGGTTCCTCTATTTTGTCTACTGAGTCCCTCTGTCCTTCTCTATTCTGCCAGAATGCCCGTTTTCCTTGGCTTTACCCCCAAGGCCTACCCTGTTTGACTTTTTGATTAGTCCCTGCAATGGACTCCTTTTCACCCCGGAAACCTCCTTCACCTTTGACCTTCGGTTGGGCAGGCCCACCCTTATTTCCAGCCTGATCTCATCCAGGCTGCTGAGGTTTTTAGATAAGACAATGCGATCTATATAATGTCATCTACCACTAATACTGCTATTAATACTTCTACTCTCATTTTTTATTGTGTATACTTAAAGTGTACAACTTGGTGGTTTGATACATGCGTACGTTGTGAAATAATCATTACAGTTGGGCTGATTACCATCGCCATCATCTCACACAGTTGCCATTTGTCGTTTTATGAAGTGAGAACACGGGATTCACCCTCTGAGCAAATTTCAAGTACGTAGTATGATGCCGTGACCAATCGTCACCATGCTCTCCATCAGATCTCCAGATCTGATTTACCTGATTTATTCCTCTGTGTAACTGAAATTCTGTGCCCCCTGACCAACATTCCCCCTCTCCTCCTCCACACAGCCCCTGGTGGCCATTATTCTGCTCTCTGCTTCTGTAAGTTTGACTATATAGATTCCACCTATAAATGGGATCATACCGTATTTGTCTTTCTGTGTCTGATTTATCTCACCATAATGTCCTCCAGGTCCGTCCACATTGTCACGAATGGCAGGATCGCCATTCTTTTTCAAGGCTGAGCGCTATTCTATTGTACATATGTATCACACTTTCTATATCCATTCACCTTGGCTTGGTGGCTGACAACCCCTTTGAGCTCTCCTTTTAATTAGCTTCCAATTACATTCCTATCCAAGGCATTTCTTTCTCATCTTAAAATTCACCTCACTATTCTTTCTGCGTAAATTCACCTCTTGCAGAGCGCCTGGGTGGCTCAGTCGGGTAAGCAACTGCCTTCGGCTCAGGTCACGATCCTAGAGTCCCAGGATCTAGTCCCACATCCAGCTCCCTGCTCGGCAGGGGGGTCTGCTTCTCCCTCTGACCTCTCCCCTTGCATGCTCTCTCCTCTCATTCTCTCTCTCAAATAAAGAAATAAAGTCTTAAAAAAAAAATTCACCTCTTGTAGAGGAAATCAAGACCACTCAATTCTAAGTGCCTTAACTTCCCTCATCTCTACCTCTGTCTTTCTGTTCCCATCATCAGAAATGCTTCATTCACTCTCTTTTCTGAGGAAGAAGTGCCCTTCCTCTCTTAGAACATGACACACCTCCTGCCCTGCCACCTCTAGAGATTTTCTTTATCAACTTTGCATTCTCTTTTGCTAGCATCTCCAATCTTTGCCTTTTCCCTGCCTACTCTACTCCTTTTCTCTGCCTACTCTAGTCCAAAAATCTTTTTTTCCTGACACTTCCATCCTATTTCAATTCTACGTCCACTGTTAAATATCTTTAAAAGGTATCTTATATTTGCAACATTGCCACTGGGCTTTATCCCTCAAGACCATCTCATGAAGATTACCTCCTATTCAAATGACTAAGTCCTCATATTATCTATCTTCATGTTGCTCTATCCCCGGGCAGCCTTTGACATCACTGGCCTCTTACTCTTGCCTTCCTTCTTTTTAGGTTTTACCTATAGTACACTTTCCTGGGTCTCCCTTTAAGATTCTAAATTCCCTCCTACTAAAGATTTATATGACTCTGCTTTCTTTGCTCAACCCCTAAATCTGGGTGTCCCAAATTCTATGTGAAGCTCTCTACTTACACATTTACTCCTGTTATTCAACTGTCAACTTAGCATGGATAACTCCTACACACATGTGCGTGCGTGCACACACACACACACACACACACACACACACAAACCCACACACTGATGAGATCTCACTCCCAATCTGTAGGCCTGATGGTGGCATGGCCCATGGCATGTCTCCCAAACTTTTGATGAAGAATCTGCATTCTCCAAATCATCTCATCCTTCTGACTTCCCATGTCTCTCATCCGGCCACTGATACTTGGAATCACAGAGTCCTCTTCGACTCCTGCTTTCATGTCCCATCCTACCCTGTTGATTCTGTCCCAGCGGTGTTCTCTCTGTTGCTATGCCCTTCCATTTTCACAATGTCACTGACATTAACCTTAATAATGTCT
The DNA here is from genome assembly GCF_002288905.1 of Enhydra lutris kenyoni. Taxonomy (NCBI): domain Eukaryota; kingdom Metazoa; phylum Chordata; class Mammalia; order Carnivora; family Mustelidae; genus Enhydra; species Enhydra lutris. The sequence continues at coordinate 47,999,020 of NW_019154099.1, forward strand.
TCCTTGGATTGATACCAAAAGAGCGCCAGAGCTGGGTTTGTGTATATCCAATTGATCAAACACAATTTTGTATCAGTAAAGAGGTTTCTGAAGTAAAGAGTCAATCAACAGCAGCTTGACTCTAATAGACACATGTTTTGTTCAGTCCATCAACGACAGTGTCACTGGAGTATCCATACTCCCCCAGCTAAAGGTCAAACAATTCCTAAACACCCCCATTTTGGGAAAATCACTAAACATCTTCACTCTTCTCCCAAATCCTGTATAAGACCAGGTATCAGTCATGAATGGATTTTCTCAAAAAAAAAAAAAAAAAAAACCTCACAATAAATACGAATTTCTCATGTTTTTCCTTGTATTTCTATCAGTTTCTGACTTACATGTTTGGACGTTATATCATTTGATAGAAAAAAAGATTTAAGTTCATCTCATCTTTTGGTTGATTGTACTTATACCATATGAAACATCCTTCTTTGTTCCATGAAATGGTGACTTCAATTCGATCTCATATATTGTTACACTCTCTTATTTTTCTTCCTATTTGTCTATTATATATTTTTCACAAAATTTATTTTCAACTTCTCTATTGTTTAGAAGATGTACTTTTTATAAATAATGCAGGACAAGATTGTGGTTTTTTTTAAGTCTTAAATTCCCTTTCAAGTAACAGAAAAATTTAATTCTTCCATGTTTATTGTGATTTCTGATATATTTGGGCTTCCTTGTGCCATCTTATTTTATGTATTCTACTAAGTATGTTGTTGTTGTTTTAATTTAAGTAATCTCTACACCCAACATGGGGCTTTAACTCATGACCTTGAGGTCAAGAGTCACATGCTCCTCTACTAAGTATGTTTTATTGCTATATTTCCCCTTTTTCTGCTGCTCATTTTCTCATTGGATTGAGTTTTATTTTCTTATTGTTGTTTGTTTCTTTTTTCTGGCCCCCACAGTGGTTTGGAAGTTCTTAAGAGAGTAAGAGAAGGAGACTGACTTAGGGTTTTTATGGTAGTTTGGGGATGGGGCAAGGGTTCCACATGTAATCTGAACTTCCTGCCAACACCAAAGGGGAGTGCACCCATACTGTCATGTCAGCTTTTCCAGATGTGGGAGAGAGGGAAAGAAGAAGGAGTGAGGTTTAAAAGCTTCCAGCACTCAGACAAAACAGAGTCAGATTCTGTTACATTGGTGATGCTCACTTTCTGGGCATACTCCTTGGGATCAAAGCACTTAATGCTATCACCAAACTCTAGCAAGGCTTAATTAACACTTACATTCTCCTTTTCTCATCTACAGACCAAACTGTGTCTGACCAAGGAGTTTATAAACTCCTTAGTATTCTTGCAAACTCCATCTCAGAACAGTTCCTTGGAAGTGAGTTCCAAGAGCCTGCATTTTTGCTGCTCTCCCACTCTTCTTCACTGCAGTGCCATTGTTCAAATGACTTGGCTCTAAATCTAGCATTTGTAACCAATCCTCAGTGCAGATAGTTACGTACTGTACAGGGATCCTCAGCAATCCCAGACGAGCCCTGACATGTATCAGGATGACTCAGTCCACAAACTTAAGAATGCAGTACATTGAATTTTATTTTTTCTATAAGCTTCATTTCTAATTTAAGTCCCCATTCCATGCAAGGGGTAGTAATCTAATTCCAGACAATTGGGGTCTCACCCCTTTCTCAAGAGCTACCGCTAAGCTCTCAGAAGCTTACGTTGTACCCACCCATTGGGTTTTAATGAAGTATGCTTCAATATACTCAGCAAAACGATTGTTGAAACATTTATTTAACAGCCTTTATGTAATAACTAATATTCACCCATGCTTCATATCATATGCATTCTTTCACTTAATATTCTTTTTCTAAAGATTTATTTATTTATTTATTTTAGAGAGGGAAGGAGAGAGAATCTCAAGCAGTCTCCCTGCTGAGCACAGAGCCCCACAAGAGGCTTAATGACCCTAAGATCATGACCTGAATCAAAATCAGGAGTCAGATACTCAACTGACTGAGCTACCCAGGTGCCCCTCACTTAATCTTCTTGATGTACGTGGCTAGGAGGAATAGAATTTTGCCCCAAACATTTTATCACATTAAATGGAAACAACTTATTCTAAAGTGTTGTCCTTTTTCTTTGTATTTTGAAATTTCCAAACCAAATTTACCATTCAATTAGTGAAATAATTTTATTCCACTAGGATGTAATGTCCATGTGATCAGGCTCATATCACCTTTGTGTCCCTGATGCCAAGCACATTGCCTGGAATGTAAGTGATCAATAAATATTTCTAGAATAAATGGATATATTTCCTGGTTGTGGTATGGTAGTCTTACTCATACACTTTCTGTCTTTCATGATATATGATTTATTGTGCTACACTTCAAAACCACGTTTGGAATGAGATGGGAAACGGGAAGAAGGGAGAAGAGAAAACAATGGCAGGGGGGCAGTAGGGAATGGAAAGGTAATGTGAAAATGTTGTCTAGGCTACTCCACTAGCTGACAACCTAACACTTCTCTTTTCTTCTCCCTTCCCCCTCCCCACCGACCTTTTTAGCTATACCTTTTTCTATTAGTGCATTTCTAAAGAACCAATGCATTGAGTATTTGAGATACACAAAACAAATAACAGATCCAGACAGAACAAGGGATTTATCTATCCATCCATAAATTATTAACTGGTCTACTATCACCAAGTGATACCAAAGTGATATACAAAGGGATACAAAAATATCATGAGGGGATCTGGAAATGAAGACCCTCCCGAGTGCTTTCTTGGTGGGATAAATGTATAAGCAACATGGTGACAGATGTATGACTGGGGTATAGAGAGCACATGAAAGGATGGTGACAAAGAGAAGGTTAGGTGAGCTGAATCCTGAAATATTAGTAGGTGCTTGCCAAGAAGTGAAGGCTAAAGAGCTGTTAGGAAGAGAATTCTGGGGAAAATTATGTTTCTTCCCCCATTCTTCTAAAGCAAAGAATATTTGCAAATTTTAAACTCAAACTCAAGGCTGATTGCCTTAAAACAAGAACTATTTAAATTTAATTTAGTTTTGTGTTACCTAAAGGTGTACTTAGATTAGAGGAGACCAATTCATTTGGCCAACAGATTTGCTTCTGAAACACCGTGTACACAAGACCCAAACATCCAGAGAAATGGTTTCCTTTTGGAAAATCTCTAGATTGTACTCCAAGTGCCTTGAATTCAACTAACAATGAGAAATCTCCTTTTTAAAATAAAGTCATTAAAAGTTGGATAGTGCTACTATTGAAAAATATTCTTTATGAAGAAGTTGATTTCTTTGATATAATATTCATTTCCCTTGGGGAAACACCCTCAATCAATGAAAATATTTTTATAGCAAATAACCTATTGCTTTAAGTTCATTTAAATTGATGTGATAATCTGTTTCAATTCCTGTGGCAAATTTCTATGTGGAAAGAATTTTAATTAAAATAAAAGTAATATATGCATATGACTTTAAAAAAAAAAATCCTAACAGTAGAGAGAGCTTATACTGGAAAAATAGCTCCTTCTCCAACCCTCTTCATCCCCAGCTACCTCCCAGAGTGATGGGGGGATCACAGAATCCCTACTTTCAGTCCTTCTAGTGGTTACCTACATACCTGTAAGTGATATACTTCACCCTCATTTTTTTACCTCTCAAGCAGATTTGGCTTCACTTAGATCCCTCATCTCCATGTTTTACTATCACCATATTTTACTTCTTCTATCTGTTTACCTTTGTAAATTAACAAATATGCTTCAACTTATACTTCTCATTCTGCCAACTGGAGATAGTACATCTTAACCCTCAAGTTTGTAAGGTGAGAATATTAACTCCTCTATCTTTCTCGCCTGCTCACCTCCCCAGCTATCCCCTCATACCCAATTTCTGCTGGCCATACTGTGTTTTTCAAAATAAAAATTGCCAAAAACAAGGTCAATACATAAATAGTGTTCACCACAGATTGAAGTGTTGTGATACGATTGTATTTCCTTCTCTAGAGTACTGAAATGATTACCCTAATTCCATTGTTAAAATGGACTCGTCTTTATTAAATTCCATCACTTACTGAAAAGTTTCCTACAATTTTGTTTGCTTTGGAACCACATCAGGCTTTGCACAACTTTTCGATTTTCCACGAGATTCTGACTCGACTCTTCCAGTTGAGAGAAGAATCACATGCATTCATACAGTATCCTTAATGTCTTTCAAGCTTCTTATGCATTCTATTACTTGAAGTCAATTTCAGTAATTTTTTTTTTTTTTTTAATAAAATCTACTGATTTTCTCTGCTAACCAGAAACCAGTTGCTTCAAATTTGGGCCATCACTTTCTTACATTTTTTTTTCCTCCCATGAAGTTTTTAGTGTCATTTTATCTCTTGAATTGCGTACCTTTAGTAAATCCTCAAGGTCTTCTAACATCTCAGTTTTTCCGCTGTCTGATGGAATCACTCCACTCCTTAGACCTTCCTCAGGAAACCCTTCATCCACCCGCATGAGCCTGGATTGGTTTATTTTCTAGACCCCTTGCGTAACTGTCTTCCTGGCACTTCCCTTCTTTGCTTTTCTGGATTATTCTACAGTTCCCTGCACCTCCTCTTCCCTCTTTTGGGTTTACTCTCTCATTTTACTAGAGTATATCCTCAAATGATTCCCCAAAGAAAAGTGTATGACTAGTAAACTACATGAGTTTTCATGGGTCTGAAAGTACATTTATTTTGCTCTCCTCCTTGATGAGTACTCTGGCTAGATATAGAAATCCATTAAAATGCATTCTTTCTTTGAAGGCACTGCCCATTGCCTCTTAGCATCCAGATTGCTGATAAGTTTGATGCTACTTTAATTGTTGGTTTTTTATTAGTAGTCTATTTTTTTTCTCAGTAGAACGTTTAAATACATGCTATTATTCTTGCCATCCTGCAATTCTATAATGATTGTCTGAGTGTGGGAATTCTTTCAAGCAACCTAGTTAGTACACAGTAGTCTCCTTCAATTTGAAGATCTGCACCCCTATTAGCTCTAGGAAAATTTCTATGTTTTGTTGTTATTATCGTTTTGCTAATTTCCTCATCTCCAGTTTATCTATCCTTCCTCTTTTTTGGGCACTCTTATTACCTGTATTTTGACTCATCTAAATTAGTGCTCTGGGATGCCTGGGTGGCTCAGTGGGTTAAGCCTCTGCCTTCGGCTCAGGTCATGATCTTAGGGTCCTGGGATCGAGCCCCACATCGGGCTCTCTTCTCAGCAGGGAGCCTGCTTCCCCCCTCTCTCTGCCTGCCTCTCTGCCTACTTGTGATCTCTGTCTGTCAAATAAATAAATAAAATCTTTTTAAAAAAAATAGTCCTCTGTGTCCTTATTCTTTCTCTCCTATTTCTTGTTTCAGAATTTGTGTTTTACCTTTTTTCTTCAATTTTTTCATTCTTCAAATGTCTTTCAAACATCCAATCAGTATTTTCATTTCAACAACCAAAAGTTTAATTTTCAAGAGTTCTCCATTTCTTTTTATGACATATTGTTCAAATTCCTGAATGTATTCTCTTCTGTTTTCTCCTGATCAGTTTTTCTGTTGATATTTTGCTGGTTAAACTTCTTTCAAATATCTAGTGATTCTTGACTGACTTCATTTTTTAAAATGAGGCCCCAGGAAAATGTGTAGGAACTCAATGTGGTTGGATAGTGTTGGTCAGCTGGGAGATTTCTTGAGTAAAGTGAATATATACCAATAGTTAATTCCTTGTAAGTCACCTCTCTCACAACAGCCCTAGTGGAATTGCCTCATTCAGGTATGATGTCTCCCCAAGATTCTACCAGGTTGCTTCCTTCTCTTCCTGCTATTGTGCCCTCCATATTTATTATGGACAGCAGCTGTCTCCATGTTACGTCTCCATCAGTATTTTCCACTCACTCTCTTTCACCCGGAAATATCCTTCCTTCACTTAGGAACTCTGTCAGTTTCTCTTCATTGCGTGGGATTACACTTTGAAAAAATGTCTTTACTTTCATTTTACTGGAATCTGGGAATGGGAAGAGAAATACATGTGCTAAGTTCAAAATCTTCTACTAAAATTATCAAAAATTTTTACTGATGTGTGTCACCTGGGTGGCTCAGGCCGTTGGGTCTCTGACTCTTGGTTTTGGCTCAGGTCCTGATCTTGTGGTTGTGGGATCAAGCCCTGCATCAGGCTCTGTGCTCAGTGCAGAGTCTACTTCAGATTCTCTCTTCCTCTCATTCACTTTCTCTCTCTCTCAAATTAAAAAAAAATCTTTAAAAAAATTTTTTTTCATTGATGCATATATTGGATGTGAAATTATTTCAAAAAGGAATTTGGGGTTCTTTTCATATTTGCTTCATTAGTTTCAGAGTATACCAGTTGGAAATGTCTGACTGTAAGTAACAAAAATCCAGATAACAGTAGCTTAAACAAGTAAAGAGCTATTTTTGTCTGTAAAAAAAATTGGGGGAGTAGATAATTTAGGGTGTTCGCTCATCTTCTAAATGAAGCTATGAGGAAAGGATTCTGTGCCTTTTTATTTTACCCTCTCTAGGATGGTGGTTTTGTCCTCACGCTTGTCACTTCAGGCAATGGCTCCTGCCACTCCAGATACCACATTAACATCTGAGGCAGGAAAAAGCTAGACTTCTCGCTCTTTCCCCCATCTTTCCCCCACTCACTTCTCATTGGACAAAACTGTGTCACATGGCCACTCTTATCTTCCTGGGACCTAGGAAATGGAAAACTATCCTTGACTGGGCATGTGATCCCGAACAAAATTGGAATTAACAAGGAAGCAAAGATAGATATCCAATAGATATTGAATAAGCAGCCCATCGTGTCTAAAACAGAAAGCAAAATATGATTTCTTTTTAATTCTATTCTTTTTAAGATTTTATTCACTTATTTGAAAGAGAGGGAGAGAGAGAGAGCACAAGTAGGGGACAGAAGCAGAGGGAGAGGGAGAAGCAGACTCCCCACTGAGCAGGGAGCAAGACGTGGGGCTTAATCCCAGGACCCCAAGAGCATGACCTGAGCAAAGGCAGACCTTAACCAACTGAGCCACTGAGGTACCCTGTGATTTGTTTTTAAATAAAATTTTGGAAAAAAAACTGTACAATCAAATGCAAAAATACAAAATGTAAGTGATCACCATTAAAATTCTGAGTCCACATGCAAAAATATATTACACAATTTCAAGCATTTTTAAGTCTTTCAGTCAAGTTTCTCATATTGTTGAAAACGTCTGGCAATCCAAAGTACAGTACGAATATTTGCAATTAACATGTATCAGGGTCATTATCAAATTGCACGATGGTCATTGGTAGATCATATTATTCTTCCACCTCTTTACAAGATCAAAACCAATATTTTCTACAAGAGAAATGTTTGTTTGTCTTAATGCTTGCTTCCCCTTCCAGCCTGATACTCATTGTATAGGGTAGGATACCACCCCATGAATGCAGGGCTCCTGGCCATCAAAAATCTTTTTTAAAGGAAGGGAAGGTTAAAAGGAAACCCAGGACTTCTTGACTTACAAATGCCTGGCATGTTACATATTTTTTATGTATTAATATCTAAATGGCCATCTCAGCCAGGGTCTTATCTTTTGAAATATCTGCCACAATGGATATACATAGGACTCCAAGGCCCTCTCCAGCAAGCTGCTTTTCCACTTAAAGAATTCTAGAGGACATTTAATTTCAAAAGGGTTTTGCTGCATGTGATCTAAACCCAGAATAACAGTGGCATAAACAAAATAGAATTTTATTTCTCCAGTATGAGAGAACTCCAGAGTTAGGAAGTCCAGGGCTAGTAAATCAGTTTTACAAAGTTGTCATGGTCCCAGTCTCCTTTTATGTACTGCTTTACTCAACCTGTTGCTTTCCCCCTGATTTCCAAAATGGCGCTTTACTCAACCTGTTGCTTTCCCCCTGATTTCCAAAATGGCTGCTTGAGCTCCAGCCATTACAGCCACATTCCAGATCACAGAAAGGAGTAAGAGACACTTTAAAAACACTTCTGGTAACTGATACTTCCTATAAGCCATTGGCTCAACACATGGCCACACTTAGATGCAAAGGAGGTGGGGAAAAATTGTCCTGATTCCATGTGGCCCATTAAAAAGCAGGTATTCCATGACAAAGGAAGAACACTGGGGGCAACAAGCCATCTTTGTCACAAAAGGAAAGTGATCACTTAGCAAGGCTTTCTACGACTCTGTTACACATAATGTGCCAGGCCCTGTCCTGAGTGCTCAGCAATATACTCACTACTTCTCATAACACCTCTGAGAAGTAAGTGTTGCTATCTCTGGTTTACAGCTGACCAAATGAGATGTACAGAGATTCTTTTATTTGTCTGATATCTTGTACACAGCCTCACGCAGCACCTCTTATCCTGAAGTATTTAATTAAGGCTTTTTGGTGATCTTGACTGACAGTGAAAATGCCCAGGTTTCTAAGAGGCTGATTTAAAACCCATTACTTTGGGTAGTTATATTTGCAAAGGGTTCTAAATTATTGATGTTTATTTTCTAAGACTCTGTGCCGAGAAGCAAGCATTACAAAGCTGGGTGCTGGAAGGAAGAGCCCTTGTGATTAGACTTGTTGGCTAAATATCCCCAAAGGACTGGAGTCTCCAGCTGATGATTTAAATTCTGGCCCCAGGGGCAGGGTCGGGGGGACAGCACGTCCCTACTTTGTGTGCTGTTGGACGGTGAGTGGTCTCTAAGACCTTGGGCAGTGGCTCTAGAACCAGGAAAGAGCCAGATGTGGAGTAGGGGGGGATCCCTAGGGACCGTACATGCCAAGGGCGGCTGGAGGAAGGCTGGCTTGCTGTCATCTTTTTTACATCAGTGTTTTCCTGTTATTTCCTAGGTGGGGTGGGGTCCTTTTAAGTCCTGGAAATATAATATGACAAACGGCCTTTCATCACGACAGCTGTCTGATCCAGAAACACAGGAGCAGAATCGCCATTCCCAAAAAGCACCATCATCTATGTTCATCCATTTTCTAATTGCCTTTTCTAAGGTTTCTGCTTGTTACAGCTTTCACGGTACACGATGATGACAGGTCGCGAAGCTTTTCAGATTATTTTGCAGTGAGTTTTTTAATATTTCATGTAAACCATAGACTGTAACGTTTATGACCGTTTCCTCATCCTGCGCGACATTTGCCAAATAAAATAGCAGGAAGGAAAAGTCTGAAAGATTTTTATGTGCGGACCCTTTCTGTATCTTTCCTTAAAATATATTTCCTCTCTTAGCAACAAAGGAACTTTCGCTGCAGGAAGCTCGGGGCTGTGTTATAACTTTCATATTACCCGGTCCACAGCCATTTTCCTTTGGCCGCATGGTGTCTATCATTCATTGCAAGTTTACTTCATTCCCCTGGATTCATAGCCGATGCTCTGTGGACCATAAAATTTCAGCTGCAAAACCAGAACATCTCATTATTTCTGAAATATCAAGCTTGTATCTTCTTGATAAATAATTCCTACTAGTATAATGTATCAGACTAAAACATATTTTCTGAGGCCAGTGAGGTTAAAGCGGCAATCTCACCTTTTTTAATTTTTTTGCCCTGAAGACAGTGATTTCCATATATAGAGTGACCCCGGTTTGTGTTGAACATGAGGAATGAGGATGAAGCATGAAACGACATACATTGCTGTCAGAGATTTGAAATGAGGCCTGCTAACCTGTAGGCCACCTTCCAAACTAATCAGCCCCTCGCAGCGCCAGTGCATTCCGAGGGCTGCATACCTTAGCCAGCAACCGGCTGGGAAGCTCCCCCTTGCTTCCTTCTTCTCCCCCTCCTTTTTTTTTTTTTTTTTTTAATCACAGCCATTGACAAACATGACATTTTAATGCAATTCTTCCTTCCTTCTCAGTACTCCACAGGCAGAAGGAGAGAAAGTATCCATCGCGGACCCGCTCTGGGACACACTGGTCTCATCTGGTTTCCCAGGTGCTTGAGGAGTGGGTGTGACTGTTGGGATTTGCTTCTGAATGCCCGTCAGTCATCGGGGCTTACCAGGTGATAACATTTTCACTCTTTCGGTTGACAATAGTCAACGCTCTGGAATTCAGCCACTGACTGAAGTTGGCTGCCCCATCTAGCACGAGAAAGTTGTTTAAAGGAAATCACGTCACCCCTCTAGGTTTTGTTTGTTGTACATTACACGGTAGTAACACTGGGAAGGGGGAAAGGCTTTTTTTTTTCTTTTTTTAAGTGAATAATTTGTTTTCTGCTTCCTGAAGTCCTCTCTTTTAAGGAAATCTGCCGGAGCGTTGCCAAAAAAAAAAAATCTGTGTCCCAGGTCTGCCACTGAATGATGGTAGAATTTAAAATGTATTATTGATTTATTAAATCAATAAACTATTGATAATAATAGTAGTATTAATATTTAAAATAGTAATAATAATATTAAAAATAATAAACTTGATTTATTAAATTTATCTATTTATATGTGTTGATTTAACATATGTGTACATTCGATATATATATATATATGTAATGTACACACACGTCTACACATACATATATACAGGCACAACTCAGGTGACTTAAAATAAGTCATTTCAACGGTCAATTATTCCCCTATCTCTCTGTTGGGGCTGCCCTTCTGGGAGCTGTTAACAATGCCGAGAAGCCCTGGGATTGTCTGCTCTGGTAAGCCTTGGGCCCTTGGTAGACCATGACTTACTTCAGGTGGTCTTTGCATCCGTATGTTCACCAACCTTTCTCCGAAGACTGAATCAGCAACATTCACACATACAAGGGCTGTTTCCACACAGCCCACATAGCGGTTACCTTGATCCCTAAGGCTAGAGGTGCTGCCTATAGGAAGCAGGGGCTAGAACCAGAGGACAATTACAACCAGCTGACAAAAACTTACTTTGACTTTTGACTCCTGGGGCCTCCATGGAGTGAAGGTCACATCACATGTATCCCTTAATAGAGCCAAAATGTCACGTGACCAAATCATCCAATAAGCATCCCCTTCTTGTAGCAAGAACGTAGGCAGCCATGTTTTCTTGACTGACTTGGTCATTGTACCTGTCAACAAAAATACAGCAGCTTGTTGAAGAGGAATTTAGATTAGTACTTTGAGAAGCACTAGTGAAGTACTCTTTAGAAGTGCTAATGAAGAGACTTCTTTTAAGGGGAAAACTACATCATTAATGGCTGACTTCCAATTTGGATTAATAATGTTACTTTAAAATATGCGAGCGTAAAACGTGGTATAACTTCCCGATGCTCACAGTCTCGTGATAAATCAAACATAATAAAAAAATTTAAAATTCCAATTAGCAGCATGAAAGTACAATGTCATTTTGCTGAAAATACTATCGCAAACTTATAATATGTCAGGTGGGCTGATAGCCACAACACAGACTCTTTTTTAAAGTTTGGCCTACCATGTGGTGTGTGATAATTCAATTTTTCTACCATTTTTCTCTTTCTAAGCTATTTTTAGAGTACTTTTGGTTATCATTCAAAAGAAAACGGCAAACTAGGAGATGGTTACAGAGTGTGTCCAACAGCAATGAAGGAAATGTCAGAGGCAGCATCATCAGCAAATGGTTTAGGCAGAATGTCATTCAACATAGGAATATCCTTTAAAAAAAAAAAATACACTGTTGGGGGTACTGTGACAGAGTTCAGTACCAACACCTAGAAGTAAGTCAGAGCAAATCAAGCTTCAAAATAAAGTGGATGGGGTGCCTGGGTGGCTCAGTTGGTTAAGCGTCTGAGTTCTGCTCAGATCATGATCTCTGGGTCCTGGGTAGAACCCTGCAATGGCTCCCCCGATCAGATGGGAGTCGCTTCTCCCCCTCTCCTAACCACCCACTTCCGCCCGCCAGGCCACAACCTAGGCCCCTCCCCCTCCCGCACTCTCCCTCTCAAATAAATACAAAAAATCTCTAAAATAAATAAATTAATTAAATAAAGATGACAAGAGGACATCTTTTTCTTCTTAGTATTTAGGAATTTGTGAAATTTGGTGAAACATTTTTCTGAACAATAACTTTTCATATTTACCAGATGCTCAGACTTCTTGCCTTTTTTTTTTTTTTTAATTTGAGAGTTAGAAACAAAGGTATCGCAGGAGAATATTTGAGTTGCCTCCTTTTATACCCACGAACCCGCTTCCTTTCTAAATTGTGAAAAGCCCATTGCAAAGTGTCTATCCTTTATTCAAACCGCCTCACAGGGGGTTGCTAACCCAGGGGGATTCGCCCCTGGGGTGTTAGGCAGTCGCGAGCTCGCCCACTGGAAGCTGTAGCAGTTTACTTACAGATTTGGGGTGATTTGACTTGAATGAGGTCCACATGTTGCCAAGGATTTCTACATTAACAGTTTTACACTCCCAGAGAACTGCTTGCCAAACGCTGCTCTCTGAATTGCCCCATATTCGTGGAAGTGGCTTTTGACTTTGACAGCCCTTCATTTGATTTGCTTGTCACTTGGGAAATTTTTAGTGGATGCTTTCAGTCACAATTTCTAACTCAAGTGTGCAAATATGGGGTTTTCTTTTTTCTTCCCCCCCCCCCCCCCCCGGAGAGTTTTTTTACCCCTTTCCTGGAGCTTTACTGGTATTCTTCTAGAATTAATTCCACAAAGAATTAATCCCAAGGATCCATAATCACAGCCATAAAAGATGTGGAGTCTTTTTCTTATTAGGAAGTGTTATTTAAGAACACGATCCGATTGGCATTTTATTCTAACAAATTGAGTCATTGTATTAATAATCTAGAAGGCATGATGAGCATGCGAGTAAACAACCAATTTATATATATTTACGATAACTGGGTGAACTTTGTAAAATTGTGTTCCTACAATTGTTGCTAAAATGTGTTCAGCATTTTGCATATTTTAATTCTAATTCTACCCCCAAGAAAGATTTTTGTAAGTATTTTTAAGAAGAGAAAGCACACTCCAAGAGACAGCTTTGTTTGGTTTAGGATTTTTCTTAAGTTACTGAGCCAAAATTCAAATTCAAGCCAGGTTCCCAGAGTGTTCCCCTGAATCTGATAGAAAATGGATAATCATCTCAGGGGATTCTGATGCTCTGAGCAAAGGGGCAAATAGAAAGTTACAAATGGAAAAGAATGAAGTATGTTGTGACTTTGCATTGATTTCTTCGACAAATACTTACTATACATATAGACTATCCTATAGGATATCCTAATTGCCATAGTTAAAGGAATCATTTATGCTTAACCACAAATCAAGTCTTGGAAAATTTCAAAGCATTGATGTATGTCAAAATAGAGAGTAGAGCTAAAACCTGCAAGAAGTTAACTACAAAATCCTGAAATATTTGGAAATTAAGAAATATACTTCATAAAAGTCCCAGCATAGGGAATATAAGTCAATAATATTGTAACAGTGTTGTTTGGTGATGAATGTAGCTACACTTGGGGGGGGAGCATGGGATATGGTAAAGTCATGTTTTATACCTGAAACCAAGGCAACATTGTGTGTCAACTTAAATGAACAAAAATTTTAAAAATAAAAATAAATACTCTTCAGTTGGATATTCAGGTGAATGTCCTAATCATTTCCTTTGCCCAATTTCCATAGTCTGTTTTATTAACATCAATTCATGCAAGTTCTTTATATAGTCAGCATATTAATTATTTTGCCTTATACATATGTTGAAAACCATTTATCTCAGTGTCTGACTTTTCTTGTGACTTTTTGTCAGTTTGAAGTTCTAACTTCTATATAGTCAGCTTTGTCATATTTCTCTATGATTTTTGTTTTCGTATCTTATTTAACAAATCCTGTTCTTTCTTGAGGTCATAAAATTATTTTTCTGCAGTTTAATATGTAACTTTTTTCAGAATCAGGTTATTAATATGTCTGTGGTTTTTAATGTTTGGAGTGAAATAGGACCCAGAGTTTATGTTCTTTCATGTGGAAAACCAACTGTCTCAAGACCCAGTTGTAAAGTCCTTCATTTACTTCTCTGCTTCCTTTCCACGGATTCATTTATCCAGGCTTACACTAACCTTTCCCCCTCTTAATTTCTAGAACTTTATAATAAGACTTAATAAGCCAGTGGCATAAGTCTTGCCCCGTATCAGAATTGCCCCCGGTGTGGTAGTCAGATGTGGGGAAGGGGGAAAGTATTCTATAAATTTAATGATTAATCTCAGTCTTTTAAGGGGACTGGGACTCTGGGTTATGACCTTCACAAGTGTTTCTCAGCTTTCCCCCAGTCCCCATAAGTTAGACGGAAAGTGTAAAGGGTGGTGGAATGGGAGGAATGGCCTTCCTCAGCTGGGATAAGGCTCTGGGAGAATCTTTTACTCTGAGGGTACAGCGGGCCCCCCTCATTCGCGGGAGACGAGTCCCAGACTCCCAGGACATGCCTGAAACTGTAAATAACACCAAACCCTAGAGATACTGTGTTTTTTCCTGTACATACATTCCTATGCTTAAGTTTCATATATCAATTAGTCACAGTGAGAGATGAACAATAGCTAATAATAAAATAGAACAATTACAACAATATACTGAAAAAAAAGTTATGTGAATATGGTCTCTTTCAAAATATCTTATTGTACTATACTCGCCCTTCTTCTTGTGTTGAGGTTAAATGATAAAAATGCCTCCTGGAGGAGACGACGTGAGGTAACTGATACAGGCATGGCAAAGTAGCACTGGGCTGCCGTTGACCTTCTGACTTTAGGTCTAAAGGAGGATGATCTGGTACTGAACCAAGGTTGGGTGTGGATAACAGCAACAGTGAAAAGCGAAACCACAAAGAAGGGGGGACTACTGTATTTTGCCAGGATTACTCTTCCTCTCCCCTGCCAGAGCCATGAGATCTTTCTAAATCTTCACCGTGAGATATCGATGGAGTTCCTGGACGGAATGAAAATGTTTGCCACCCTCCACCCCTACCCTAAGATATAGCGCTAGGAGTTTCTCACTCTCATACCAACCCACACTCAGCTTCTAGAAGTTTGTCAAAATTGTTTTAAGTGGAGAACTTACCAAAAATAAGACATGAAGGGACAAGGAGATGAAAAATAAAAAAGAGAAACTAAAGGATGAGGAAGGTAGATTTTAAAACTGCAACACACATGTAACCCAAGTTCCAGAAGGAAAAGAATTTTTAGAATTGAAGAAAGATATGAGTCTTTTCATTGAAAGAGCTCCCCGTGGATTCCAAGGTAATCCCAATAACATGAGGGTTTAAATAATTAAAAGACATAAATAATTCTTTAAAGATATATGGGGAACTGGTCCCATCTTGAAAGAGACAAACTATAAGAGACTCAATCTCAGGAAACAAACTGAGGGTTGCTGGGGGGTGGGAGGGGGAGGGATAGGGTGGCTGGGTTATGGACTTCGGGGAAGGTATGTGCTATGGTGAGTGCTGTGAATTGTGTAAGACTGTTGATTCACAGACCTGTAGTCCTGAAGCAAATAATGCATTATATTTTAATAAATAAAAGAAGAAATTAAAAAAATAAAAAATAAAGATATACAGGGGAAAAGGAATAGATAATACAAGCCAAAAAAGTAAGAAACATCAATGATTGGTGGAGACTGTAAGAAGACAATGGAACCAAGGAAAGTTTGAGTTAAGAGTACCAAGAAATTTAAGATCAAAGAAGTGTAATGTTTACAAAATTTTAATATGAAGCAAACAAAGCACCAGGTGTTATAGAGCATGAGAAGAACCTTAGAACTGAGAAAAGACCATGAAATTTGCCAAGAAGTAGGTCATTTGTGATTTTAAAGTCAGTCATTTTCATACAATGATAATGGCAGCAGATATAATGTAGAATATGAAGGAAATGAGGAGAAAGAGATCTAAGAATTCTAATCATTTATTATTGAGATCCTGGTAGCATAAGTATATCAACCTTGGCTCTGTTAATGTGAAAAAAAGTTGTTTCATCTATAAATTTAGTAATAGTTATGTATGTGTATAGATCTCATCCTTTTCTGTATATAACCACTTAATTTAATTGAAGCAGAAAAAGGCAGAAGTAATGACAGAAACATTGCCCTGGAAATGAGGAGACTGGCCATCTAGTTCTGGTTTATCTGAGAGTGAGACCCCAGGCAGGACCACATTGAGATGGGGGAGAGGAGGGGAGTTTAGACTGAGTGGTTCATGGTTATGGGCAGAGGCACCTTAGCATGCTTAGCATTTCAACAGATGTTAACATTGAACTTTGGTGACAATTTACATTTTGTACCATCTTTTACATGGCATGTTGTGCTGAATGGGTCATATGATGAAATAGAGAGTTGGGTTCCATTTGCTGCCAACTGGTAAACACATGACATAACATCAAGCCACCAACAAAGAAAATCATGTGTTTCTTCTGTTTGTGAGAACACTGTCTCGTGCAGTTCGAGGATATCTTGGTCAGGATGGGATATGGCTCTTTTCAGTCACTAACCCAGGAATGAAGGGGGACCATACGTATGGATCTCTTTACACACTCTCTAAGACACAGATACTCTGTAGCTGGAATTACGGTTAAATTACAATTAGTGCTGTCTTCTTTAGTATTTTTAACTCACTCAGCTCCCTTAAGTATAATAACCATAAATCTGTATTTGAAAATGTGTTATGAACACAAAATGATGGCTTAATCATCACTGAGATCCCTTCCAGCCAGAATATTCTATCATTTTAAGACAAGGTAAACTAGTTTTGATGTCCATTAGAAATCAATCTATTTCAAAGAATGGAGATTGATCTTTAAAAACCTTTTTTTTTTTCCTTGATGAATTTAGAGCATCAAAAAAGTCTACCCCAAGAATAATTTTTGGCTCAGGATCAATGACATTTTCATTTGATCAAAAGCGAATTGCTTCTTTCCCCCACTTTTTACTCTTGCCTTGTGTTTTTGTTCTTTGGAGACATGCCAGCACATGTAAACAGCTATGTTAGATTACTAATATTACCACCCTGTTTGAGAAAATGGTTCGTTATTTGAAGAACACCTCACCAAAGATGTAGGCAAATTTAAACCTCAATGAGCTACCACTGCACCTCTTTTAGAATGATTAAAAATTTTAAAGGATCATGCCAGAGTTCCCAATAATGTGGAGGAGGTGGGATTCTCACACAGTGCTGCTGAGAACGTAAAATAGTGCAATCGCTTAGGCAAACACTTAGAAAGTTTCTTAAAAAGTTAAACATGCGGGGCACCTGGGTGGCTCAGTGGGTTAAAGCCTCTGCCTTCAGCTCAGGTCATGGTCCCAGGGTCCTGGGATCGAGCCCCGCGTCGGACTCTCTGCTCAACGGGGAGACTGCTTCCTCCTCTCTCTCTGCCTGCCTCTCTGCCTACTTCTGATTTCTGTCTGTCAAATAAATAAATAAAAAAATCTAAAAAAAAAAAAAAGTTAAACATACACTTATCATCTGTTGCAGCCATGCTACTCCCAGGAATTTATCCAAGAGAGATAGAGGCATATATCCTTAGAAAAAAATCATACCCAAATATTCAAGGCAAGGTTATTTATAATAATCAAAACTGGAAATGATCCAAATGTCCATCAGCAGGCAGAGGAGTAAATTGTGGAATACCTAAACAACGGGCTAATCCTCAGCTACCAAAAGAATGACTTTTTATACACGCTGCAACATGGAGAGTTATAATTTAATTATCCCAAGCAAAAGAAGCTGGATAAAAAGAATGCAAAGGGTATAATTCAATTTATGTAAAATTCTAGAACATGCAAACTAATACATAGTGACACAAAGCAGATCGTTGGTAGGGGGTCAGAGAGGGACAGAAGGGAGAATCTTTATTTATTTATGTTCTCAAATAGGAGGGAATAGAGTTGTTCATGGTATTCTTTTATGATCCTTGATGCAGAGGGAGAATGTTTAAAAGGCACAAGAAAATTTTAGCGAGGGGTGATGAATATGGTCACTATCTTAATGGCAACGATGGCTTCGCAGGTATATACAAAAGTCAAAATTCATCAAAATTATATACACTTTATTTTATGTATTTTGTTGTGTGCGAATTATACCTCTGAGGATCTGTTTAAAGAAAAAGAGGAGTGACTACCTTGAGGCTTGTTAAGATTAAATGGGTTGATACTGACATGTAGTGAAACCCTGAGTAAATGTTAGCTATTCTTCTTATTATTATCAGCCAAATGGGGACCGGATCAGTTTCCCCCTCACTGGATCAGGGGTAGGACAGAGTGGGTCAGCGCAGGTAGAATGCCGGATCCCTGCGCTAAGTTCCTTCCTGGGTATTCTCAGGAGACGGGGGCGGTGGGTAGAGAGTGTCTGCTCTTACTATTATTATTTGCTTGTTCATAATACTTAAACAGCCCCTTTACCTTCCAGGCGCTTTGATGGATATTAGCATGGTCTAGCTTCCCACTAGCCTGGCGAAGTAGGCCCAGATGGACCAGACATTACCGCTAGGGGACCCTAGGGGTGCCGCTGACAATTTAGTTCCCCAGCTGTGGCCGCATCTTATAGTGAGAAGGGAGGTCTCCTCCTGTTGGAAGTACTAACTGAAGAGCTCCAGTGTCTGGGTGCCGTGGGGTGCAGACGGGTAGAGTCTTGTTCCAGTCTTTAAGAAAATAGAATCAGGGTGCCTGGGTAGCTCAGTCAGTTAAGCATCTGTCTTCGGCTTGGGTCATGATCCCAGAGTCCTGAGATGGAGCCCCGCATCGGGCACACTGCTCAGTGGGGAACCTGCTTCTCCCTCTGCCCCTCCTCCTGGTGCCTCGCTTGCTCTCCCTCTCTCAACTAAATAAATACATAAATAATCCTAAAAAGAAAAATGTAGCCTCACTGCAATGTGGCATGTGGTTCAATATCAGTGACATTTACCAGGGTTTACCCCCACCAGGCGCAAGGTCACCCCCTTCGTAACCATTTCTCACTTAACCGACCCTACACCTAGGTATGATTACTATTATCATTATGATTATTATTTTACAGGATGGGATTTTAAACCTTAAAAAGTTCCAAACCTTAATCCTAAAGTCCTTCTACTAGAAACCCGGTCCATTGTCTCTTACCAGTATCTTCCCTGTAAGAAGTTATCAGTTCGGGTTTCCAACCAATCAGAGCCTTGGAGAGAACTTTTTCGGGGCGTTTGTCTTTGAAAGGCTCTGGTGGCGAGAATGGAACCGTGTAGAACAGAGTCTCAGGGTAGTGGTGGAGTGTCTTTGGGCAGGATGGACAGAACTTCAAAGAGGAATGGGACAGGCTCTTCCCAGGGAGGACCCTGCTCCAGCTTCTGGGGAAGAGGCGTCCCAGAGGCCTGCAGGGGTGGGTGGCAGTGCTGGGAGGAGAGGGCACTCAGGTGGGCTGGGGACTATCACAGGCCCTTCTTGCGAGGGCCCGCCGCCAGTTAGCGATGGGTCTTCTGAGGGCAAGGGAAGAGAATCGCAGCAAATCCGGTCCAATTACAAGGGGAACTCGTGAGTCTCTCTCTGGTTTTGTCTTTTGGCCCTACTCGGGTTAAATTTCAAACCCCTCAATGTCTTCATACCCTCAGGTGGTCCTGATCATTATGAAGTTTATAACTTTTATTTATTACAACATGGTCATGTTTAGCATCTGATATAACCGAGGGGAAAATCCATGTGGTTAATCTCTCACAGAGGATTCTGGCAAACGTAGGTGCTCCAAGCCCTGACCGGTAAGTCAGAAGTGAAGCTCTGTGTGGGCAACACAACGGAAAGTCCGACTTCCGAACATGCACCTTGACAGGTTGAAAAATTGTTTAAAACCAAAGAATTCTGTTCGGGCTTAAGGCCTCTCTTAACACGAGAAACTGCTCGCCTTGGAGAGTTGCAGTAACATCTTTTTGCCCGCGTAAGTGAAGGTACCTTGTCTCCGCTCTCTGGTCTCATCTGCAGAATGGAACGGATTTCATCTCCAGTGCCTACTTCGCAGGGATGTCACGAGGAACCAAGGAGATCGTGCCCATGGGAGTGCTTTAAAAAATAAGAAATAAGGGGCGCCTGGGTGGCTCAGTGGGTTAAGCCTCTGTCTTCGGCTCAGGTCATGATCCCAGGGTCCTGGGATCGAGCCCCACATCGGGCTCTCTGCTCAGAGAGGAGCCTGCTTCCCCCTCTCTCTCTGCCTGCCTCTCTGCCTACTTGTGATCTCTCTCTGTCAAATAAATAAATAAAATCTTTAAAAAAATAAGAAATAAGATAGAAAAATAACATGGCGTTCTTGCTGACGTGAAGAACAATGGTAAAAATGATCTCATCTTTTGTTTCAAGGGGAACAATCTGCCTTACGTCCTATCTGCTGGAGGAATACTGACTATCATCATTGGAGCGCGATTTCTTCCCTTTAATGCTTTTAGCTTTGATTTAAACATGATCTTGAGGGGCTCCTGGGTGGCTCAGTGGTTTATGCAGCTGTCTTCAGCTCAGGTCATGATTTCAGGGTCCTGGAATCGAGCCCCACCTTGGGCTCCCAGCTCAGCAGGGAGTCTGGTTCTCCCTCCGCCTCTCCCCCTCCTCCTCCCTCTCTCCTCCTCTCCCTCCCCTTGCTCGTGCACACTCTTTCAAATAAATAAGCAAAATCTTAAAAAAAAAAACAAAAACATGATCTTGAACAGCTGGTCAGATTTAATTTTATCGTAAACATTTATATCTCTGCAAGGATGAAACATAGAGGGGACTTAACCATTCCACTTTCCTTTCCAAACTCTGGGGTATCATGAGTAAGAGGAGAGGATGGCATGAAACCCAATGTCAGAATCTAGATTTTAATTTAGGTGACTTGACGCATAGAGTAAAATCTTCAGAAAAACTTATTCTTGGTAGGGCTCCGTTTTCTCTCTCAGTTACAGCAAGAGAGTAGGTGTGATGTTCCAAATTTCTAAAAATTCTAACCTTTCATCACAGTAATTTGCCAGGTAATAATCACAACACCTATCAAAGAATGTTTTCTTCCCTCCATTTGCAAACAGGGAAGCAGGTAAGGAGAGCCAAGTGATTTGCCCGAAGTTCACGGAGAACTATCAGGTGCCAAAGCCAAGTCTCTGTCTTTTGGTTTCTCTGGAGGGTGGAATGAGTCCACCATGTCCGCCTGGATGGCTTAACCTATAGCAAGTCCATGGTCTCTCTCAAGCCATAGCTCTCACCCATGCATATTAGAATCCCCACACTTTTTAAAAAATACAAAACCATAGTGACATGCCACCCACACGCATTAAGATGGCTAAACAGACAAAGAAACAGAAAATGACAAGTGTTGGCGAAAACGTGGAGAAATTGGATCCCTCGTGCTCTGCATGGTGCAGCTTCTACGGAAAACAGTATGGCAGCTCTTCCCCAACAAAATTAAGCTGGGAGTTCCCGGAATTCCACTTTGAGCTAGGTAAACAGAAGGAAAGCAGGTAGTCAGAGAGCTAAGCGTACACCGTGTTTACTGCAGCGCATTCACGGTATCCAAAAGGTGGGAGTAACCTAAGAGTCCCTCACCAGACAAGTGGATAAACGAATCGTGCTCCATCCATACCACTGAATAGCACTCAGCCTTCAAAGCAAAGGGACTCCTGCTGACACCTGCTACAGCATGGGTGGAACCTTGGGAACATTACGAGAAATGAAACAAGCCAGACACAAAAGGATGGAGACTATAGGATTCTACTGATATGAGGGACCAGGGGAGCCAAATGCCCAGAGACAGCCCAGGGGCCAGGCGGAGAGGTGAAAGAGACATTACTGTTTAACGGGAAGCGAGCCTCAGTTTTGCAAGGTGAGTTTTTGGAAATGCGCGGTGCTCATGACTGCCCAGCCACGGGAACGTACTTAAAGCCCCTGAACTGAACTCTTAAAAATGGTCAATGTGGTCGATTTTCTTTTATGTGTATTTTATCACAATTCAAAATAATTTTTTTTAAAAAGACTAATGCCAGGGCCGGACTCCCGGAATCAGACTGACGGTGGGGTCAGGACTCTGGCCTCGTGCAAAACCTCACTTTCGGCTGCACAGTGAGTGCTGAGAAGTTTCGCTCTAGAACCCCAGGTCTCCACCGCGGCCAAACGCCTTGGAAACCCTCATCCTTGAGACCAAAATGTCATTTGCTAGTTTAAGCCAAAATAAAAACCAAAATCACTGGCGTCGCCTCCTGCGAATATTCTCTTGAGCGTATTCTTGGAGAAAAGAAAAAAGCTTCTGTCTTGGGTTTGCCGACAAGAAAGAGTCTTCTGTGAGCTTATTCTCTTCTGAAAAAAACCTCACTCTGAATTCTCTGACCCAGAGAAACGAGCTCTGGTATCTGGAGAAAGCAAACGGATCCCCGGCTCCAATCAAGGGAAGAATGCCTGGGGAGTCAGAAGAACATTCCAGTGTTGTATAAATTTCTGGTGAGGTTTCAGCCTGCAGCATTGTCCTGAATTCTATGCAAAACACCAGGGATGCTGGTGAATTGGGAGGTGACTCGGATAATCACGGGCCTCGGGCCTTACTGCGATGATGAAGTTAGAAAAAAAAAAAAAAGAATAGGTTTACAGTCAGAGGAAGAGAGGAAATGAAGGAAGAGGGGGTTTATGGAGTGTGCCAGAAGATGGAGGAGAGAGCATGTTGCAGAGCCCTAAAAGAACGATGCTACACTCTAAAGCCATTAAGTGTGCGTTCCCTTCTGCAAAGATGTGGCAAGGAATCTGGTTTAGGTCTGGGGGAGGGAAGGACTGATGGGGCACTGTCGACCCATAAAGTCTTTTATCTTTGTTACCAGTGTGGGAGCTGGGTGTCTCATTCTCATTCTGGTTACTACTATCGTCACCCCAGTGAGCTGGTGCGTGCCTTGTTTGGGGCATTACAGTCCCAGAGAATTTTCTGCTCTGATGGGAATATTCCAGGGGTGTACGGGAGCTGATTTTTATTGGCTGGGCGGAGTTGGTTGTTTTATTTTCAGGAATTTTATGAGCTGGTTGTTAAGCATCATCATGATTTAAAAATTGAATTCCATAAATATATTAAGTATTATCTGAAAAATAAAGGTAATAAATACCCCAAACTCATTACACCTTAATTATTTCACTCTTATATATACACTGAGGTTTGCGCTATCCAATATGGCGGCCACCAGCCATACAGGCCCATGGAGTGCTTGAAACTGACTAGTGTGACTGAAGGAGGGAGTTTAAAGTCTTATGTAAGTTAAATTAATTTATATTTAAATAGCCACATGTGGCTAGTAATGGAGTGTGCCAGGCCTGGGGGGTTTGCACGAAGCTACCTATCCTATTGACGACTGTTGGAAGAGCATTTATTTCAGTTGCTAAATGAGTATCTTTCTCTTTCATGTCAATGAATTTGGTTTGTATTATCGTTGGGATCTGACCTCAAGTTATTTGGGAGGCAGTGGTGGAGGGAGTGGCAGACAGTGAGGGAGATAGAAAATTCCTTCTCAATTGAATTCTTGGTACTTTGTGAGTCTGCATGCTAACTCCAGCAGGAAGTGGTTTAGCCTGCTGTCGTGCCATCCCGTGAGTGGAAGGAAGCCAACACACAGCATGGCTGCCTGGTCCAGAGTTGACGTGAGATGGCTGGTGACACGGGCAGGCATTTCTGGGGTTTCCTTAGACTTTAGGAACAATGGCAACCTCCTCAGATGCACAGGGAACTCCATCCAGGATCCCCTATTCCAAAACCACCAGTTTGACTCCATTTGCAAGGAAGTGAGCAGGGCTCTGGCTGCCTAAGGTCAACCCCGGTCAAGGTCAGCCGTCTGAGAAAGGGCAGGACAATTAACACCTAAAGGTACTGCTTCAGATGTGCTCATCCTCTGTCCCTGGCCCATTCCCCCCCCCCCCCCCCCCAGGTAGCTAGCTCCCTGCTTTAATTTCCCCGCAGGTTTCAGAAAGGATGCATTAAATTATCATCACTAGCTGTTTTGTGAGCAGCCTTTTGTGGCCAATAATGAGTGTAATGAGAGAAAAGAAAAAGGAAAAATGGGGTGATTGAAGCTCACCAGGCTGCTTTTGCTGAGCTGTTTGTAAAGCAACACAGACAGACAATCGGGATCCTTTTTTGCCCATTAATTTGTATCTGTGTTTTCATTTGTCGCTGAAAGGTGAGCCTGTTTATTAGGCATCTGCTAGACAACAGAGACCCTTTTACTTAACCTAAGGTGGGAGCGTAGAGCCCATGAGTCACGTGACTCTGCCTTCTGCTGCATTGCCTTTGCAATCTTGTTTCTAAATGAGTCAGCTTAGTGCGCCCTGCGATGTGATTAAAGGAAAACTACAGCTGGGACTCTTCCCATTAAACCTTTGACATCCTAATAAAGCTGCCCCTCCTTCCTAGCCCCAGAGCTGCGGGTTCTTTGTGCTCATCTGGACCACGGAAACAGCCCCTAATGTCTTCCTAAAAAGGCAGTGATCTAATCTTAACACTCCCATGGTCTAAAATCTTTAGTGGTTCCCCCACTATCTGTGAGCAGCTAACAAGGACCTTTGTGGGGCTGATTTCCCATAACTGTGTCATTAGATGGTAAGGTCTCTGAGAGCAGGGAAACTGTATCTTGCTCAGCTTTTTTTTTTTTTTTTTTTGGATTTTTTTTTTTTGTGCAAGAGAGGGGTGGGGGGTGGGGAGCAGAGGCAGAGGGACAAGTGGACTCCATGGGGAGCCCCATGGGGGGCTCTATCCCAAGACCCTGAGACCAAGAGTCAACTCAACTGATGTAGCCACCCAGGCTCCCCTCTTGATCAGCTTTTTTTTTTTTTTTAAGATTTTATTTATTTATTTGACAGAGAGAGAAAGAGATCACAAGTAGGCAGAGAGGCAGGCACAGGGAGAGGGGGAAGCAGGCTCCCCGCTGAGCAGAGAGCCTGATGCGGGGCTGGATCCCAGGACCCTGAGATCATGACCTGAGCCGAAGGCAGAGGCTCAACCCACTGAGCCACCCAGGCGCCCCTCTTGCTCAGCGTTTTAGTCCTAAGAGCTTGTAGCAAAGAGCCTTGTCCTTAAGAGCTGCATGAGTTTGTTGGACTGGACTGAATCGAAAGCAAGCAAATAAACACAAACCAGAAATTCCAATCTTTTCATGAGGTGCTGTTACTTGGCTATGAAGACTTAAAAAAAAAAAAAAAAAAAAGTTGGTACTTTTTCCTAGAGGAATCATTTTCAATTTTTTTCTAATAGCAAAAACCTTATACATTTTTGATGCCTTGCTGTCAAAAGTTGTATGTCAGAAATTATCTTGGCCCAGCCCGGGCCCTGGTTCCCGAGGTACATCGGAGACCACGCTGAGGACAGCCAGAGAGCTTCCGCTGTGAAAACGCTCAGAGTAAGGAAGAGACCTGGGCTGGAAGTTAGGCGACCCGCCTCTGTGCCTGTTTGGCATTTACTGGCTGTAAGAACTTAGACAAGCTCTGTGTTTCTCTGTTGTGAAATGGAAATGGGGCTGAATGGTCACCGGTGCTTCTCAGCTCTCATGTATCGTCCATGATTTTAAAAGGCATTGTACATTTTCCAAGGACATGAGACCCTGCATCCACTTCTTTCCATTTTGGGGCCTGTGAATCTTACATATTAAAGGCTTTAATTTAGCACAAGTTCTATCAGGGTTCATTCAAGAGACACCTGCCCATTGCCGAAGCCATCCACTTGAAGGGCGCACCTGGGTTATTGCTGACTCCGCTAGCTTCCAGGGGACACCTGCTCTTTGTCCAGGGCGTTCAAGCCCCTCTGTGGAATGATACTAAGGAAGTTGCTCAGACAAACCTCCTGTCCATCCTTTTTCCACCCCAAAATACAATCCAATGCTAACTATATTTGGAAGGCAGCTATGCTCACCACTATACCACCAACGCATTAACTATATTATGGGGTTAATTCTGAAGAATATGTGTTCTTGCTCCCGCAGCAGACTCTGTGGTTCATTGCTGGGTCCCCTCTTTAGAACTGACACATGCAACCCCCTGTCTCTGGGAGGCTCGGGCTGAGCACCTACAGCAGCAGCCATCACTGCGGATCCCCCCAGGGTCCCCGGGGACTCACCTCAACCAAGAATTAAACATGGAGACAAATCCTTCGTTACCCCCCCCAGTGAGAGGTGAGGGGTGACTCCCACCATCCAGCCACCTGGACTAAACCATCACAACCTCCATGTCCCACAATGATTTCCGGAACTTACTTCTCTTGCCTCCTGTCACCATTGCTTACAAAGCACGTAGGCTAGGCTGGGTGCCATATAAATTCCTAGCAGAAGGACCAGAGAGTGAATGGCCCTAAATCAGCGGGGCTGCCTTGAGGCCACAGATTCTCCATCTCCTTCTCCTTCTTTTTTCCTCTTACAATTTCACAGTTCTCTTAATGTCAACAACTGAAGACTAGAAAAATGCCTAGAAATAAAAGTAAAACTTAAAAGTGATGCTCTTTCCACTCGGTTATTTTCCCCACAGTTTCCAGGATGTGTATTGGGTCCTCGTGCAATGGAAAATGCATGTAAAACATAAGCTTTGCGTCTTACATTGAGGGAGAGAAGGTAAGAAAATAAGTCTTTGAAGAGTGGCTGAAGCTTCACCTTCTGGGGCCCCCAGCGCCTGGGGTAACGCAGGACCTCAAAACTGGGAAGTTGGGTGGGGTTGGGGAGTGGAAGGCTCAGCACACCTGGGAAAGTGCATCTGTCCCAAGAGCTAACTCCAAAGTAGCAATTTCCACAGTTTCGGATGATGACTGTCGCTGTCCTGGCTGCTCCCATCCTGCCTATCACCTCTGGTGAAAGTTATTTTAGTATGAATCTGAGTTGGGGTTTCTGCCTTGGTTGGAGGCTAGCTCTTGGTTCAGAGATGACCAGAATTCATGTCAGCCATGCCCACACTTCCCTCGGTGACACAAGCAGGGCAAACATGGGGCAGAATTCAGGGTGGTTCCCCACAACTATGAGGTTGTGGGCTCCTTCTCTCTGGGCACCCTCTTGTTCAAGGATGTTGAGTTTCCATAACGGGCATCAAGAGTTGTGACTTCCAGAAACCCTGTGATAACGGTATGCTTCCCCAGGCGTCCCAAGAATCCAGAAAGTGTGTCTCCCACTAAACACCTTTGAAAAGATACAAGCTCACTGGAGCTCCAAGGTAGGGTTTTCCAGTCCTCCCTCTGTGACCTCTCTGGGTGTACCTCAATTTACCCTCCCCCCCAAAAAAGGGTCTATGTAGGTTTCAAAGCTAAGGTGACTTTTATTCCCTTGAATTTTTATAAATACACATATATCCAATAAAGCAATCCGGGGAAGGTATGGCCTGATAGATCAAACACGTAACAAATTTCAAAGGGGCCTGGAACCGATGTCATGGGCTCTCTGTCCTCTCCTCTACTCTCCTTAACCCCTTAATCCTAGTTTTCTAGAACACAAAGAGGCTGGAAATAGGTTTTGAGGGTGGGAGAACCAAATGCCTAGGGGAGGACCACAGGTGTTTTTCTCCAGAATAAGGAGCGTCAATCAAACCAGGCCAATCCCTGGGTGGGAGGAGTGTTGCCACTTCTTTGCAGAATCCTTGACATGTACCCGTACACACCTGGGCTCTGGGGTAACTCTGCAGGCTTTCTTGGAGAGCAAAGGACTACCTTTCAAGGCTGTGTATGCTCCAGATGGGCCTTGCTGCTCAGAGAAAGGTCCCAACAAGCAGCTGGGCACACCACCTGGTAGCTCATGGAAAATCTCGGTCGCCACTCCCGCACCCTTATTAAGGATCTGCATTTTTCACATGTGCCCTCATTGAATCTGTGGCACATCAAGGTCTGAAAACTGCAGGCATGTAGGCTCCCTCCTTACCAGTGTTAAAGGATCTTAATAGCCCGCAGGACCTCCCACCATTGCATTGTCTGCACTTCAAGCGGGGTGAGGCACCCCTCCCCAGGGTTCCATACTGATGCCTGGGACACGCGATCTCACTGCATCCCGTATTGGTTTACAGGGGTCTGTCTCTGCCGGGACTCTGCCAAGACCCTGCACTAGGGAGATGGTGCAATGGAGTGATGAGAGTGGACTCTGGAGCTAGCCATCTGGGATCGTGTCCCAGCTCTGCCACTAACTAGCTGTGCCACCTTGGACAAGTTACTTAACCTCTCTGTGCATCAGCTTCACCATCTGTTAGGAAGGAATCATTGGAGGTCTCTACTTAATGAGATCATTGTGAAGCTGAAATTAGTTGGTAAGCCACATACGCTATGATATTGACTGATAGAACGTATTACAGTGTTTGGGTTTTGTCTTATTAGACCAAGCAAACCCAGTACCTCTGTGATGTCTGTAAGCTTTGCTTTTTTAGCCCTAGGTAATCAGTGGGGAAGGGGTCTGGGGAGGTTCCCTTGCCTTAGACCTCACAATAAATTCAAAGTAGTGGCAGGACCAGAACTAGAACTCTTTTTGGCTGATCATTTGTGCAGGATTAATATCTTAATATCGCTTCTGTTAAATCTGTCCAATGGGAACACAGTGAATTTTTAAAAGTGGGCTTCTAGGGGCGCCTGGTGGTTCAGTCATTTAAGTATCCGCCTTCTGCTCAGGTCATGATCTCACAGTCCCGGGATTGAGCCCCGGGTTGGGCTCCCTGCTCAGAGGAAAGTCTGCTTGTTTTTGTTTTTGTTTTTGTTTTTTTAAGTAGGCTCCATGCCCAAAGTGAGGCTTGAACTCACAACCCTGAGATCAAGAATCCCATGTTCTATCCAACTGAGCCAGCCAGGCACCCCAAGTCATAAAAACTTGTACCCTACGTTTCTTGTTGCCAGAGACCAGTGACCATACCTGCACTCCTGAAGAGTAATGGGTCACCCCATCTTATCACCCAGAAGACTCTTCTGCCATCCCAAATTCCATCCCAATTTTATGGCGTTTGGCATACAAAATCCTTAGGATGCACGAGCTAACTTGATGATTATTTATTAAAATACTGGGAATTTAAAAAAAAAATACACCATAGACTGATAAAAACTGCCCTTTCTAAATATTCATAGGATGTATTTTCAGTATTGCAAAGAAAATTCTAATAGCTATGACCAAAATAACCCAGACCTCCTTATTAATTTATTTGCCTTAAAATCATTTTCGTTCTGAGTATGAAAACGAACACCCATATAGTACAACAGTAGTAAATACTTTGTTTTGTTTTTAACTGAAAGGGAAAAAAATGAATTTTAATTTGAATACTAAACCATCCAGAATATCTTCTAAAAACATGTTTTTATTATTTGCGTTCTTAGGTCTGGCTTGTTACGCTTTTAGCATATCTACTGATATCACTCACAATATTTTTTCATCTCCTATATTAATATTTAATATTCTTTAAACATTGTTCAACCTTAATGGTTGTCTAATTTCTGTTTTTCATCCACAGAGAAGCTATTAATTTATGAGCATATAGGGCAGTAAGTAATAATTTGCATGAATGCCCTGACTAGATATGCTTCCCTAGGCCGCCCAGAGCATAGACTCTGGAAGGAGTGATACCATCTATTGGCCAAGCTCCAATGAACATTGCTTTACAAGAAGACGAAAAAAAAGTTTTTTAATCCATAAAGAAGTCTGCTAAGTGAAAAATCAACAGAGATGACAGGAACCGGTTTGTTTCTATTCCTTTCTTCCTTTTGTGTGTGCTCCACAGTTTTCTGTCGGGAGAGATTTCTGCATATGGCAAAGCGGGAAGGAGCCAGAGCGCTTTGAAGAACTGGAGACCAGCTCACCTTTTCTGTGTCCAGAACCTCGTCTCCCCCAGCCCCCCCGCCCGTTACTCTGTGGGCAGAGCTCCGCGTCCACGTGCCACAGCCGAACTCACCCAAAATAACGTCAATTGGGTCAAAAAATTCACTGAGGAGTCAGTCCAACCAGCGTTTTAACTCTATCTAGATGTCTGAAATCCACTCCACGCCCCTTCCCACTGGTAAAGATACTGTGCCTTGCGTAGATTTGAAAAATGGTTTGGGACAGCACAGTAGTGCCCGTGTTAGATGTTAATCTTGCATTTGGAGGTACAATTGCACAGTCAGAGGTGAGAGAACACTTTATATTTGAAAAGGAATTAGTTTAATTGCCCTCAAAGCAATTTCAATACTTCCCTGCTCCCAAAAGGTGTGGGGTTCTCTCTTTCCCCTTGGG
The DNA here is from genome assembly GCF_002288905.1 of Enhydra lutris kenyoni. NCBI lineage: Eukaryota > Metazoa > Chordata > Mammalia > Carnivora > Mustelidae > Enhydra > Enhydra lutris. The sequence goes on from NW_019154099.1 coordinate 48,029,120, forward strand.
CGAGGAAGTCAACGATGAAGTCAATCACTGTTCCCATAAATCCTGGCCACGGAATTACCCTCCCTAGTGCTAATGCATTCTAGAGTTACCTTTCCTAAAATCTGGGATTTATAGCCACCTCGGGACAGACGCCACACTGGCACCCTGAGGTAGATAATTAAGGTAGTTACCCCGACAATTTAGAACAGACGAAATAATTTTTCCTCAATTATGTGCGTATTACTGTGTGTCTTTCCTTTTCAAGTAGCTATGTGATTGTTATAATTCTCTTTTTTCATTTTTTTCCCCATGTTGAACAAGCCTTATAGGTAACAGTAGAAATTTAATATGGTTTAAAATTAGTACCCATGCTAATAAAAGCTCATCTCAGAATCCAGTATTTTGACATTCCAAAAGCATATGTAGCAGAAACAACAATTTTCCCAGCCATTCAGGGAAGTTAAACTACCTTTACCTTTCCCAGTGCCGGGAAAAGTCAAGACTCAGAGCTTTACGCCAGGCTCTGAAAAGTCATGACGGCACTTCAATTCTCTTTTGCTGAATTTATATCATGGCTAGACTTTCCGGATGTGTTTCTCCTTATCAAAATACTGAAACAAAATTAGGACAAATTAGTACACAAAATTAGTGCTTAAATTCGAAGCATACATTTTTAGGGCCTCATTATTTTGGACAGCGGGGGGAGATGATTTCTGTTGGTTAGTTGTTTTTGACTAGAATTTTTATGCACCAAAAAGGCATATTTGGATATAAATTTATCCATAGATGAACGGTATTCTGCTGAATATTCGGTAAACTGTAAAGCTACTTCCTCTATCCATTGTCTGCTTATTAATAGAAGAGTTCTGCCACTTGCCATTATGTACCAGAAATAGCTTAGTTTAAGACTTATTAAAGATTTAGGGCTCTATTATTGAAACCATTATTATTAGCATATGATAATAATTTGGGATAATTTATATAAACAATGTTTTTCTTTTCCTATAAATTATAAACATTTAAAGTAGCTTCTCATATATCACGAGCCTCGAATGCGACTCGAGCTACCATTACGACACTAAGCCAGCGAGAGAAGCCACGGGACTAAAGGGACCGTCTTTGAAATAAGCTCATTTGTCACTATTTCCACTCAGGATGGTAGCCTCTTAGGCTTTGCTTCTTAAGGATAGGGGTTCTCAGGCGGAGTCATGACGTACCACAGAGTCAAGGTCAGTGTTGTTGTTAAATAATAACAAACATCTGTAAAAGTATTTTTTTCTGGGTTTTTGGGGGAAGTGGGGGGATAAAGGGGGTGCTGGTCATCAAAGCAGGAGCCAGACCAGTCCATAATAGCTTCACTGTCTCTCTCCAACAGCCTGAAAGTGCTGCCTTGAACGGCATCCCTGCTAAGTGCTCAGGGACTTGCGAAGGGTACAAGGAATGACACGGAGCCTGCAGGCAAGGTCACCCTGTCACAGGCCAGAGAGCCAGGCCTCGGGGGCGGGGGGGTGTGGTCAGTGGTCGGGGCTCCTCCTTATGGCTGTGTTGGCTGCATGGCCTGATTTCAAAATTACCTCCGTGTTCTTTTCATTTTACTGATGGATAACATTTTAATAAGGAAGAAGCCCAAGACAGATGAAAAGATACAAATAGTGTATCTACACTGTGCTATGATCAAGAAAGAGGCCATGGACATTTCTCTTGGTCCCGAAGGCAACACAATAATCTAAATTGAGTTTTTAGCTATTCTGAGTATTAATAAAAACCTATGAGAACAATAAATTCTGTGTGCTATTTTAGCAATTAAATATAAATTATCTGTGCTTATTTTCCAATAGTATTTGCCACATGCCTTATTAACATTACCTGGAGAGGGAAGGTCTAAGAGAAAGAATCAAGATTCCTTTTACAGGGACACCTGGGTGGCTCAGTTGGTTGGGCGTCTGCCATCAGCTTGGGTGGTGATCCCCAGGGTCCTGGAATGGAGCCCTAAGCAGGGCTCCCTGCTCACAGGGGAGCCTGCTTCTCCCTCTCCCCCCCACTTGTGTGTTCTCTCTTGCTATCTCTGTCTCTCTCTCTCAAATAAATAAAAATCTTTTTTTTTTTAAGATTCCTTTTATAAAATAAAGATCAACATTTTAAAATGTTGGCTAGTGTATGTATTTTAGTACTTCTTCCTCATTAAGTGACAGGTTTTGTTTTGTTTTGTTTTGTTTTTCCTTTTGAGATATTAAAACTGGTTAGCTATGACAAATACTTTTATAAAAAGTAGGTCAGGGAAAATGCTGTGGCTCTATTTGGCAATTTCAACTCCTGGATGCCCGTCAAGAAGCATAAGCAAGAACTGTCCTCCAGGTACAAGTGCAAAACTGTTCAAGAATCCCAATCTAGGGCACCTGGGTGGAATTAGAATCAAGAGCCCTGATTCCATGGGGTCAGCCTAGTTCCTCTGCAGGTTTCCAAAAAATCAGACTTGCCAATTGTGGTAAGAAACAAAGTAACAAGTCAGAAGTATAAGTAAGAAGTAAGTAACAAAGTAACTCGTATACAATTATTTGCTGGGTGTCGAGCATGTTATCTGCATTAACTCGTTTGCTCCTCAGAGCAGTGTTATTAATATTTCCATTCTTTTACATAAAGAAACTTGTCCAAGATCATACAGATGGGAAAAGGCGGAGCTGAAATTCAAACTTGGACTCTCTGGCATGAGCCTGTGTACTTCTAATGGAGGCATCCCGTTCTGTCTGGTTCAGCAGAAGGTCAGTGGCTGGCAAATCATGGTCATGGGCCAAGTCCAGCCCACCACTTGTTTTTGTATGGCCCAAGAGCTAAGAACAGTTTTTACATTTAAAAAAAAAATTTTTTAATCAAAAGGAGTATAAGACTCTGTGTTGTGTCAACATTACCTAGTATGTAAGTTTCAGTGTCCGTAAAGCTTTATTGGAACACAAGCCTGTTTCATTCCTTTACACATTATCAAAAGGTGCTTTTGCACTGAAATGGCAGAACTGAGTAGCTGCAAGAGAAACTATATGGGCCACAAAGCCAAAAATATTTACTGTTTAGTTCTTTTAAGACAAAATTTGCCTGAAGTCAACAACTGAGCCACTAAGGGAAAGGAAGGAGCAGAAACAACATGGGGGTTTGTCAGAATAGGTCAGATCAGAAATTGGGACACCAAGTTTATCATTCTACCTCAAACACAGGTGTAGAAGTTGCCAGTTAAAGCTTTGTCAAAAGCTGGTCTGTTGGAATGTTCCAGGGCATTCTGGAATTCCAGAATCCTCCACAGCAGTTTCTTTCTTACAAGAAGGATAAGAAATGACAAGTTGAGGATGGGACAAAATGGTGAGTAGGTGACTTCGTGTAATGTTTTTAATTACTTAATAAAATTCATTTTTTACAATAAACCCACTTTCAGAGGGGGAGAAAATAACCCACCAAGGTCATTGCAATAACATTCCTACCTGATGATGGTTCAAGGCAGGGTGGTGTTTTCTGGAAAACTTAAGATTTCCAAATAAAATTCTTTTAAAACAAAACTCTCAAAATAAACAAGAGCGTTCCATGATTAAATGTTTTCTTAGCAGTAATAAAACTTCACTAAGTTGTACTTACTGAAAATAAAATACTTTTTTTGATCAAACAGCTTTATGAATGAAGCTAATTATTTTCAGATATAATATTTTGAATTAACTAAATATTGGCTCAAAGGCACCAAATGTTAAAAAAAATAGATATCCATATGGGGCACCTGGGTAGCTCAGTGGGTTAAAGCCTCTGCCTTTGGCTCAGGTCATGATCCCAGGGTCCTGGGATTGAGCCCCGCCTTGGGCTCTCTGCTCAGCAGGGAGCCTGCTTCCTCCTCTCTCTGCCTGCCTCTCTGCCAATTGCGATCTCTGTCTGTCAAATAAATAAATAAAATCTAAAAAAAAAAAAAAAAAGATATCCATGCTTTTTTGGAACTAAGAATGAATAAAACCATTTGTTCTCTAATATATTTCAAATACTTGCTCTGGATAATGGTTGCACTATTATTTCACATAATCTCTATATAATGGATTTGTTCAGTAGAGAGGAACTGGAAGCTAACTTATACCCAGTCAAAATTAGTGATTTTTAAATGTTTCAGCAACCAATGGTTCAGCCATCACCCAAAGGAAATGGCGTGTTTCAGGAAATGTCTATGTGGACCCGGATTTTATAGACCAAAATTGAGATGTGCTAAAGAGCAAATAAAGGAGGAGAGTAAATATTCCACACTGTTCCACTAACATCTGTTGATTCCTTCCCTCTGAGCACCACGCTCTCCGTTAGATTCTGGAGCTACAAGGATGACAGGGACGCCTTTGTCCCCCTTACCTGGACTCTCAACTCCACTTTGCACACCTTTTCTACCTCTCTACTTCTGGAGAGGTTTTTCTCCACTGTTCTGATTTTGCTATTCCACCATTTCTGTAGTCTCTCCCTCTGACGGTCTTACCTTCCCAGGAGGATTTTTAGGGCATCATCTAGACATCCTACTTGGTCTCCTGGATAGAAATGTGCATCCTGTCCACATAGCAGCCTGCCAGACAGTTACCTGTTGCCACAATAATGCTACGCGGCAAACAATCATAACACTTCACTAGATTATAACAATATGCATTTATTCAGCTCCTGAGTCTCTCAGGTTCCGTCGCTCTGACCACACTCGGCTGGAGTTGGACTGCCAGACCGTGTGTAAATTTGCTGGTTTGGGCTGGGCTCGCTTACACGTGCAGAGGTCAGCTGACTGTTGGCCAATCCAGGGTGGCCAAGTTCATCAACCTGCAGGCTAGCCCACAGGTAGGTCCTTCTCATGGACATGACACGGGGCAAGAGTGAGCAAGCCAAATCCTGCAAAGTGTCTTTCACGTACATATGTCATATGTTAGCCCTCGGCTCAGGACAGACTGCGTAATTTGCAATCCTAGTGCAAGAAGAAAATGTATAGCCCTTGCTCAAAAATTATTAAGAATTTTAATGGAAAAAAAATGATTAAGAATTTCAAAACAGGGCGCCTGGGTGGCTCAGTGGGTTAAGCCGCTGCATTCGGCTCAGGTCATGATCTCAGGGTCCTGGGATCGAGTCCCACATCGGGCTCTGCTCAGCGGGGAGCCTGCTTCCCTCTCTCTCTCTCTGCCTGCCTCTTTGTCTGCTTGTGATCTCTCTCTGTCAAATAAATAAATAAAAATCTTTAAAAAAAAAAAAATTTTCAAAACAGCAACTGTAGAGCATTAAACCAAGTGCCAGCACCTTCTAACTAAGTCTAGTCTAACTAACAGTAAGTCACATGTGCATGAAACCAGCCCAGCCTCTTGGTAAAAAGAAAAGAGGATCATCTTTGGGCACCTGTCATGGGTCAGAAAATTACTCACAACCAGCCCTGCTCTCCAAAAGCGGCAGTAGAAATTAAGACCCTTAAAAACTAACATTAGAAAAGGGGCCCACACATTCTACCTATTGATTTCAATTTTATTTTTCTAGAAGATTCTAAGAATCACTTAATTTCAATACCCAAACGTTCACTTCGAGGCTGGAGCTTCGCAGTCAGCCAGGGCCAGGCCACAAAGCAGCAGTACTTCCCAGCTTGTCGTAATTAATTTCTTGGCAGTCATTGCCGGAGGAGAGAAATGTTACTGTGAATGAGAGAGGCACACGGTCTCCCCAGTTAGCACGAACACACAGTTCAGAGGCGACTTCGGGAAGACTGAGTCGAGCCCGGCTTCACCACGCTCCGTGTAACTTACTAACCTTAAGCAATGAGACAGCCTCGAGAGTGAGAAAGGAATTTAAATGAACAATGGGAAGTCATCTTTCCTAAGTACTTGCAATTAGCGGTGACCCTCAGAATTTCACGATACGAAAATGGACATTTTGAGAAAGCCGGCTTTATAGCACTCAGCACTTTAGTAATCAGAGGAAGTTCCCTTAAGCTTGTGGAGATTTATGAAGTGAGCAGTTGGCCTTTTCACCTCTTATTGCTGTCATCAGATTTCTTCCCTTTAAAAAGTTCTCATTTATTAAAAAAAAAAAAAACAAAAACGTAACCAGCAGCACAATCAGAACCTGAGTGATTTCTTCTTGATTCTGCAAATTACATTGAAGACATAATAACTTTAATATGAAAACCATGGCTGTCAGATGCGCACATCACCCAATCAATGGAAACAAATCATTTTCTCTTATGTTTCATGATTCTTTCGAGGAGTAAATCTAAGAAAACAGAATAGTCAATCAATGAGGAGGTTGCATACATTGTCTCTCATCAGTAGAATTGAAAACAAAGGTTTCTTTTATTGTGTGAATTTCAACTAGCGGAAATCAATTTTTGCACACAGAGGGAGGGGAACTATGGGGTGGACATCAAGATCTGACTTTGGTATTTAAAGTCCCAGCAGAACAATTATTGTGGACCATGGCTTTTTGTGACTGTCCCAATACGCTGCAAATCAAGGCTCACTTAGCTGTTTCGGGAAAACTCTGACTCTGTAAACCATGCCATGTACAATAGGACGCTTTGAGAGTCTACAGTCCTGCCCTAACTTTGTCATGTGTTGGGTTCTTGGAAACCAGAGATGCCCTTCTAGATAAGGGCAAGCAGTGCCATTGAAGACATGATGTTTGCAAAACATAGACCCATGTCTCCATTTTGAACCCATCTGCAGAGCTGTGCAAAGCTTCTTTGAACTTGGAGCTGCCTAAGAAGAGCATGAAATGGGACCACTGAGTTAGCTCTGACTGCTCCTTTTAGATGCAGCTTCTGCATAAATGTTGTAATGTCACCTGCTGTGTTGCCACCAACTTAGGGGAGGTCAGAAGAGCAAGACAGGAAAAGACAGAAGCAGGAACATCTTAAATCTGAGGTCACATCCCATGTTAACTCCTTAAGGACATGGGCTTCCTTCCTAACTTCCTCTTCTCTTTAAGCTCAGTTTCAGCTTCTGAAGTGCCCTTATGACTATTTAGGATGTGAGGACCAAGCCCCAAATTCTGTCCTAACTTTTTCCATTTGTGGTATCATTATATTTTGCCATTCCTTCAATCCCCCATCACTCCAAGATAAAGCTTTCATTGCCTCCGTGCTGGTTTCCAGGTCCCCGCTCCCCCTACACCACACACCACTTACCACAGCCAGGCGGGTCATCCTGAAGCACAGCCACCCACATGCCGTTTCTCCCTCAAACATCCCAGAATGCTCCCATGATCAACTGTTCAATTTTCCACATCACAGCTGCCCTTTTCCTCATTCCAGTCCCCAGGGGAGCCTGGATTCAGGGTCAGGAGCTCAGCTTTGCATTTTTAGGGATTTGATTTTTATCAGCTCACCCAGGGGTTTTTCACACCAACCAAGCTCCTGAGGCTGAGTTATAGCCAAAATAAGTTTCAAGGAACACATGATCACTTGATAACTAGAATATGTCACCAGCTGCTCAGTGTTTTCTTTCAAAAGAACCAGAAGGACTCTCAGTGGTCAGAGAGGAGAGCATGAGGAGCTGATCGATCTTCTTGAACAACGTAGTCACGTGATGATAGCTAGCATCTGTTAGGAAGTATTTATCTCGTGTCTACCAATTGTCAAGTTCCAGGCCCTTGGGGGTTCATCAGTGAATCAAAATGACAAAAAAAAAAAAAAAAAAAAAAAGGAAAAAAAAAAAAAAAAAAGAAAAAAAATTCTTTGTAGAGCTTATATCCTATGGGAAAGCAGTAAACTCTAGAAATAGCAGATGAAAAGCAAACATGTATAGAGCACTTACTGTGTGATTGGCTCTGTTTTAAAGGAGTCATTTATTTCTCTCGACATTCCAATTAGCAGATACTATTATTATCCCAAGTTCCCAGAGAAGGGCACTGACATGCTCAAGGTCTCATGTCTGACAAGGGGTTAAATCCCATCCATCCTCTACAACTTTTCTATTTCCTTGTACCTTATGGGAATATATTTGTAGGATAAAATCCTAGAAATAAAGCTGTTGGATCAAAGAGTAAGTGCATTTGAAATCTTGGTTGATAAGTTCAAATTGCTTTCCACAGAGATGGAAAAGTTTATAATTTATAATGTGAGAGCGCTTTTCTCCACGTGCCTTTATCAGCATTGCAAATAATGCTGTTATCAAGCTGATAGATGAAGAATGGGAACTCATCTAGTGTTTTAACTTCCAACTCCTTAATTGTGAGACGGACCTTTTCTTTCTGTGTTAATTGGCCCCATGTGCATGTGTTTATGTGAGTGAACTGCCTGTTCTTGACCTTTGCCCATTTTCTTTTGGGTTATTCTTTTTTTATTAACGCATATGAACTCTTTATACATTAATGAAATTAATCCTTTGTTGTTGATGTTCCAAATAATTTCCCCAGTTTTCTACTTTTCTTTTGCCTTTAAGATTTTTTTCTATGCGAACATTTAACATATCGCTCATTTTTTCATTTTACAGTTTCTGTTTTTACTGATTTGCTTGCTGAGAATTCCAAAGACCTTTTCTCTGCATCAGGGTACAATGAACTAAAAATCTCAGTTTACATTTCCAAAAGAATTTTATTCCAATTGAATTGAATATTTTGACTTCTAAAATAACACTATTTCAAAAATACCATTCATGATATATCTGTGGTCAAGTAGGATGGATGACATGGTTTGGTAGATTCACAGTTGATTAAAATATTTTATTCTATTACCATTAATTGGGATCAATACAACCTAAAAGAAGATGCTATCTAGTGGCATAATGCTAGTCTCTGTGTTTAGTTCCATTCTGTTTGGTATTTTGATTAAATATTTGAATTAGAATAAAACGGATATCCTTGCTAGATTTAGTAATGGCACAAAGTTGGATGGATGTTAATATAACAGATGTCAGATACATATTCAAATTGATTTTGACAGCTCGGAATAATCAGCAAAACTAATAAGATGAAATTTAATAGGGATAAATGTAAAGTTCTGCAATGAGGTTAAAAAAAATGTCGGACCAATTATAAGATGAGAGACACCTGAGCCATTGGCAATTCAAATAAAATTGTTTAGGGGGTTTCATTTAATGAAAATTGCAATACTGGCCAATAGAATTGCCAGAAGAGCTAATGAGATCTTGAATTACATTAATAGAAATATTTCACCCAGAATAAAAACAGTAATAGCCCCAGATGTATGTTTTGCTGGTGTGCCCATGTTCAGAGAACTGTTTCAGTTCCAAGTGTCATATTTGAAGAGATACATTGACAAAATGAAGTTCCTCCAAGAAGGGAAACCATATCACTGGAATATTTAAGCCAGAAAAAGAAATCTGTTACTGGGGAACGAATAATCGTCTTTAGATATTTAAAGGACTATGATGTGAAGGCATGATTATACTTACCCTATGTAATCAGAGAGAGTGAGACTGAGACAGTGCAGTCATAGAAAGGGAAACTCCTACTCTGTTTAAGAAAGAGTTTTCTACTCTTCGGAGATGTCTAAGAATTGAATGATCGCCTGATGAGAGAGTGAGCTTTACATCGTCATGAATATTCAAGTGAGGTTCAGGGGCATGGTAAGAGAAGTCAAGCACTGGCTGAGATCAGACACAAAATCACAGGGAATCTGTTACATGTAGTTTAAATAGGGCCAGGTTTGCAGCTCCAGTGTTAGTCCTATAATAATGTCACTTTCAATTACTAGCATCCCATTAAGCATTATTGAATTGGAAAGAGAGGAACAGGGTTCAAGCTCTCTCTCTTTTTAAAAAAAAAAAAAAAGATTTATTTACTTCAGAGAGAGAGCACGCACATGCACACACGTGAGAGGTGGGAGGGGCAGAGGGCAAGAATTCTTCAAGCAGACTCCCTGATGAGTGCAGAACCCCCATGGCGCTCCATTCCACAACCCATGAGATCATGGTCTGACACTTAACCAACTAAGCCACCCAGGTGCCTCTCTTATATGTGCTGCAGCCAATAATATGTGGCACCCTTGGAAGTATGTCTTGCTAAAGAACATATATCGTGTCTGCTAATGCAGAAGGAAAAAAGATAAAAAAAAAAAAAAAAAGAACAACTTCTGGTCCAATGCTCTTTAAAACTTCCTCCAATGTGGGGCACCTGGGTGGCTCAGTCATTAAGCATCTGCCTTCAGCTCAGGTCTTGATCCCAGGGTCCTAGGATCAAGTCCCACATCGGCCTCCTTGCTCAGTGGGGAGCCTGCTTCTCCCTCTCCCTCTGTCCCTGCTTGTGTGCTCTCTGTTTCTCTCTCTCCATCTCAAATAAGTAAATAAAATCTTAAATTAAAAAAAATGTTCCTCCAATTCTGGGGGCACCTGGGCGGTGTAGTTGGTTGAGTATTGGACTCTCGGTTTGGACTCAGGTCATGGTCTCATGGTGGTGAGATCTGGCTCTGTGCTCAGTGTGGAACCTGCTTGAGATTCTCTCTGCCCCTCCCGCTCGTGCTCTCCCTCTCTCTAAAGTAAGTAAATAAATCTTTTAAAAAAGTAACTTCGATTCTGGAAAATCAAAGATTATGCATCCGGGACAGCGGGTGTAGCTTCGGTCAGAAGAAGGTGGTGGAAGACAGTTGGAAGAGGTTTAGGAAAGAAGTAGCTGCACCTGAAGGGAGGAGTGCTTGGCCACAAGCAAGTTCTCGAGATGGGAAGGTGTCCACGGGGTTAGTAAACAAATGATCTAAGGTGGAGATGGAAAGTGGAGCTTGGTCACATTAAAGAAAGCAAGTAACCAACTTTTGGAAGCAGAGTTCAATGAAACTAAGACCCTTCATGCTCTTGACCCAGCCTATTTTTGCCCAGGCCATCCCCTATCCTACCCTGCCCACAGCAGACTGCTGGCACCTGTCTGAGTACCCGGAGCCCTCTCATTACTCGTGCAGTCCCCTCTGCCTGGAATGCTCTCCCTTCCTTCTTCATGGCAGTCCCCTAGACCTTCCTCCAGACAGAGCTCACACATCACCTCCTCGATGAAGTCCTCCCAGGTGCTCCAAGCAGAGGTAGGCACCTCCTTCTCTGTATTCTAAAAGCTCTTTCCAGGGCGCTTGGGTGGCTCAGTTGGTTAAGCAACTGCCTTCTGCTCAGGTCATGATCCTGGAGTCCCAGGATTGAGTCCTGCATTGGGCTCCCTGCTCGGCAGGGAATCTGCTTCTCCCTCTGACCCTCCCCCTTCTCATGCTCACTCGCTCACTCTCTCTCTCTTTATCTCTCTTGCTTATTCTCTCTCTCTCACTCAAATAAATAAATAAAATCCTTAAAAAAAAAAGCTCCTTCCACATAAGGATTACATTAGTAATTAATTATCAGCACTTAATTATTCTCAATATGTCTGAGTGTTGCACTAGACCTTGAGCCCCTCAGAGCTAGGAACGATGTTCTGCTGATGTTTCACCTTGTGCCAGGTACATATTTGTGGCTCGATAGGAATATGATGAATGAATAAAGGAATGAATCGATGAGTGAAAGACCAGCAGCCCAGCTGAGGCCAGGCTATGGACGCCGATATTCTGTTCCTTTAGTCCGCCATGAAGGGGAGAGAGCCCCCATGTAGCGGATGACTATCACCAGGTATCGAGACTGAAATATTTCCAGAATAGAGAGGAAGACACATTGTTCTTCTACATGAGTCTCAAATTTTCCTGAAATCCTCTAGAGACTCTAACACGCTGTTTTGCCGAATAAATATAATTGTGTTCACACTATCCATGTATGTATGGCACAGATGAGCAAACACATATATGGATATGTGAATGAAGACCCATTTCCTCAAGTGCAAGTTGATTTTCCTCAGTCCAGATGCTTACTGTGCCCCCCACCCCAACACTGACTTTATTTCCTTCTGAGACATCTGTCTTCTGCTCAGTCTGGTCAGATAGGAGGTTGATTCGAATGGAATGACTGCCGCCCCGCCCCATACTGGTCACCAGTTTTGACTTCACTCATCTGTTCAGTTCCTTCCGGCTCTGTCGCTCACTGCGCCACTACCCTCGTTGCTGCTGACTTTCCCAACCAGAAAATACTCTCTGGGAAAGGTACTCTTCACGTGTGCCTGCTGAAGGCTCCAGTCCCACCCCTGGAAAGTCCGTTTCTGTCTCCAGGCATTGCTTCAGATATTTCCTGGCTGGTAAGGAAAAATTCTTTCCTTTCCCTATTTAAATATTTTTGAATCCTTCCAACAACAGCCTGTCTAAATGAGGCCAGTGCTTACTTAGCACCTGTCAGTATGCCGTCCCCTGTACGTAGACCTAAAGGCACCGGGATGAATGAGGTACATACAGTCCTGTGTCCCCATTACTCCAGCTCACACTGGCTGCCCTGACCCCCGGATCCAGGCTTAGCATGACCTGCTTCCCTAGTACTGAATTATCCCAGATTTCTTGATACTGTTACTTTCCCCTAAGAGACTTCAAGCTCAGCTTCTTGGAAACCTACCACAGCAACTGGTTGCATGCTAAATTTATAGTAGGCACGATAAATATTTGCCACCTGAGTTGGAGGGGGTGGGTTTTCACAGGTTGACATGACTCATCCTAGGACAAAACTTCCAGATCACTTGGTTTTCTTGGATTGGACACGGGATGGGAAATTTTACTCTTTCTACTGTGATTTTCTCATCAGAGAAAATAACTAAATTTTCAGAATTTAAGACACGAATTAAAATCATCTCATTTGGGAGATATTTTTCCGTGTTATAATCCGGTTGGCTCTCTTTCTTTGCCAGAAAATTGGGATTCTGTGACATTTTTAGGCTACAGTTCCTGGTTTCTTTTTCCTTCTTTGTGCCTGGGTTCGGTCTTACATAGGGTCGGTTTTGATGTCAAGAAGTAGAGAGACATGAGGCAGACAAGCTGGACCCATAATTCAGAAACACATTTTCTATACCGAAAGACATGTGCCATCAGCTAACGGTAAAGTCTTTCCCTTTCTGTACACCTGACTCTTATCATCTGAAAGGCACTTCTCTTCTCAAAGGAAAAAAATAAATAAATAAACTAAAATATAAGCCACCATTAGGAGTAGAAAAAAAGATTGCAGATAGCTGGGAAACGGATTAGGCCGTGCAGCAGGATGAAATAACCACCAGCACCAAAAGCCAGGGCTGCCGAGGATCAGTTACCACTGAGCCCAGTAATGATCTTCCTACATCAAAAGCCCTTTCAAGACACAGCCACATACCTGCCCGGCAAAGACTCTTGAACCAGAGGATAATGTAATCATCAATACTACATCCTTTCTCTTTTGTGAGCACTTTAGAGAAAGCCCGGTGGAGTAGTGACTCCGGTATTAAGTGTCATTTTAAACAATACCTTGAAACCATCATGCGATCTTACTCCTGACACGCGGAGTATTTGCTGCCACGGTGGGTCCACCTGGTACATCTGGTTGCTTAATGGAATAAATCCGTGATTTCCTTTCCACTTGCTTTCTCGCTTCTCTCGGGCTGGGCCTGGCCCAGTAAGTTGCAAATCAGTTGAACTTACCCCTCTTTTCCGTTTTGTTTCGGGATCTGGTATTTGTTTGTGCTTTATCTTCCCCTACCTCTTCATAAAAAGAGTAAACCAGTACGCCTGCGAGCGTATTGACTGTGCTAAGAATGCGGGATTGTGTTGCAAAGGAGCTCAGGCCTGCAATGTTATCACTCAGCAGGACTGGGTCCCATCAGAAGGCACATGGTGTGCCATGACGTAGCTGGTCTTCGACCACAAAAGCAGACTTTTCTCTGTGAATTAGACAAAGCACACAAAAGGCAACAATAGCGAGCATAAACACCATTTAATACTATTCACAGGTCATTGAAGAGATGGGCGTTGACGGAGAATTACTGCAAAGGCAGCACATTGTGGGCAGATAAGAGGGAGCCTAGCCAACGGGAAACATCATTGGAGCCGGCTGACAGTCACCATATAAGGGCGGGATTGTGGGGCTGGCATTTACCCCAAGGGTCTTTACAGTCAGAAAAATAAAGAGAAATTAAAGCATAAGGAATCCTCTTTGTGGGCCCTTAAAGCCCATGAAGCAGCACAAGAAGCTAGACAATTGTCTTTTCAAAACTCGTCTGTGCTTTAGATAATTATGAGAAGGAAACATTTGGGGTGTGCTCGCCTATCGGATTCGATATCACCCGTGGGGGAGACTCGTCTGTAAAAACAGATGAAATTTTCACAGCGAGAGGAACCTCCGTAGAAACTTTCGCCTCAGTTTAAAACAGGGAGAGCTACGTGCGGCTGGATTAGTCGAGCAGGTCGCTGTTTCTGGAACCCTCTGTTTGCTCTGTGAAGTGTCTGGGGCAGGGTACCCTCATTTTTCACCAGGTACCTAAAGAAAAATAAAATTAAATAATTTCTTAAATCAAATAAACCCTTAGAAATAGAATGCCTACCTTTAAAATATTGATCCCTCTGTCTAAAAGAAATTTACTTATACAGATATTTTTTAAGTAGGAATTTAAAGTACTTTAAGTAAATCCATAATGATAATCATTCTTTGGTGCATACTGAGCTTTTCTTCTTCTATTTTTTTATTATTATTATTTTTAAGCATAACGGGTATACCAAATACAGTGAGGAAGATTAGTGATGAAAGCACAAACAGATTTTAGAAGCGCCCTTGGAATGTTCTGGAACGTCATTTTACTGAAGACAAAATGAGAGCCCGGGAGTTAAATGACCAGCCATAGTCACGTAACTAGGAATAGCCGCCCAGGTAGATGTCAGGTCTCCCTGATTCCCTGTTCCGCTCTTTTGAATATAGAAAATTTTTTTGAATACAGAATTATTTCCCGTGTAAAATAAACTTTTTGGTCGTTTCTTTAGCCGTTAAATCTTGGACAGGTTTGCCTCACCTCTCTGTACCTCGCTCTCGCTGTCCGGGCATGCAAGTTAGCCTACGGCATAGGGGATGAGATGGGCTCGTGTGTGACTTACTACAGTAGCGACCTGGAGTAAGCCTGGATGGCTGTTTTGTTCTTTTCTTCTCTTTTGTTTATAAAACAGCCAAGAGGGCTTTGAAGACCCCAGCCTCATTGCATCCTGGGGCCATCAGAGAACATCTGGGTCGTCCTGACAGGTGAGAGTCTGCAGTCCAAAGGGGCTAGATTGGCCCAAGGCACACACTGACGGACCAGTTCTCAGCAATTCTAACTGCAAACCACAGCTCTCTTTCTAACACTACTTGATGTCTCTTAAGACCTTAAAAAATACTCTGTAAGAACAGTGACTCTGCCCAGTGTCACAGACTGGGTTGGTAGAAGCTGACTATGTACATTAAATTCTCTTTTCTTTAGAGCAATGGCTCTCAAATTTTAGCACGAATTAAAGAGAAAGAGAGAGAAGGGAGGTCTTTCCCAACATAGTCTAACTCCATAGGTTTCCTGTGGGACCCAAGAAACCATATTTTTTTAAAAAGCACACGGTCCTACCCAGGTGATTTCCAGGCAGGTTGTCCAAAGACCATACTTAGAGAAAAATTACCTGGAAGTATAAACTCCTTCCTTCCTCCCCACCTCCATCTTCTGGAGGATTCCCATTTAGTTTTCCTTTTATTTTTTTTTTAAGTATTTTTATTTCTTTATTTTTGCGAGAAAGAGAGAGAGAGAGCTGATGGGGGGTTGGGGCAGAGAGAGAAGCAGGCTTCCCACTGAGCAGGGAGCCCCATGCAGGACTCGATCCCAGGACCCTGGGGTCCTGACTTGAGCCGAAGGCAGATGCTTAACCAACTGAGACACTCAGGCATGCCACCTCCTCCCCACCCCCATTTAGTTTTCTCACCTGTACTCTGGTTCCACTGTTTCCTGTTCATTTGGTCTGCTAGCAGTGATGTTAGCGAACGGGATTCTTTTATACCAGTTAAAAATAACTAGCAAAAGCTAGTTCTGCAGGAGCTGACCCAGTTAGCAGTCTCCAAGCCCCAAATTCTGATTCTGACTCTAGCCAACCATTTGCCAATGGAAGCACAATAAATAAGCAACCAAGAGGGTGACAGATCATCGTGGGGACCTCAACACAGACCAAGAAGCTCGCAGAAACACACGATCTACTCAACGGTGGGTTTATCCACATCAGACATGCGTTTTTTCACCTGTTGACCATCTGTGTCAAGAACTGTGGTTGTGGAAAAGGGAGACTTACCTAAACAACGGCAGTCCTTCCACCCTCAGGCAGACTGTGATCTAGAAGGCAAAGGAAAGCATATACACACTGGACCTTGAGTAAAAGGCGCCTTGTCTGACCCACGATGCTATGCATCATAGAGTTCAGCTGCTGGTCTCTATTTTCTTTCTCCTGAAGTTGTTTAAAGTAACACAAGGATCAGATAATGAGAGAAAAGCCAGAGCAAAGACGACAAAGCAGGAAGAGGCCATCTGCTGGCAGTTTTCTTCCTGTCTGCGTCTTCACCATCCCTATTTTTGTTTGCTTGACTCCTCTGTCCATCCTGAAGCCTCGAGTTCACACATCTTTTCTCTCTCACCTCAGCCCCATCCGGAAAGGTGTACCAGGAAAGCGTTCCATGTGGGGCGCTGGGCTCGGCCCCAGTAATGGAAAAGGAATAAAAACGGGACCTTTGCAATGGAGCAGGCAGGGAATACCCTTTCCAGAGCCATTTGTGAATGTTTCCTCTCCATCCCACACCAGATCAGGTCTTTCCACGTAATGACATCGCGTCTTCTGCACCACAAGCCTAAGAGCACGATTACCCCATTTACCAGCAAGATACCAAGCCTTGGGGAGACCTAGTAACTCTCCACGCTTCCCACAACTGGAAAGGGCTAGAGAAGAGACAGAAGCCCTGTTTGATTCTCAAGTTCTCAGTCTTTACTTGTCTGAAGTTTGAACCCAAACATTGTGTGCATTCACTCCATGCCTGGTCTGGAACTCACTGAGATTATGCTAATGAGGCATAATGAGTTCTGCAGTGACAGCCCGTTAATGAATAACAAGGCAGTGTTCTCAGCCAGAGGCAATTCTGAGACCCTCACCCACCCGGGGATATTTGTCAACTTTTGGAGCCATTTTTGGGGGGAGCAGAGAGTGCTTGGGCAGGGAGGGGACAATGAGCCTGGACAGGTGGCCACCAGCCTGTGTGCCAGATGCAGGGTATGCCTTCCTCCCACTGGGAAAGGGGAAAGGGGCACAGGCGGAAAGGAGAGTGGGCAGGGGCCATGGTGACACAGAGACCATCCTAATGAGGACAAGCCTGAGAGCAGGAACCATCAGGGCATACATGCAGAAAAAGATGGACAAGACACCGCAGAAGAGGAATCCACTCGCTTCGGCCAGTTAGCGGGGTGAAGAAGAGAGGGGGTCCTGGCCCGGGTTTAGAGTTGGGGGGCACTGAGAGATGCTGAAGTGGGAGAGAAGAAATTCTCAGGATGGGTGAGCCAGTTACTCAGGATGTGTTTTTTTCCTTACTCTCTTCCTTTGGAAACCTCATCACTGTTTATCGTCTCTTAACCATGCCTGAATGCAGTGGGTAGTTCTTGCCCTGTCTTTTCTCCCAGGGTTCTGTCCCCCACCTCCTCAGGGTGGTTACGCCCATGCCTCCAGCTGAGAAATGCAATAATGGAGTGGTTGGAGCAATGACCACTGTGCGCCATCAGGCTGGCCCCAGGTAGGGAGCGTGTGGTCCCCCCACACAGCCCAGAGGCCCAGTCAGCCCACATGTTAAATGAGCAAATGCGCATTAAATGAGATATTAGAGAAAGCATGGCTGTAACCAAAAAGGCAGTTAATCACAAGTTTTGGCGAGGATGGCAAGAAACTGGAACGCCCATACATTGTCCGTGGAAATGCAAGATGGTAGAAACACTTTGGAAAACCGTTTGATAATTTCGTAAAAAGTTACACATAGATGTGTCATATGACCCAAGAATTCCACCCCTAGGTATCCTCCCCAGAGAAACGAAAACATACATTCCTACCAAGACTTATATAAGAAGGCCCACAGCAGCAGTAGTCACAGTAGCCAAAATATGTCAACAATGTAACTATCCACTAGCTGGTGAGTGAGGTGCGTTCAAACAGTGACATATCACACAGCAATGAAAAGAAATCGTACTGATACATGCTGGAACAAGTTGATGAACTTCAATACTATTATACTACATAAAAGAAACCAAATGTGAAAGACTGCATATAATTCTGGTTACCTTCGTATGAAATTTCCCCAAAAGGAAAATCCATCAAGAAAATACAGATCAGCGGTTGCAGGGCGTCTGTGTGGCTCAGTGGGTTTAGCATCAGACTCTTGATTTCGGCTCAGGTCATGATCTCAGGGTTGTGGGATCAAGCCCTGCATGGGTCTCCACGCTCAGCATATGATCTGCTTAAAATTCTCTCTCTCCCTCTCCCTCCACCCTCTTGCGCGCACATGCTCTTTCTCTCTCTAAAAAAAATAACAATAATTGTGTAAGGGCCTATTTAGCAAGAGCAGCTCCATCCTGACCCTGCCCCCACCCCCTCAGGGAACTTACTTAAAAACAAGTCCCGGAAACCAATCCCAGGTAACAAAGCCCAAATACAAGGGTGGGTCAGGCCAGGCGGAGGTATTCAATTAGTGGGGTCTCCTGGCTACCCTGCCCTTTGGGTGCCCTCTGGGCCCCCATTCTGACCAAGGTGATAGGCTAGTTCAAATATCTACTATAGGGGGGCACCTGGGTGGCTCAGTGGGTTAAAGCCTCTGCCTTTGGCTCAGGTCATGATCCCAGGGTCCTGGGATCGAGCCCCGCATCGGGCTCTCTGCTCTCTGCTCTGTGGAGAGCCTGCTTCCTCCTCTCTCTCTGCCTGCCTCCCTGCATGCTTGTGATCTCTGTCTGTCAAATAAATAGATAAAAATAATTTTTAAAAAAATACCTACTATAGGGTAAATTGTAATTCAGTTGGTCACTTATGTGTGACCTAGCAGGACAGTGCAGCTTTCTCTGTGTTACAATCTCATTGGTCACCTGTGCGTGGCCAGGCCCAACCCTTAAAAGCTAGTCTGTAAGGCAGAGGGTTGTCGCCTCTTTCCCAGAGACGTCACTGGCCGGTCAGTTTGATTCTCGATGCTTTGCGCAAAATAAAGCTTTGCTTGACCTTCGCTTTGTATCAGTCTCACTCCTTTGCCCATGGACCCAACAATAGAAAATAGATTAGTGGTTGCCTGTGGTTTGGGGGATGGGGGTGAGAGCAGGGAGTGAACACCCTAGGGGTCTTTATGGAGTGATGGAAATATTCTATAACTGGTTTGTAGTGATGTTTACACAGCCCTGCTTTGCCAAAAATCATTGATTGTATATTCACGATGGGTGAATTTTATAATATGAAAATTATATTTATTTTTAAAAATGACCAGTGACAGTTATCTTTGGGTAATGCTCATTCTAGATGCTTCCCTGTTAATAGTATCACTCCCTATCTAAAATAGACAAGATATCCCTAGAAATTGGACATAAAACCTACTTTTTGAGAGGGAACGCATAAGAATCAGAAGACAATGGTCTTGTCCAAGGAGGCTGAGAGACAATCAGGTGTGACCCAGAGGCATGATTGCAGCGCTACATCCAAAACTATAATCTCATCATTTCTGGTTTATACATCAGTCTGTCGTGAGTTTGGTTTTACATGACTCAATTTCATTCTACTTGTCTGACTCTGGGTTCCCAGGCAAGATTTATCTGGTTTTGCCAAATATACTTCTCAAAAGCTTCATAAACTTCAGCTCAGTTATTGCTTAAGCCATTACAATTTCTCAATAATTGGCAAAAACTAATAAAGCTCAATTAGACTTTAAAACATACCATTACACCCAGAATTTTAAAATGTTCAAAGTTATGCATAATGACAGACAATAGAATTGATTCTTCCTGTCTCTATTTTTGTCATTATAATGTGAGAGGCCATTAAAACCCTAAATCAAAAATTATTCTGCCTCAGAAACTTTGACACCAACTAATTTAATATAATTATATTCACAGAACAGAAGGGATTTGTTTTAAATATAATCAGAAACCAAACATATCCACCAAGTCAGGCAAAAATTCATGGTTTATAGCAAATTAAGGATTAATAAAATATTCTAGGCAACTTTCTCAAGAACCTGAGATTTAAATCATGACTTAGCTTGTCCTTAGTATTTAAGTAATTACTGGGTGCGACGTCTTGGTCGAGTTTGCGCGCCTCCCCCCCCCCCCCCCCCGGCCCAGGTGTATATTAGACATTTAGGGTTTCGTCCGTGGATCAAATTACCCCAACTTCGATTACAAATCATTACAGCATTATACAATTAGCACTGACGGACCAGTTGATAGAACTGGAACTTTCCCCGTTATCTGAGTCTTGCAACAGCCAGTGGCCCTGGAAAAGAGGATGTTTGCCGCTCCCCACCCCCCAGGCCAGTGCTGAGGAAGGAGGAAGGAAGTTGCAAGTTGCAAGCCAAGTAAGCAAGGCAAAAGAGCCAGGCACTCACTCCTTTGGGGAGTGCATCATGACAGCGGGCTCCAGATGGGCAGAACTGGCAGCTTTCTTGCGGCCCGTGTGAACTGCATGATCTCATGCCTTTCTGAGCCCGGGACAGAACTGAGGGGCTCTATTCACGCTGCACCTGCCCCCTAAGCAATCGCACTGATTTCTGCTCCCAGAAACCCTCAATAAGTGTCACTATTTCACTGGGTTTGCTGCCCTGTTTATCACCCAGAAAGAAGGGTCTAGCTTCTCGTGTCTATGTGATGGAACTTTTCTCTTTATTTTCCAGTGTATTTATTTTTGTAAGAGACTTCAGAGACCAGAAATCCACACAAAGCCTTTGGTTCTGGATCTGCAAGAAATGACACAACACAGTATTTCATTATTTCTTTAAAAGATGATGTGTGATGAGTCTGCTTCTGCCCACTGACTCATAGTAAATTTCTCATAACCAAAAGAAGCGTGTCAGAGGGAAAGCATTCAAATGACACTTTCTCCTCTATTCTTTAATGAAATTTTTCTTTTCTTTTTTTTTTCTTTGGTAGTTTTAGTTGGTTAAGCATAGCAGATGGTCATCATAACCCACAGAACCAGAGAAATGAAAGGGACTTGGTAAGATCAGTTTACCCTTGACTCGATGAGGTTCAGACCTTCCCTGAGGGATAATGTTTTATTCCCTCTGCAAAGGTCTCTAACGAAAGAAGCTTCCCAAAACTCGTCATATACCACTTCAAGATTAATACTCAGCTATCCCCGTGCCCCACTGAAGGTGGATTTATTCTGTGGTTCTGGAAGTAGGGTCTCCCTTTGGCCGCTGCCACCAATGGAACATTCACACTTCTGAGCACCGTCAGCGTGTCTCTTTGTGGCAAAGCAATTCGTCCCTTCCGAATAATTATTCTCTGATTATTATAAAATGACAGGACTTAAGAACTGAAAGCCACATTATTGACTATTACGTCCGACTTTCCTGTTTGTAGGAACCTACCTACATCTTTCCAACAGCTCTAGCCCCTACTTAATTAGTCCCTGAGATGGGGAATTCATTCCATCAGAGGGTGACAGTTGGTCATGAGGCAGCCTCTATTGTCAAGAAGTCAGTAAATTAAAATGTCCCTTGAGCAAAATTTGTCTCCCAGTGACTTCCACTGGGTTCCACTGGTCTTTCTGGAAAGAGACAGAACAAACAGGAACCTCTTTCTCATAGGCTTTCAGATAGTTGACAGTACTGATAGCACCATCCCTTTGCCCATCATCAACATTCTCATGACACACACTGCTTCATTTTGCTCCAGATCACAGGTCTGGATTCCACTTTAGTTGTGGTCCTCCTTTGCATTTACATTGCAATAAAACTACATTAATACTAAAATCACAGTGAAAACACTATATATGTAACCTAAGTACATGGACAGTAAAGAATAAATATGTTAATTAAAGGGGGAAAAATCTCCACTTGACAGTAGAAACTCTACAATGTTTTACATTAGCCAACTCCAAAATGGGATATGCTCCAAATAATCCTTTGAGATGCAGGAAGAAAACTATAACCGATATTTCTTCATCTAAAATACAAGAAGGAAACTAAGCCCTGATGAGCTTCGTTACCTGGAGCAGTACATGTGTAAACTTTACAAATAAACATGAATAGGTTGGGGATACATGCTCAGATTTCCTTAATTACAGGGATGAACTTTCAAAAGTGTCTGGGGACCTGTGGTTTAAACTATATTCCTGATCTATTAATCCATTAATGTAAGTTATAAATTTCTGTAAGGAGAGTAGGATATTGGTGTCCTAAAACGTAAGAGAGACCTTTTACAACATAGCCTATGATCGTGACAACCAAAAAGCAAGTCAAAAATCTATTTTAATGTGTTTTAAATTGCATCAGCTGTTTTAATAACCAAACCAAATAGATACAGTTTGTCCAAAGCTTTCCAAAATAGGCAAGTGGAAACAAAACCTCCTTACAGAAACGGAAATGATCAAAGGTGTATTCTAATACACATTCAATCCACTTAGAAATGACTTTCCTATTGAGTTAACTTTCTTATTTTAATGTTGTTGTTGCTATTATAAAAGTTACCTGAGTCAAGATAATATTTTTTTCTTAGAGATTATTGGTGATGATTACTCAGGGACCACTTCTCTTTTTTGGAGCTGTGGGGCATAAAGCAGAGATAGTCTGTTTTCTGTCCAGGTACACACTTCATAAATCTCTTTCTGTAATCCTGAATCAAGTGCTAATGTTTTAGATCTTTCTCTCTATTTAAAATGGGGAGTCGGAAGAAACATCTGGTTTAAGAGAAGAAAGCAACAGAAAACAAAAACTTCGGAAGTAAGGTAGGTGAACTTAAGAAGTCTGAGATAGAGACCTTGCAGGGACACGAGCCACGTATAGTTACTTGAGAAAGATTTCTACTCTCATTCTGCCAGTGATATTTCCACACCGCAGTGTCAGTAATATCGTAGCAAATCATCCTCAAAATGGGGACTTTCGCTGTAATATGAAGGAAAAAGAAACACTTGAGAAGCACATTATTTATTCAGTGAATTTGCAGCACATCTTAAAGAAGAGGAGGCGCGCTCACACACGCGTGCGTACACACACACACACACACACACACACACACACACAGTAACGCAAAATACCCAAAACGCTGAATCCCTCTAGGTCCGTTTTGCTATGATTTTTACAAGACAAGCTATTGTCATTAAAGCTGATGAGTCATGGGTGATAATTGCCCCTATTGAAGATGTACTTTAGTAAATGTTCAGGAACTTCCTTTCTGGGTGGGATTCCACGAACCCCGGTGCTTCTCTCTGCATCTCAGTGGGGGTGGAAGCAGAGAAGCAGGACCACAGACAAAGCAGAATCCCGAGGATGCTAACGTGCTCAAGAGGGTTAGGCAGCTTGGCCATCTTCCTTTTCACCCATTCCCCTCAAAGTCCGAGCCACAAACACTGCCCAGCGCCAGGGCACCTGCCGCCCAGAAATTCTCTGACGAAGCTGCCTGATTTGAATCCTAACTAGAAAAACCAAAGACTTCAGCTCAGACTCCGGGGGAAGATGAATAACATAAATGGCCTTCTCCCCTGGAAAAAAAATCTAATTATATGTGTATAGATTTTTTTAAAGTTTGGCACTGAATACTCAGAAATGTATTAAAATCATATTTACTCGCAATAGGAAAACTGAAAGGGAAATAGTACTCTGAGACAAAAGGCCAACTCTGAAATCAGGAGATGGCAACAGTTACAAAATGCAGGCATGTGAGGAAAGTGTATCTGTAAGGTGCTGACAGTGTCTCTCTCCTCCGCTGTGTGGGGAGAAGGGCTCAGAGGCTAAGAACCATCACCCTTTACCTGTTCTCTTCTGAGCATCTTCTCAATGAGTAGACTCTCTTTTTTCACCTTGACCTTCATAGAAAATCTTTTTTGAACATGAGGGGTTTTTGTTGTTAGTGATGGTTATAGATTTGCTGTACATCTATACTAAAGAATTCAACTGTTGCTAATACATTGGCATTACTAAAACTACCGTAAAGAACGTTCCAGGGTGGCAATATTGCATAGTACTAAAAACATGAACCTTGGACTCTGAAAGGCCTGGATTTGAGTCCGCAGTCCATTACTACCAACCGCATGGCCCTGGCAAGCTATCCAAACCCCCTCAGCCTCAACACCGCCCCCACACGATGGGATTATAATACCTATAACTTAAATTCAGTCTAAAGGGAGATCTGAATTACAGGTGCAAACGTAGGTGTGAATCACAGAAGTTCTCAGTAAACAGTCCTTATTGGTGTTGTCATAAATTCATAGCTATTGTTAAATACTCAGGTTAAGATGATAAGGGAAATGTCTTATCTTCAAACTAGAATTGATTTCTGCTTCTCTACTCTGAACAAATGTATTCTATTTATTCTACCAAAACTCCAAACCGGGTGAATGCTTTTGCTTGTAAATATTTATCATATTATAATCTTTTGGAGAATTTAAAAAGGAAAAGTAATCTTTCAAATAATATCCAGGGTGGCATTATAATCACATCTTATTTTTAGCATCCCCTCTGTTCCCATATGGGTCCATTACCCTGATGTTCAAAATGTGGGACAAAATGAATGAACTGGTATCCACAGGAGTTTCTCCTGTTCTCATTCAAACTGTAAGTCTATTTACATAATTTTAAAATTATGGCCAGAGAAAAATAGTTACTGATCCAGGTCAAATCAATGCAGTTCCCAGAAAGGTCCTCAAACTTAAATATTAAAGGCATAATATCAAAAAGACATTTTGCAGTTGTCTGGGTGGCTCAGTTGGTTAAGCATCTGCCTTTGGCCCAGGTCATGATCCCAGAGTCCTGGGATCGAGTCCCGCATCAGGCCCCCTGCTCACTGGGGAGCCGGCTTCTCCCTCTCCCGCTCCCCCTGTTTATGCTCTTTCTCTCTCTGTCAAATAAATAAATAAGATCTTTTAAAAAAGAGAGAGAAGGTTTTTGCCACAAACTCTAAAAACAAGGTCGTGCACCCTCCACATCCTAGTATATTATTAATTTAGACCTCCCAGTTTAGAATACTTAGACTCACGTCTACTAAGGCAGGCAGTAAAGGCTCATTAAGCATAAAAAGGAGTCCTGAAGATGTGCAATTGCTATCGCATGATGCAGAAGTAAATCTTTTCATACCTATATTTTTAAGAACTGGTTTTGCTGGGTCATGAATTTCACCAAAACCTGGCAGCTTAAAACAACAAATATATATGATCTCACAGTTCCTGGGAGCACAAGTCTGGGAGCAGCTTACAAGGTGATTCTGTTTCAGGGATCACCTCTCTTGCGGTTGTAGTCAAGCTGTTGAACGGGGCTGCTGTCTCATCTGAAGGCTCGACTGGGAGAAGATCTAGGTCCAAACTCTCTCACTCATGGGGCAGCTGGTGGGCCTCAGGTCCTCATTAGTTGTTACTGGGGACTTCAGTTTCCTCCTTTATGGGCCTCTCCGTAGGTTGCTTAAAGGTCTTCATGACTTGGCAGCTGGCTTCTCCAGCTCTTTGCAGGCTTACGACATGGCAACTGGTTTCCCCCAGAGCAAGTGAAGAGAGAGAGAGGGAATGCACCCCCCTCTGAAGCCACAGTCTTTTATAACCCAATTTAAGAAGTGGCTAATCACCACCTCTCTGTATCCTATTGATCACACGGACAGTTCTGTACAGTGTGGGAAAGGCTGACACAAAAACATGAAGACCAGGGGGTGGGATTACGGCCATCTTGGGGGTTGACTACCACAATACCCATAGCCATTAGCAGCAGAATGGGCTCTTCTCTGACTTAAAGTTACGAGTTTTCTCTGGCTGAAGGAGGACAGATGGGCCTCGTGGTTGTGGGAGGGCCTTGGTTAGA
Organism: Enhydra lutris kenyoni; assembly: GCF_002288905.1. NCBI lineage: Eukaryota > Metazoa > Chordata > Mammalia > Carnivora > Mustelidae > Enhydra > Enhydra lutris. The sequence continues at coordinate 48,054,931 of NW_019154099.1, forward strand.
GCAAAATCAAATGAAAAGACTTATTCCCAGGCATTCAAATGTGAGGCCATTCCTGAAGGTTCATATTGTGGTTATGTTTCTATAGAGAAAACATGTTTTTCCTGTGGCTTCTCTGCATGAGATGAAAAGAGTCCTGATTTGGAAAGGTTTTTTTTTTCATTCCAAGTCTTTTCTACTTGGAATGAGGAAGGGGTGGCGGGGGGGGAGGTGATTTGGAAAATTCTACTTTCACGCGTAGTTACTGCAGCCTCCCAAAATGTTCAGTTGGTGAACAAATCTAGTCAGGGGCTAACTTTTCAAGAAAACTAACTTGGATTCACAAGATTCCAAGGTTGCAAGATACCTAGAGCCATGTGCTTGCTTCGTGCATGATGGAAGGGGTACCCTGGTTAGTAACTGCCTTCCCAAGGGGCCACCAAGGCAGAGACAGACTTCTGAATGGAACTCTCAGAAGGATAGTATTTATAGTAATTTTTTTTAACCAGGAGGAGCTCAGAACAGGATTTTGCCAACATACCACACAGCCTTATTTTAATTTATTCAGTAGACACCTAGGGAGGACTGTCTGTGTGAAGGAAAGAAGAAATAAAGATAGGAATCGGTTCTTATCTTCAAGGAGCCCATCTTCTTGAAGGGGGGAGGGAGGGGCAAAGCTGAAGCATAATGTCAGAGCAATGTGATAAGAAGACAGAGCCCAAGCATACCTCTGTAGCCGTTGGAACTGATGTGTTGTGAAGGTGACCAGTTGTCCTTTACTGAGTATGTGAGTGGTAGGGGCTGTGTAAGGTGCCTTAGGCTAGGCTCACTCACTCACTAGGTTACTGCTTCTACTGCCCAGATTCCTTAGTCGGGTAATGAATTTGTAGACAGGGTCTAGCTAGGTAAGGCAGCCAGCCCTGAGAATACTGGTTTTTCACCATAACTTAAACATTTGAGGCCTGGACCATTAATGGTACTTAAAATCAGATCTGAGAGTTCTCAAACTTGGGCTATACCTGTCTTTTCCTTCTTTAGACAGGTAATTCATATCTAGCACGTGTCAGGGACTGGGCTAGAGACTGACGACAGAGCAGTAAATAACCCCTGTGTGTCCCCAAGCAGGTTTTATGAAACTCATAGCCTACTCCTCCCCTTCATTCTGCAGAAATGGTGACCACCCCTTTTGCATCACTGGTAGCTTTATTTTGTCATTCTTGCTGACAAGATTGTGCCTAATGCCACAAGGATGTTCAGGCTTCAGAAGCTAGTCTAAAGATCGCTGGCTCCTACAGGTGAAGAAAAATCACGAACATACTTGGTGTCATCGAATTGGTGTTACCATTTCCTTAGAGAAACCCATTTTGGAGTTTGTTTCCTCAATACCAAGTGTACAGAAGACCTTAGTCAACCTAGCAGCACCCCCAGAATGGACTTTCCTTTCCAGGGTTTGTGACAAGGATGCTTTCTTCTGTGAGTCATAAGAAACTAATATCGGAAGGAGGGCTTGGGTCACCTACGGGAAGTAATCGCTACTCGTTTGTGTGTGGTTCATTGGAACACTGAGGTTTCCCAGGACTAGCTTGTTAATGGTTGAACGAGCTAAGCGCCAATCAGGAGCAAACCATTTGTTTTCCATGAATACTTCCACTTCTTGTGACCTAGAGCCTTCCCCTCAAATCCCATCTCTTTAGGGAGAATTCGGGGACAATGGATTAATGGCATTAATATTTTCCTCTTCACCTCCTGGAGAGCTCGCATTTTTCAGGAGAAGGTGACATCAGTGTGAAACTCACCCTTCTTAAGCTTTCAGAAACATGTCTCCTTATTTAAAGATTAGATTATCCTTCTGCCATTGTTTTCCATTAGATTTTGTTTCCTTTCTCCTTTTTGGGGAAGGCCAGCTCACTATTTTTAAAAGGTGATGGACCATGTCAGGATTTAGAAAGTGAAAGGAAAGAGATTGGTTTGGATTTTCTCACTCTCTTTGTGTGCTCTGAAGCTCAATAAACTTCCAATGGTGACTGCAGGTATAGGGGTAGAGGAAAGCTTTTGTATCCTTAGAAAACCTAGGTTTCAGTTGGATTATAGAGGTAGTCAAGAGATAGGGAAAAAAAAGTTCAAACAGCACTTTGACTACTTTCCATGTCATATTCCACTGCTGTAAGAATCAGCGTGGTTAAGTATTGATAAAAAAAAATTTTTAAAGGGCACAATACAAGTTATCAAAAAATTGTATGAGTTTGTTGTAATGAAGACAGGACTGTAGGTAGTTTATATTCAAGCTTATGGATTTTTCTGAATACTGAATAAATTGTCAAAATGGCACTAAAACTCAACGTAAAAGAATCAGTCCAAACTTAATCTGTTTGATACATCTTTTTGTGATTTTTTTTTTGAAGACTCTAAGCAAAAATTTTAAGCTCATTCCAGCTCTGCTATGTAGATTCACTGGGATTTGACTATATTTATTTATTGTGTGGGTCTAATGTCACCTTTCTTTAGAGCAATTTACAAAATACCGCAGCATAGGGCGTATCTAAAGCAAACAATAAAACCGAGAGGTGCAAATCTTATTGCAGGCTTATAGAGAAAGGAGGGAATATTTTTAGTCTATGCTTAAAATCTGAAACTCAGCAATAATCGTCAGTCGGTTTTCATCACGCCTCCCCAGTTTCTCCACCCAGTAAATGCTGGCTATGAGAGCAGAGGCACCTGTGGCCACTCACAGGTTAAAATACTGATTAAAATTTTTCCAATTTTCACCATGTGCCTCCTGGGAGACACTGGGGATTTCTGTGAGGGGCGAGACTCAGAGAGGTAGCGGACTTGAATTCACAGCCAGCTAAGGCGCTCATTTACTTCCTTCATACAGTTGTTTCGCACTCGTCATTTCTGAGTCCTAGCCTCGAGATCTCTTTCTGCTCCCAGAGTTGTGCATTACCAGCAATGACTGAGAAAAAAAATAAAATAAAGTTATTATGTGCATGAGGGATTAAAGACAGTACCCCGACCCAAAGTTAAGGAATGACAGAAAGAGGCACGATGCTATCACTTTTTGTTGTGACTACTCTCTGATTTGGAGAAATAAACTCTGTGTAATAATTATCAGATAGCCAGTGCCTCCCGTCACTCTTTCTCTTCATGTCTTTTGATTTGTGTCCACATATGTATAAAGGGAGGATAAATTAATTAACTGTGCATAATTACCGAATTCTCCAAACACACGCAGACTTTACCCAGTGGAAGCCAAAGGAAGCTGTACATTGCACGTAGTTGGTGTAGATGGTAGATAGCCATCATCTGTTGTAAATCTATTCCCACAGCAGGATTAAGTGCATTCAAATTATGCCTCCATAATATGTTGTCTAATGTGAAGCATTGTAAATTTCCTCATTGCAAAAATGGAGTAACACTTTCCATACAGAGTATTTTTAAGAACTATACGAACTACAAGCTGTGGTTAGATATCAAAAGATAATGATTTTAGAGAATATAGGCATTATAGGACTTTGCATTTTTGTGATTGGGTTTCTTTGTTATTTGGCTAGAGGTATTAATTTCATTAAATGTACAAGAGGACTTCCTCTCAATACCCGGAGAAGACTATTTGCATTTTTAAAAATTATCATAGCTTGTTATGTCATCGCAGCCAGAGGGGCGGGCTGGCTGCCTACAACATTACCCCCAGTCTTCCTCTCTCTGCAGCCTCTCTCACCATAGTTCGGTTTCCCGTCGAAGTTTTCCAGTGTATTGCACTCTATAGCTCACATCTTCTTGTAAGAAGCAAGTTTGTTGGCTCCTTAATACAAAACTTACAGAGAAGGTTCACTACCTATTGATCTAATTAAACGTTTTTGAGTCAGGACAACAATAATGATGGGATTAATTATTGTAATTTGTGCAGCTGACGTAGATACATAAATAGGTAATCTTTATTTTTCGATATCGCCAGTGGAAAATGATTTCAGACATTAGGACCTGGGAGAGCCGGGAGCTACAGCTGCTGAGTGAGTGCCCCTCCCACGGTTCTGGCTAGCAGCCCCGACATCCTTGCACAAAGTAATCACAGATCACAGCATTTAATCACTGAAAACAAGCACTCCAGAGGACAGCAGTGTCAATATCCCACTCTCTCATTATCTGTTTGGATTGCACATCCACACTGTCAGATAAACAGAGTGGAAAATTAAGATTAAAAATATGGTAATTTCATTTCAGGCAGCAGGCACCACTCACTGCCCCTATTATGCTATTGATTACCTCTGAATTCAATTTTTCTTTCAATGCAAACTTTAATCTGTTTGCTACCCAGCAATTCAACTCCCCAAGGGCTATTTGAGAGTAAGTAACCATTTAATCTGATGCTAACTGAAAAATCACCGTCCTTAATGAATTGTGTAAATCATTCAGCTCTAAAGCACCTTTGACTTCTATTTCATTTTTTATTTTCTACTCAATATAGGAAAGGATCGGCGTGTGAATAATTACAAAGTAGCAAGTATTTTTACATAGAGCAAATATGATAAAAACCCTATTATAGTGGGGCATGTGTAATGAACAGTACTTTTTAATTTCAAAATAGCTATTCATTAAAAAAGAATGGAAGATTAAAAAGAGAGGCTCAAAGCTCAAGGTAAAAGTTGATAGACATTGTAATTACATGGTTAATTTCAAAGATTTATATGCTGTTATGATTTAAAAGGAATTTTTATGACCTGACATTTTCATTTGAGAAGATTTTTTATTTAAAATTAATCTTCGAGTTCCTATTCTTAATTATTTCTTGGCAAGCGATAAATGAGAATACCAAAAAAAAATGCCCTATATCAAATTTTAAGCAGAATAAATGCATGCGAATTTTCGAACAGCAATAAAGTGGTTTTTACTTCTTTGAATTGCTTTACATTGAAATCCTCGGTTGGAGGAATTTGTGGGAGAGAGCTGGAAATTATTGGCCCATTTAAGGGGGCAGCAATCTTACTGCAATGCAGCTTTTATGACATTTCAAAATATCAAATTGGAGAGACGGTTTCACTCGGGCGATTTGAATGTCTTTCAAGTTGGCGTTTAGAGTTTTCAACAGGTCTCTTTCCCCGCTCGTCCCAGACCCCGAGGGCTCCCAGGAGAGGGGATGGGGGCCGCGGACAGCTGGGGCTCGCCCCCCCACCCCGCGCGGGCCGCAGCAGAAGACCAGCCGCCCAAGCCCCGCAAGCGCCCGCGCCGGGTGGCAGCTCGGCCTGCTCTGCGGGCGCCCGGCCCGGCTGCGCGGCCGAGGCTGGGGCGCCGGGCGGCCGGGCGCTCTGTCATTTGGCCGCTCGCTGCAGGCCGATGACACGGCGCTTCTCCATGGCAGCCCCACAAAGTGTAGAGCCGCGGGGCCAACAGGGCGTGGCGCCCAATTCCCAGGCCTAAGGGGAAGGTGGCGCCCGGGGCCGAGCGCCGGCGACAGGGGCTCGCAGCCCCCCGCACCCCTGCCTCTGCGGGCTCGCGGCCGGGGCGCCCTTCACACCCTCTGCCTCCCGCAGGCGATCGCAGCTGCCCGCGGGCCCGGGCCCGAAGTTTGGGGCCGACAGCGAACAGGCAGCTCCTTTTCTTCGCTCCCTTTGGTGCTTCCAGGCTCCACGGGGGCAGGGGGCTTGGCAGGCTCCGAGTCCCCATCCTCACCTCCACCCTCGTGCCTCTGCTGGGTTTGGGCACGGTCCCTGACTCCCCCTTCCGTCCTCCCCCAGCACCGCGGGGCCTCTCACGGTGGCGGGGGGGTCCCCGAGCGCCCTGGGGGCTACGGAGAGGGGGCCGCCGTCTGGGAGCAGAAGCGAGATGGGAGCGGGTTTAAATCGTCGAGTCCCAGGAGGAGCCAAGCGGCCCCCTCCCCGGGCGAAAAGGGGGGGGGGACCCCGGCGGAGCTCCCGAGCCGGGGCCCGGAACTCCTGGGCGCGCGGGGAGGGGTGGGGCGGCGCGGGCTGCGCGCGGCTCGCTCGGGTTCCAGCACCAGGCGGGGGCTGCGCTCGTTCGTCTCGCCGGCGTGGCCCGCTCCACCTCCCCTCTGCCTCGCACCGAGCGGGCGGCTGCGGCGGTCGTCGCGTGTGCCCCGGGCGGCCGGGTACCCGGGCGAGCCCTCCCTAAGCCCCAGCGCCCGCGGGCGCCCGCTCGGCGGCCGGGCATTCGGGCGTCGTCCAACCCCGGCGCGGCGGCTCTGCTGTCGCCGAGCCCCAGCGGCCCCCGGGACGCTCCTCGGTGATTTCACTTCCCCGGGGGAGGATGGGCGAGCGAGGGGCGGGGGGAAGAGAAAGGAAACCGAGAGCGCCTAAGCCAGGAAATCACTTCGGCCCCGTCGGAGCTACCCTTTTGCTCGCTCTCCGGGTAACTTAAGAGTCTGCACGAAGCCGGGGGCTCGGGGAGGCGTCCCGGCGTGGAATGTGCAGAAGTCAGTCGTGCCCGGCCGAACACCGAGGTCGAAATTCTATCCCGCACCCAGCCCCTGCTCTGAAACCCTGAACTCGAGCTGATGGGTGTGATTTCAGGTCAGCCGTGCTTCTGAGAAGGCGGGAGGGCAGACTCTGGCTCCGCGCGACTCACCTCTCCAACCTCGAGCGCGAGCCCTTTTAGCCCACAGCACGGTCAGGGCCCAGAAGGAAACCCGTCCATTCCGTGGATTCCACTCGCTCCGAGCTGTAACCACTCTGTAGGCTTACTTTCTCTTTGCTTGTTTTTTAAAACAACATTAGCAAAGACTTATTTCATTCATTAGCTACTTACTATCAGACAACGTGCTAGGCAGAAGCCCCGTTCATGCAGTTTTTAAAAGCTCTTTAATTTTGTTGAAAGCAAAACAATACTTAACGTATTTTAAATACATGTATTTCTTCTCCAGCTGGCTGTAATAACTTCCTTAGAACTCATCTGAACTCTGCTGGCCATGATGGTGTGAAGACAGTGAATTCTACAAATTACCAACTACTAGGTACTGGCCTGAGGATGAGTGCTGACCTTTTAAATGTATTTAAAATTGTTATCCCTAATAGATCATAACGCAGAGATTTCTGATGGGGCTTTATGGAGAGAATGTTTAGACTACACATTGATTCCTATTTTGCACACCTACAATTTAGGAAAAAGTTTTCTTCTGTTTGCTTTTGCCAACATTCTAAAGGCCCGTGATCCCAATGTGTTTATGAAGCAGCACATTTTTCAATTTTAAAATACTGAATCATGCACAAACCTCAAAGGGAAAAGAAAAGAAAAACCATCGTTTGTTCTGATCGGTGATCTAAAAATGCCTGGGCCAATTTATTTTTTTAGCTGTTGATTTTTAAAGGAACACTTTCACTGAGAGGAATATCAAGAAGCTGAGCCATTAGGTTTGCCTTTTCTCAATCTGAAAATGCATGCAACGCAGCAACATTTGTAAACGCGGACCTATGCCGATATATGTAAATGAAATGCTTAATCAATGCAAAACCCCTTTAAAATATTAACAGTCTGAAGTGTCATATAATATGGCGAAAATGCAGGTTTGTGTTCTTCAGTCTCTCCGATGTCTAGTGAATTTGTAATGGTCTTATTATACTAAAGATATGCTATTAGCACTGGAAACTGAGAATTTCCCATCATCGTTCCATATTTCCTTTGTTTTTTGAAGTTAAGTCTTATTGTTTAAATGATCATTTCTTCTGGTTTGAATATTGGGAAGCAATTGGTGGAAGAGGTTGGTATGATGCGTATAAGGCTTTATTCCCTTGCTGGTGTCATCTCCCCTCCTCCATCCCTAAAGTATATGTCAGCAACAACCAAGTACATGAGTTACATTTAACATGCAAATATCACTTTCCCTTGATTTTTAAAATCTAACAATGGGAAGTAAGAAGTGGCATTAAGGAGGTATCACTTTACAGTAACAGTATAACTGTTAGAGTTAATTGGGAAAACAAACCCAAATGATTCTCCTAGTGAAACACTGTTGAATCAAAAGATGGTCTAACCAACAACCACCTGGACCAGGTCTCCATCGAGGAAGGACTATATCATTAACCAGAGGAAGGAGGGAGTCCATCTGGAGGAGATGAGGGTCATTCCAGAAACCCTACAGAGGGAATCAAATACACTGAAACTCCCAAGGGCAGGGGACCAAGCAGCTTGCTGAATGCTCATTTGTAGAGAACAGTTGTTCTGCACTGAGAACATCAACAGAAAATTAAATAACCAACCTGTTCGTCATTAGTCTAGATAAGGGAGATCACTCGACTTTTTGCAAGGAAGTGGGGGAAATCCATGGAAAAACATATGTTAAAGGTATGGATGTAAATTATAGAAATGTTCGAAACTGGATGAAAAGAGTAGGAAGGAGAAAAGATATCAGGGGTTGGGAGGCATTTATTCATTCATTTATTCAACAAATGTTTACTGAGCACCTACTAGCTCCAGGCACTGATCAAGCTCTGGGGTTACAGACTCTTCCCAAACAGAGCTTACACTACATTCACCTAAATTAATGCCTGCCATTAGTGCATTGCTAGGAAAGAGAAAAAACATTCCTAATTTGTTACTGGGTATTAATTCTATGCTTTGCTTTGGGACTGTACTGTCTCTGGTCAACGGAATCAACAAAATTCCAAATAGAGTTTTTCCCATTGACTCATTCAAGTTCAGTTCGCAAAGGCTGTCTGAACTCATCAACTTTCACAAACGGAGAGGAAAATTAACATTTCAAGCACCTATACCTGTTCTGGGGGTATTAGAAACATTAGCCCATTTAATCCACAAAATGACACCCAAGGCTATTATTATCACCTTCTCACAGAGGAGCAAACTGAGGCTCAAAGATGTTAAATTTCTTACTCATGCCATGCAGCAAGTCAGTGGGAGAAGTCGATTTTGAATCTAAGTCAGTCCTCCCAAGCCTGTCCTCCTCCAGCAGGAGAATCCATCGAGCTGTGTGAAGCCACCTTAGAAGCTGCAAGGTGTTTCGGAAATGTACCTAACTCTTGGTTTATTTTAAAATATCAATTCTTACAGTGATACGTAACAAGACATGGCTATCATTTCATTATTGTTAGTGAAATGGTACTTAAGCATCTTTCTCTCGTGTGATTTTTTTTCTTATTTTCGCTTGAATTAATGGTGTAGAAACAGGGCCAAAATTATGGTTTATCCTTTTATCCACAGATATCTATCACCGAGGTCCCCGTCCTGAGGTAGTCTGTTCCGAACAATTTGTGTCCTCAGGCTACTACCTCTGACCCAGGCTCTCCGTGCGTTATTCTGCTGTGGTAAAACTTGGGTTTCTTCTCAGGATGGCACTCCAAGCAAAAAAGAACTCCATTAGAATGAAAACAGCAGAGTCATTTCAGCTTCCAACTAATTTTGCACCAATTTACAACCCCACAGCTGCTAACTAAATTTTATTTATAATCACTTTCTGTAACTCTCAGAATCGTTCGGCATTATCTGAATGTCAAGAAGCATCCTTGGGACAGGAGGGATCTCTGCAGTTTAATTACCAGACTCTAGAAAAATACAAATGAATCCCAGGAACCTGCGCGCACGCGGCTGCTGCCGGAAGTTTCCTCACCGCGCCGTGATTGGTGGAGCCGTGCGTGACGTCACAGCCTTGAGCCAATACATGCTGAGCTTCTTAAAACGTCATCGTTTCCCTCTTTGGAGAAGTTGGAATCAACTCCAGGGACAGAATCCACTGTGGTGGCTTTCAGTTCTGTAGAGCGAACAGTTTGTTAAGGAGAATCCAGTGGTGTCCCGTAGATCCTCTGAAAGGAAGGCAGGCACAATATTGCAGGATTCACCTAAGCGTGTAAGGCATTAAAGACTTCAAAATCAATTTTCAAATGTTTATTTTCTTCTCTGAAGTTTTCTTGCCAATGATGTTTCCTTCCTGCGTGCCTGCTGCAGGGGGCTGTGTCCGCAGTGAAGGTGACTTTGTACCTTCACTCTGTGTGCGCTTCCAAAACCCCTGTGGTCCCTTTTCAACCTCCCCCTGAAGCTAGGGGTTTTCTGTCAGCCTAACAGTGTTTTCACGGAAGCCCTTCATTTGTGCAGTGTTTTTGCAATTTCCAAAGTGCTTCTGCAAAGGTTCTCTCGTGTTGGTCTTCTGCGTTTTCTTCGATTTGCAAAAGCAGACGAGGCATCTCAGCTTCAGAGAGATGCCCGGACTCGTCCACGACGAGACAGCTCGGGAGTGCTGGAGTCCGACGCCGGCTGTCTTCCCACTCAGCACCCTGCCTCTGCAAGGAAACCAGTTTGGGTCCCACATGGAGCTGTCAGATTTTCCACCTCAAAGTTCCCAGATCTGCTCAGACATATAGATGATAGCATTATCGAGCTTTATTAACAGAACGAGAAAGTTCAACACTCCGTTTCCCATGAGACCTTTTAAAGCAACCTTAATTCTTCAAGTCATTTTTTATTTCAGACCAGATGGCACTGTCTGTGCCCGACGGAACCATGTTTATTTCCAGTCAGCTTAAACTCCTGCTTCTAGTCCGTAGAATATTTCAGGTTCATGTTCAAAAGCTGCTTAGCTGTCCAGCCATTGGTCGATTGGTCAGTGGAGGTGAGTGAATTATGCTAAAATAGTGCTGGCTTGGCTGAATTTTAAGGAGTTATTCACAGGAACAAAATGTTTGGAGCTAGCATTCTACTAGGCATATGGATCTGATGCTAGATTCTGATGTTTTTTCCAGTTACTTAAGGAGATTCTCTCTTTTTTTCTTTTCTTAAATATGCATCCTTAGCTGGTCTGTCTCCGTCAGCTGAAGACATTTGCAGGATATTCTACATTCCTGCCATAAGATGATGGATACTGCTGATCCTGTGTCCGGCCACATCAGTAGCATCTCGGCCTCCACCCAGGGTGTTAAACAGATTATTTTTCTATCACTCTTGCCCATACTGAATACGCTGAATGCTGTATCTCTAAACTAGCTAGCCCACTCTCACAGCCTGAGTCTCCATTATCGGCAGCCACAGCATGCATATTTCTATTTAGTTTCCAGTCCTTAGGGAATCCTCTCTCTGTGCCCTTCCCGAGTAACAAAATCTTTGGATTTTCCCTTTTCGGTTACATCTCCTGAAATACTCATCTTCAAATGTGTATTCAGAATGGTTACAGATAGCCTTCCCACAACAGCAACATGCCCCTGCCTGCTTTGAATTCCGGCACACGGCGACAATGCAATCATTTTATGCATGCCTGCCTGTGTCTTCTGGCTGCTTTCAGTCCCGGTGCATGTCCTGCTGCAGTTTCCATAAGCACAGTGGCTCACAGGCTGTTCTAAAATGTGCACCCTTCTTCATCACAAATCCTCGCCTGTTTGCTTTGGATGTGCAATTCTACACCAGTCTCTTGGTTAAGGCACTAGTGAACTATTCCTAAACTGCCAATACCGGGACACTTCTATAAAACTACGGCATGCAAAACAGCACATTGATATTTGTACGCTGAACCCTCTTGTATAGACAATAACAGAGGCGCTAAAATGCCATTGAGAATTCTGGCTTGAGTGTCGCAGGTGTGCAGGAGACAGACTGGCTTTCCTACAAATAGCACACTTCATCGCAAGGGCAAATTCGGCTTTAGAGGAACAAAACGCAGGAGGGAGGACCTGCTCTCTTCGCCCAAAATGCCCCGGGAATGGCACATCTTCTCTTCACAACTGAATCTGCAAGATGACAAATTTATTCCGGTGTTGTTCAAAAATAACTAATCTTTATTCCTATTTATGTTTTTCAGACTACCATAAAATTGCTAGAGGCATATGTATAATATGCTCTGTGTATCCCAACAATTTTGGTCCTCCGAAAGAGAGCAGTTGCCAAGGCAGGGATCTGGGATATGATTTTGTTTACTTTCTGGATACATTTTCTTAGGAACAAACAAGCCCTTTGCCAGCTAGGATTTACCCAAGAGAAAGCGTGACTAAAAGCATCTCGAGCACAAGACGCTTTCTCTGACTGAAGAGTCAAAGCAGCCTTGCCCTTCCCCAGGAGCAAACTCACTCAAGTAGCCGCGCTTATCGATACTCTTAATTAGGGATAATTTGCACTTCAACTTGGGAAAGAAGGATGTCACTGCCCCTGACGAATCTTTATCAGGATTCCCATTTTAGAGGCAGAGCAAAGGAGGCACAAGGTCAAGTGATTTGTCAAAGGTTGCAATAAATCCTTCCTCCAGTGCTTCCACAGTAGCTGGTATCTTAGGGACGGAGATGTGCTCCCCCAGAGCTATTAGCAGGAGAGAGCAAAAAGAAGAGATTGGTGGAAACACGGCTGAAACCTGAGGCTTATGGTGGAGAGGAATAGCCAGGAAAGCTTGATATAAGAAGAAAGAGATCTGGGTAGAGCCTGCCTTTAAATGGACAATGGGATCAGTGAGTAACCAACCATCCATGCTTACTCGCAGAAAAAGAGTAACAGAAATAGTCATCCAGTGATTGAATATGTTTTTACCAAGGGGCTGCTTTGCAAATGGCATTGTTCCAGGCATCCTGTGGCAAAGTATGAAGAAATAGTAAATTAATCTTCTAGGAGTTTTCCATATAATCAGGGAAACGGGGCATATAAGCATAACCAAATGCACCCAACCATGATGTACCAGTACCAAGTACTGGGGCATAGTAGATGCTCACTAAGTGTTTGTCAAACTAAGAGTTCTTCACTCCCTATCAAGCCCCAAATCACACTCTGCCCAAGTGGTTATGCATGGGATTTGACTGTTGAAAGTTTATGTAGTAGGTTTTAGGGAAATCACACTTAAATTGGCTTTAGAGTAAGTTTTTAAAAAAATGTTTGACCTTCAATTTCCAATAATTTCTGACTTTCAAAAAAGTTGCAAATATAGTAAATCAATTCCTGTGTATCACCTTCATGTTTTAAATTTTTTTTCATGTTTCAAGTGTTTATTTACATTCTAGCTATTTGGGGTGCCTGGGTGGCTCAGTCGGTTAAGTGTCTGACTCTTGATTTCAGCTCTGGTCATGATCTCAGGGTTGTGAGATCGAGCCCCTTGGGGGGCTCTGTACTAGGGGTGGACCTGCTGAAGATTCCCTCTCTCCCTCTCCCTCTGACCCTCCCCTTCCCTCTCTTAAAAAAAAAATTCTAGGGGCGCCTGGGTGGCTCAGTGGGTTAAAGCCTCTGCCTTTGGCTCGGGTCATGATCCCAGGTCCTGGGATCGAGCCCTGCATCAGGCTCTCTGTTCAGCGGGGAGCCTGCTTCCTCCTTTCTCTCTGCCTGCCTCTCTGCCTACTTGTGATCTCTGTCAAATAAATAAATCTTTAAAAAAAATTCTAGTTAACATATTGTGTAATATTGGTTTCAGGAGTAAAATTTAATGATTCATCACTTACATATAACATTATGCTCATCACAAGTGGCCTCCTTAATGCCCATCACCATCTAGCCCATCCCCCACCCACCTCCCTCCATCAACCCTCAATTTTTCTCTATAGTTAACAGTCTCTTGTGATTTGCCTCCCTCTCTTTTCTTCTTTCCCCTTGGTTCATCTATTTTTTTTTCTTGAAGTCCACATATGTGTGAAATCATATGGTGTTTGTCTTTATCTGACTTACTTTGCTTAGCATTATACTGTCTAGCTCTATCCATGTCATTGCAAATGGCAAGATTTCATTCCTTTTTATGGCTGACTAATATCCTATTGTATATATTCACTCATCTTCTTCAAATGTTAACATCTTACATAACCACAGAACAATTCATTATTAAAGCCAGAAAGTTAATCTGGTTACAAGACTATTCACTGGTCTTCAAGACTTCACCAATTGTCCCATGAGCAGCTATTGTCTGCCCCAGGTGTTATCTGTATTAAGTTGTCCAGTGTCCTTACTCACTCGTCACCTGAATCTGTTCTTCAGTCTTTCTTTGCCTTTCATGACTTCTGGAGACTACTGCCCCATTATTTTATAGACTATCCCTCAATTTGAATCTGTATGACATATCCTCTTGATTAGATTTAGGTTGTGTCTTTTGGGGCAAGAATTCCACTGTTGTGCCCTTCCCAAGAGCATGAGGTCACTCTGTCTTATTCTGGGCAATGTTCATTTTCCTCATTGGGTCTTGGCGATATCTGACAGTTTCTCCACTGAAAGGTTACTATTTTCCCTTCATAATGAAGGAGCTTCCTATGGGAATATATGTAGAGATTGTGCAAATACTCTGCTTCACGCGATACTTTTGCCCATTAATTGTGATGATCTCCCCGTGATTCTTGCCTGCAACAATTATTACTGTGATATTTGCCAAAGGGTAACTGTCTCCTTCCACCATTCCTCTCACTTTTACTAATCAGAATTCTGCTATAAAGAAGAGCTGTTTCTTATAAGATTCATTTATTTATTGACCTGTTTTTACAAGAGAGAAGAGGATTTCATGAAGGCAGGGTGCTTGGCTCTAACACAGCAAGCCCTAGGTGAACAGTGATCACTAGGTTGAGTGAGACAAAGAACAGAAGCTAGGCCGTGGTCAGAAGTATCGTCTGAGAGTAGAAAACAACGTCTTCTAACAGGTTCTGAGAAAGCAGGAACACAGTCCAAGGGCTAGTCAAAAAGGGGCATCTCAGGTACAACTGATGGCTGGCGACACGGTACAAGGTATCTAAACATAGGTAATGGCAGAAAGATGAGTTAGTTCGCAAAAGGAGAAAAAGATAATTCTGTCGACCTTAATGACAAATCAGTGCAAAAAGAACGGTAGCCATTTCCGATGGTGACTGGAGAGGTAGAAAGTGCTGGGGATTTGCAGGAAAATGCAAGGAACCCTCCTTGAGTAGGGATGAGCTCCACCTGTAAGCATCCATAAGATGTCCAGGAGTCTGAGAAATGGAGTGGAAGCAGCCAGTGCTGGAGGGCAGGGCATTCCCAAACCTGGGAATCTGGGGGGATGCTGGCTCTTTATGCTTGATGCTACCTCAACCAGAGGGAGTCATGCTTCCTTGACCAGGTAATGTCGGGCAGAACCCGAGTGTTCCTGACAGTATTTAGCTGTTATGTAATGGCCTGCATTCTTTCTAAAGAAAAAAGGAAACATTCAGGGTCCACAGTGATACCCTACCCCCACCACGTGAGCCTACTAGCTTGTGGAAGTCTACTCGGCGTTTGCAGTTCTCCTCAGCAGTGAACAGTGGACATGCCGAACCAGAGGGAGCACCTGAGGTTTTCCTGATGCCATCTTCTCTGCCAGCCTCCCCCCCAGGAAGTCTGGTTTGAGCACCCCCTCAGACCTTGTGTAGGCCTCCAAGTACCTCGCCAAAGTCAGTTCTAGTCCCCCTGTTTAAGTATGTTTGAAATACACCTTTGGGGACAACGGGAATTTGAACCAACTCAAACTCCTTTCTGTTCTTTCTTTGGTTGATGAGGGCCGAGGTCACCTCTATAAACCCTGTCCCGAGCCTTGTAGAGCCATCAGACCATTCGCCCATTGTCACTGCCAGCCCTTATAGGGCCACTGAGCCTGTCTGACAGGCAGAGGTAGCCTAGAGTGGCCCCTCTCTCTTTGCTCTAACCCTCGGGTGAGGGCTGGCTCTTGCCACAGGGCAGTGGAGATCCCATGTTTCAAATTGGTAGGGCAGCAGCAAGGAGATACTCCAGGAGAAACTGAGGAAAACCTCCCAAATTCCTTCGTGGGGACACAGAGCATTGCATCACTGGCTGCACTTCCTCGTGGCCTGGAAGGGCCATGAGGGTCAGGGCCTTGGCCTGAAACCTGCAGCAGAAGAGAGAGGGGCAACCCCTACCTTCACTGTATGGAGCTCCCAGCCTTTCAGAGACTTGATTTTCCTTTTCCTGCGGAGAGAAGCTTCAGCTTCAGATCTGTGTTCACACCTCAGCTCCGCCAAAGTCATCTGTTCCATGCCTCTGTCTCCTCAACAACCAAAATGGCGCCTGAGTGCCATTCAATGAATGGCAGCTATGATTAATATCATTGCTGAAACTAGTTGTCCCATAGCCATATTCTGATGCATATTGCCTTGTAGTTCAGAAATCTGGAGGGGGTTTTTCCCCTCATGATTACTCAGATTGCTTTTTTGCACAACTGCCATCCACTTTAATTCTCTTATTCTCAGAAAATTGGATAATGTCTACTGGTCAGAGCGTTATGCATATGGGTGCAGATTATTAAGACATCATCTATTTGAAATGTCATAATATTATATTTAAGTATTGGTGGATAAAAACCAAAGCAAAGTTCAACAAACCAAAACTACTCCTTGCAACAGACAAGTGAAACTGTTCTTGACTACAGGTTTCTCTACTCGTTTAATCCTTAACGAATTTGCCTCCCTCCCCCAATGCCTGGGAGAACTATCCTGGATGGCCACACTACAGTCCGTATTTTGTTTCTTTATTTTTTACAAGGGTAGTTTAGTTTCCATTATTTGTGATAATTCTTAATAGCATATATTATCCAAATAATGATGGCCTAGTATTATGAGACCTTACTGAAGATCACTGTTATTAAGTCTTGCTGAGAAGTGGGGCATGACTGCCAAAGTTTTTTATAAGAATTACAGGGTTCCTGGGCTCAAAGCAAGGTATGGCAGGACTCAGCGGTTCAAGACAAACACATGAGACTGTTAAAGCCAGTGGAGGCTGGAGGCAGCTCTGGGGAAGGAACTTAGTGGACGGAAAATATTGTTCGAGGGCTGGGTGCCTAGAATCTCATAGAATTTCTGTGAAAGGAGCACTTGCATTAATTATTAGCTTCTTCCCTTAAACTAAGGGTAAAACGTCTTTGCCTAATCCAAATGTATGCCTATATTGAATAACGAATGTGTGGCTCTGTGTGTGTGTGTGTGTGTGTGTGTGTTTCCTCAAATTACACATGGAAGATCAGAACAAAGTTGGAAAGTCAGAGGCACTGTGCCTAAGAACCTTCACCAAAAAGCAGCACTTTCAAAAGCCCAAACATGTTTGGAGTCCTGCCCTGAATATTTTTTAGGATTCTACTGAAATATCCTCTTGGTCGGTAAGTTTCTCGTACAGCCTAGCAAAGGAATTTATAGGCATGGTTTTTAGGCCAGTTAGTATCCAGAATGGCTCTGGGTGGAAAGTGGCATGAGCTCATCTCTACTTTCTCCCTGTGAGAATAATCAGTGGTGATGTGCTCTTGCCTCGCTTCTGAACATGTGCTTGTGAAGCCCTTAGAGAGCAATGACTTATGCCAGGCAGGTAGAAAATGATATAGTTTTTATTACTTTATTACATGTGAATCTCCCGGTGTGTGGCAAGGTGATTAAAAGTTTCTATGGCCTGATTTATTTTCATACCGATTTGCAAGTCTGCCTTAGCATTTCTACATTCCTTATAATTTGGGTATTTATGACCTACTTTACAAGGCACTTGTGTAATAGGATATCAAACTTGAAAGTGGTATTGTATATACAGAAACTCTATTAATAAAAATTACTAAGTAGTGCTATTTGTTTATAGTAAAAGGAGCCTCATTTATACACAAGATGGAAGATTCTTCTATGCACAGTGATTTAAGTAGCAACTTGGAGATTCGTTTTTCTGGTTTAGCTATCTGAGAGGCTAAATTCTACAAAATTCCTTGGCCAAACTTAACTCTTAATCTGTCCCTTCCAATACAGGTATTTTTTTAATTTTCACACATGGAAGAGTCTCTTTATGATTTTTGCAAATCATGCATGAAGATAGGTTTTAAATCACTGCCCTGTGGAACGTCTAGCTGGTCAAGGTGAGCATTGTGTTGGCCATACCATATGCTACTGCATCCCTCCCTCCATTGATGAAACCAGTCTAGGTTGCCCCTCTCATGGTGTATCTCAAACTATTTTTATCATCCCTCTCAGACCCCAAATTCTGTGAAATAACTGGAACTTAAAGTGATTTCCTCACTTGACTCTATCCACAAGCAATTGAAATTGCCATCTTGACCTTGATCCCATCTCCACTGCAGAAATCAAATTAGCAAGAAGGGCTGAGTGGGTCCTACTGCAGTCAGCGGAATGACCAGCGACAGCTACAAGTGGGGTGGGAAACCCAGAGACACAAGTGGGGTGGGAAACCCAGAGACAGTGGTTTAGTGCAGCTTCTCATCTTCTCCTCCTTTAAGTCCTCTTCACAAAGAAGGATCTAAAACGGTGGTTCTCAAAGTTTAGCCCTCAGACCAGCAGCATCAAGACCATGTGTTAGAAATATCAAGTGTCAGATCCCACCCCAGACCGACAGAATTAAAATCCCTGGGGTTGGGTCCCCCACCCCGCAAATCTGCAATTCGGATTCACCCTGAAGTTGGAGAACGACTAAATGAGAGAAATATCCCTGTGCATGGCAGCAAGAAGCAAATCTATCAATTGTTCCAGCCTTTTCTGATGGCTTGTCTTTTTAAGGGTGCCTGCCACCAAAATTTATTTTTAACTACCACTGGCCCTAAGTCCAAACATGAAGACCCTAGCATTTTTGAATAATTCAGATGAGATTTTATTTGTCCATGTTTTCTTCTGATGCTCAGCTACATTCTGCCTAATTCCAATCCAGGGTAAATTCCGCTTGACCTGTTCCCATTTTTTGAGTTTAAATTTCATAGAAATCTTTACCCAACCCAGCCTTTTTTTCTTCTCAATTAAACATTCACCCACTACTCCTCTGACTAATCCAACTCATTTTCCATCCTCACAGGAAATAAAGAACAAAATTAAGTTAAAGAAATAAGTGACAGGACTATGTCAAAGACCACATACATGGTACACACTACAGTCTAACTATCTGATATATTTATCTGTTTTCCCATGGAATTTCTTATCATCCTGCAAGTGCTTTTGCGTGTATATGTGTAATGTATAAAAGTCAAGTATTTAGTCATTATATGGTTCAGCCTCGATCAGAGCATTAGGGTTATCCAAGAAGACAAAGAATCTTATAAATTAGTATCATAATCCCACTTCTCAGATCAGGAAACAGAGGCACAGAAAGGTTTGTTTGGATATAAACATTAGGCAAAATCCTTGTTGGTTTGTTTGAAATGAAAACCTCTTTAAGTCAAATTTCCAATTCAAATACATTATAATCAAGTAAGTGACAATAGAGACTCTATCTCTTATATTTATGAATAAAATTCAGATTATTCACGGGCACAGTGTGAGATTTGAATGTAATCACTACTATCAGGGGCATTTCCTAAGCAACTAGATAAGATAGGGCACTTACCTTTAGTCTATGAGAGTGACAAAGGAAGTAAGAGTTTTAATCTCGGATCTGGAAAAGGTTAGAGGAAATGGGGACAAATGAAAATTATATAAGTGAAAACACACACACACACACACAAGTGATATGCAAATAAATACAAACTTACATGAAAGAGAAAGAGTGCTCACTATATATTCTGTGTCTTTCCCACATTCCCAGTTTCTCCTGCAGTTAGATAGTTAGGATTTGTTCTAACTGACTATGTGCAATGGCTAAGATGGCTCAGACCTGGGTTTGCTCCTCCATTCCTTTCTTCCCCTTCTATGGCAACCTTGGAGGCCATGTTTTTCACATGGTATAACTATAAAATAAGGAGGGAGGACTGCCCAACACACCTAAGGGCTGACCTGAGAGAGAAATAAAACATGATTGTATTAAGACTTTGAGAGTTGGGATTTGTCTGTTGCAGCACCCCATGTTAATAACCTTAATTCAACCCGGAAATATAAAGCCATGCTGTGCACCTGTGCCTCCCCTTGGGTTCACTCTCCCCTCATCAGGAATGCCCTCTACCTACTCCCTGTCCATGTAACTGAATCCTAATCTTCTATGACCTAAGTCACAATGCCAAGTCATTGATTCATTAGACAAATATTGTTGCACGCCTAGTATGTGTCAGGTATGCATTCATTCCTGAGAATTCAACTAAGACAGACACACCCAGGCCCTGATTTCACAGAGTTTACACTACAGCAGGGAAGAAAAGAAAATCTAACAAGGGATTATAATCCAATCCCCAAACAGAAGCAATTTCTTCCTCCTCTGAGCTTTGGGAGATTCCCACACACACTTAGCCCTTTCTACCCTCCATGACTGTTGTTATTAGTAATATTGTCTCCCTTGCCTGCCAAGTGGTAAGCACTTTGATGGTAGATAATTTATTTATCTATGAGTCTTCCCCAACTTTATGTACATGGGACACTCTCTGTAAACAATTACTGATGACATATATAGAGGGATATGTTACATGTGTGAAAGCAATTGCTAGAATTATTTTTGAGAATTGAAACTTAGAGGGGGTGTGTTTAGGAAGGCTTTATGGTGACTTTTCAGGATCATCTAACTGTGATCGAAGAATTGATAATTAGCATTTTCTTCCTATGTGCCTCGCACATAGGAAGCACTTCATTCGCACATTAAATGAATGAACCGAATGAGTGGGTTATCCACTTTCTTATTGATCAATGGCTATCCTGATTGAATGAATTCCTACCCTAAGGTATCTTCGGTAATTGAATGAGACATGCCATGCATTTTTGTGGCAAATAAAGACATTTCTGAGCCCACAGAGCAGCCAGAATATTTATTTTTTTCCTTTTAACATCTTGAAAAATCAATAGACTTACACCAGTTCTGAGCATTTAAACCAACTCAAATGTAATTTTCTTTATAAAGGAAAACTCAATTGGCGAGGTTAAGAAGCCTCTTTTTTAAAGTTTGGTGAATTTATATAAATTATGAATTGGTGATCTTCTTAGGATTCTGCTAACCTAAAATAATTTCCAGGTTTGAAAGAAAGTGTATAGACTTTCACAGTAATTTAATGAATTTAATTTTTCAAAGCTTCTACCTTTCATAAAAAGCATAACAAAGACTAAAAGAAAGTGAGGTGATCGCATTTTTATACTAAATTTAATCCCACTTTAGGAAAAGAGTTTGCTAAAATATTCTATCAAAAATTATAAAAATAATTGGAGAAATTATATTTTTGCGTTGTTTCCCACCATCCTCACTTTTTTCTGTGGAGGTCCACCAAGGACATGCCATCATTTTGTATCTGTCATTTTTTTAATATTCTTTTTTTGTTGTAATTGTTCTAGTCACTATGTGATATTCTAAGTCAAGTTCTTAACCAATACCTAGGAATATCACTTGGGAATATTAGTTAAATAGTCATTTTGTATGCCCTGATTTTATATTTCTAAGGACTCATCTTTTTGCTTTTGAAACATTATTTACTTTGCATCTTAGCTTCCTATAAGTAGTGATTAAATTATTAAGATTAGATTTGTCCTCAAATAGAAATAAAGAGATTACCCTTACTCTATAATAATACTATTCGGTAAATATAAAATAGAAACTCCTGGTTTTGATTTTTTTTTAAGTTTCAGAAACAGCACAAAGTTAACTCAGCATAATGAAGCAAATGTAATTCACATTAAAGAGAAGTACATGGTAATAGTAGTAACATATGCTAATGACTTGCATATTTTAATTAATGGAGTTGTTTATCGGGCTTCAGAGAGCCAGGCAGGAGTCTCTCCTATTATTTTTGGAGGTATACAATCTTGCAAATTCAAAGTTGTTACGTATGGAACAAATCCAGTGAGCTCCATGTAATTCAGAGGAGCCTTTCCAAGCCTGAAGATTCATTTTAATTATAGATACTAGTAAATGTATATTTTTACCCATGTCATTGTTCACCACGTCTTGTATGTTGCCTGATTTTTACATCACCGTTGAAATTGAGACTCATTGTGTTAATTTGGGTCAACTGGGGGCATCACATTACCTGATTTCAAGCTTTACTACAAAGCTGTGATCACCAAGACAGCATGGTACTGGCATAAAAACAGACACATAGACCAGTGGAACAGAGTAGAGAGCCCAGATATGGACCCTCAACTCTATGGTCAAATAATCTTCAACAAAACAGGAAAAAATATACAGTGGAAAAAAGACAGTCTCTTCAATAAATGGTGCTGGGAAAACTGGACAGCTATATGTAGAAGAATGAAACTCGACCATTCTCTTACACCATACACAAAAATAAACTCAAAATGGATAAAAGACCTCAACGTGAGACAGGAATCCATCAGAATCCTAGAGGAGAACATAGGCAGTAACCTCTTCAATATCAGCCACAGCAACTTCTTTCGAGATATGTCTCCAAAGGCAAAGGAAAAAAAAGCGAAAATGAACTTTTGGGACTTCATCAAAATCAAAAGCTTCTGCACAGCAAAGGAAACAGTCAACAAAACAAAGGGGCAACCCACGGAATGGGAGAAGATATTTGCAAATGACAGTACAGACATAAGGTTGATATCCAGGATCTATAAAGAACTCCTCAGACTCAACACACACAAAACAGACAATCATATCAAAAAATGGGCAGAAGATATGAACAGACACTTCTCCAATGAAGACATACAAATAGTTATCAGACACATGAAAAAATGTTCATCATCACTAGCCATCAGGGA